>NC_037670.1:20908777-21137516 GCF_003255815.1 Theropithecus gelada
GGAGGGCATGGGTTGGTGGGTGGGGAGGGTGGGGTGGGCATGGGGTTAGTGGGTGGGGAGGGTGAGGGCACGGGGTTGGTGGGGTGGGGAGGGTGAGGGCACGGGGTTGGTGGGGTGGGGAGGGTGAGGGCACGGGGTTGGTGGGGTGGGGAGGGTGAGGGCACAGGGTTGGTGGGGTGGGCAGGGAGCTGCAAGTTCCTGTTGCATTTCCCATAGAGATCAATTCTGCACCCTGGAGGATGGCTCTATAATGGAACTGCCTCTCAGGCCTCAGTTTCCAAAGAGGGAAAAGAGTTCCTCCTCCCCTTAGTCCCGGCGTACTTTGGAAATGAAATGAGAAGATGAGGTGGAGTCAGCTTGGAATGGGAAGCTGCGTGCACAGTGGAGGGCTTGTGTCGAGCGTGGCTGGGGTGCTTCGGGGCTCTCTGGATGCCCATGCTGGCTGCTATGAGGACTTAGCTTGAGGTTCACCCCAAATCAGTTTGAAAAGGATGTAGGGCTGAGCCACATTCCGCCATTCATTCTCCGCCACCACTCACTGTCACTAGCATTAACCTCTGTGAGTGAGAAAGGCCCCAGTATGGTCTTTATGCAGCAATTTCTATGCTCTGCACTCTCTGCTGAGACGTGAAGCCCAAAGCCCATAGCCCAGGGCTCCCACTGGCTCTACATCAGGGACACACACGTCAAGAACCCAGGACCAGAATGGAGCCCCAGCAACCTCACATTCACATCCCACAGCCACGGAGGCCAGCCTTGGGGAGAACTTCCACCAGCCAGGCCTCACCTGACCAAGTCTAGGCACCACTGGGCACCAGGCAAGTGGGGAGCAAGTCACGGGCAGAGCCAAGTGGGCCACATGGGACAGACCCAGACGGGCCACACCGGCTCCTTCCCGACAAAGTGCCGAGTTCACGTGTGCATCATGTGTTTTGGGGACAAAAGTTTCCCCTTGGGATCACTCGAGCCCAGGAATTTGACACCAGCCTGAGCAACATGGCAAGATTCCATCCTTACGAAAAATAAAAAAATTTAGCCGGGTGTGGTGCTATGTGCCCGTGGTCCCAGCTACTAGGGAGGCTGAGGTGGCAGGATCACTTGAGTCCAGGGAGTCAAGACTGCAGCGAGCTGTGATCGCACCACTGCACTCCAGCCTGGGTGACAGAGTGAGTCCCTGTCTCGAAAAGAAAAAACATTTCGTCCTAGCACAAATGTGGTGGGCACGGCATTCACTTTACATGCACCACTAGGGAAGCGAGGCATGAAAATGTCAGCGATTCTCCCCTGTCAGGGAGGGAACTTAGACCGCCTCAGTGCTGTGGGGTAAGCAGGCAGGGTCCTGATCTGCCTGCCAGGAGCTGCCGCCTTCTGCTTTATTATTATTTTATTCCTTTGCTTCGCTCTAGCTGATGCCTTATTGGTGCTTCTGATTCCACATGTTGTCCCCTCACACAGCAGAGTGAACCCCGAACAGGATGAGATGCAGGGAAGCGAGGGAGCCCGTGAAGGCGCCAGCGGGCCGGTGCAATGCCAGGCAGGCAGTGGGATAACTGGGAGGGGAGGAAGTGCGGGACGGTCAGTGACTTCTGGTGCCCTGGTTATAGGAAGAACAATGCGACGTGCTAAGGCCATGGAACTGGTATAAAAAGACAAGCGCACAAGCTAACGTGGGTCTCTGACTGGGGGCCTTACCGGTTTTGACAGTCAGCGTGGTGGAGACGTCGGCCCCACACCCCTGGTAGCTGGTCTTCACCCTGTACAGCACTCCAGCCTCCAGCCCAGCCACCGCCAGTGCCTGGCCCTGTGTCCTGGCACTCATGAGCAACTCCGTACCCCGGTAAACCCAGACGTGGAAAGTGTGGTTCTGCGTAGAATTTAAACGCCAGGATACTTGAAAACTGCTACTGGTGACGTTGAGGACCACGTAGTCACTGAGTGGAGGACAATCTACGAAAGCACAGGAAGAGAAGACGAGCAAAGGGTCAGCAAGGGCGGCTTTATCTTCTGAAGCAGGTAACACAGCCTCGTCTCAACTTGGTTCTCACTGATTTATTGATCAAGTTGACCCATGTAGGACAGCACTCGCTGTTTTCTGTTTTTTGTTTTGAGGCAGAGTCTTACTCTGTCGCCCAGGCTGGAGTGCAGTGGTGCGATCTCGGCTCACTGCAACCTCCACCTCCCCGGTTCAAACAATTCTGTCTCAGCCTCCCGAGTAGCTGAGATTACAGGTGCTCGCCCCCATGCCCTACTAATTTTTTTGTATTTTTAGTAGAGATGGGGTTTCACCATGTTAGCCAGGATGATCCTGATCTCCTGACCTCGTGATCCATCTGCCTCAGCCTCCCAATGTGCTGGGATTACAGGTGTGAGCCACCACGCCTGGCCCACTTGCTGTTTTTTTGTTTGTTTGTTTTTATTTTTTTTCCCAAGTATAAATGAAACCCATTCATTCAAAACAGAATATCAATCTTCTCTCTCTCCAGGCTTCTGAGTAATTTTGGAAGGTAGCTCAGGATTGCATTCAGTGATGGGGATAGTTGAGATGAAATGGAGAAGCAAGAGGTCTGAAGTTGAAATCTCAGCCTCTCTATCACTGAGCCAAGTTAGTGGGTAGGAGTCATCCAAGTGCGCCTCTGTCTACACAATGAATAGCATTGAGTTGTGGGGCTCCTTGGGATCCAGAATCAGTGGTTACTAGAAAGTCAGGACACTCTCTCTGGGGACCCGTTGGCAGTCATTGTACAGAAAACATTTGTAGCAATGGCCACGACAGTGTAAGGTTTCTGTGCCATGTCTACAAACACTGCCTTGCCAGCTTCTCCCAGGGCCCTGGGCTGCTCTGATTCATGACAAGCACTTGGTCATTTGCACGAGAACGTCTGCACTGGGCTGACTCATCACGCCGTAAACGATGGCCTCGTCAGGAAGCAGGACTCAGAAACCAGGCTGAGCTTCCTTTATTGCCTTTTTTATGCTTTCCTATTGAAATCCATGCCTCAGGGAGCAAAGCTCTGATGTACCAACCTATATATATGCCAGTGCTCAAATAGCATTGAAGCTCTTTTTTGGTTAAAAAAAATTCTGGCTGTACAGCAAGTATCTGGGCAGCAAGAATTATATAAAAAGTAGATGGCCCCCAGTCTAGTCACCAAAATTTTCACATGAGAGTTTAAATTCTATAAAAACAAGCAATGAAGAATTTTAAAAAATATATTTTGCAAAACCATGGTAAAGAAAATAATAATTTTATAATGTGTGGCTTCCCAAAGCCTTTTACGTAAGGATTGGTAGGATATACACTTTCTAGTATCATGAAAAAAATTCTGTTTCTAGACACATGTGCCTGCTTTCTCTCAATAACAAATTGAAAAAAAAACCAACACTATCCAGCTCATTTCCCTTTTCACCTTGGCTGCCAAGAGGCTCAGAATCCAATTTAGTGCCCAGTCACCACCACGCGACATAGCCCTGCTGTCTCTTCCTTCCAATCCGAGACTGAGCTGCCTCTTTTGAATCTTGGGCCCTGTGTAGGTGAGCTCCTCCACTGAAAACCCTGCCGCTCCACCCCCCAGTAGATGAGTATCTGTTAGGGGAATCTGCACAGGCTTCACTCGGATGGGATCAGTGACATCCATCCAAATTCTGAGGTGTCCTAATAACACTTCTAGGATGTGGGGTAGAATGTATTTTTTAAAAGACACATCTATACTTTTTACAGGATTATCCAGTGATTTTTGGCATATTGATCAGAGACACAGACATGGATTCATTCTTTATGATATTTTCTTTAGTGGCAAGAAAAGCAGAAATGCTTCAACTGAGGGTCGCCCAAAGCTTGGGACCTGAGATTGTGGGTGGCACCCCCCATCTCCAGGGTCACCAGAACCCGGGAATCAAAAAGACCCCCCACTGCCTGGCCTTCTAACAACCACCCAGCTTTTTAAAGTCTGTTCCTTGGGAACGTATGTCTCACTGAAAAAGGAAGGAAGGGCTACAATTTCTTTTCCAAAAAGTCTGCTAAAAGCACTGACTGTTCTATTTTTGTACAGTCAGGACACAGCCCCAAGCATTTTTTTATCCATGTCAGTGGAAGATGGTGTGACAGCAAAACGCCCTGCAAACAGGAAAGTGGGGCGGCCACGAGCAAGCCCAGTGGCTTGAACAGCAGCCCCCAGTCCACACCCAGGGCTCCAACCTTGCCTCCTTGTCGCCATTCAGATATCAAACTTGACACAGAGTGAGAGAGCACATGGGTGGGACAACAGATGGCCCACCCAGATTACGGGCCATTTAAAAGCGCATTCTATAAGGGGGGTGCTTCTCAGTAGAGCAGAGTTAAAATTAAAAGGGCACCCGTACTTATTTGAAAAGAACGCAGAGGAATGGTGTTTGGAAAGAAGTCTCAAAGGGTACGGGGCTGGCAATGCATGCTTTATCTCTTTTAATAAATATGTTTACTCTTTAAATTAAGATACCAGTGGGTTTTTGGATCACTGGATGGGGACCTGCAAATCTGGCATTTCAAATGCTGTGAAAGCCCTCGGAGGCATCTGCAGAAGCTGCCATCAGTGATTTCTGCAGCTAGGAGAGATCGTGAGCATTTGGGGAAAGAGAATCTCATCTAATCCAAAGAAATGCATTATCCCTGAGGACAACGCTCCCATCCAATATCTGTGTGGCCCTTTTCCAGTCTGTTACCTTGAAGCATTTGGAATTGTCCATATTGGACCATGTTTGTCCAACAAGGGCACCAATTTCTTACAGCTCAATTTTTTTTATTGAGCATCTACTATGCACCCAGCGTCACCATAAACACTGAGGGAACAAGGATGAGTTAATGTCTACAGTGTCCAAGCTGCACAGTATGCATCATAGCAGCAGTAGGAACTTGCAGGGAGCTATAAATTAACTCCCTGGTGTGAGCCCCCTACAGTACTCCCTCCCACGACGTCCATGTCACAAACTAGCCATGCTATCAGTGATACAGTTACAGGAAATGTTTCCTGGGTGCTGTGTGCACCAGGCATGTTATCCTATTTAGTCCTTACAGCAATCCCAAGTAATAGGTTCTTCTAGGATCCCCATTTTACAGAGGACAAAACTGAGGCCTAGAAAGGTCAAGTAGGTAGTATATGGCAAAGCTGAACAATAAGAAATAGCAAAGTTCATTTGCCTTACTACTAAGCTTTCCTATCACCAGTAGTAGGCTGAATAACAACCTTCAAAGATATCAAGTCCTAATCCCTGCAACCTATGACTGTGACCTTATTTGGAAAAGGAATCTTTGCAGATGTGATTCAGTGAAGTGTCTTCAGATGGAAAGATAATCCTGGATTTCCCAGGTCCACCCTAAATGCAATCACAAGTGTCCTTATAAGAGAGAATCAGGGGAGATTTGCACACAGACACAGACACACGCACATGCACACACACAAAGGAGAAGGCAGTATGAAGCTGGAATAGAGAAAGAACAAAGATGTTCACCTTGAAGATGGAGTAGGGCTAGGCGTGGTGGCTCACATCTGTAATCCCAGAACTTTGGGAGACCAAAGTGGGCATACGGCTTGAGCCCAGGAGTTTGAAACCAGCTTGGGCAATATAGCAAGACCCCCATCTTTACAAAAAAACACAAACATTAGCCATATGTGGTGATGTGTGCCTATAGTCCCAGCTACTTGGGGGGCTGAGCTAGGAGGATCAATTGAACCCTGGAGGTGGAGGCTGCAGTGAGCCGAGATTGTGCCATTGCACTTCAGCCTGAGTGACAGAGCAAGACCCTGTCAAAAAACAAAACAAAACAAAACAAAAACAGAAGTAGGAGGGATGCAGCCACAAGCCAAGAAATGCCGGCAGCCACCAGAGGGCAGAGAGGCAAGGAATGGATTCTCCCAGAGCCTCTGGGGAGCACAGCCCTCCTGGCATCCTGATTTGGGCCCAGTGCTAACTACTTCAAATTTCTGGTCTTCAGAACTATGAGAGGATACATTTCTCTTGTTTGAAGCCACCCAGTTCATGGGTCTTTGTTAGGGAAACCCAGGAAACTTACATATCTCCCAATCCTTCTTTAGCGAAATTTCACTGCAACTGTTCCTGTGGCTGGACAGCACAGCTTGGAGAGTTTTCTTTGTGTTGTAAAACCAACCAACCAACTTCTAACATGCTAAGGCCAATCTCTCTTTTTGTTGGACAGACCTTGCGGTATTTTAAAACTAGAAATCTTCCTTCTACCCCTGACTCCTCTCTTCCAGGGTAGGCCCCTATAACTTGGTTTTTGGTTTTCATTAGCTAGAACACCCTCCTTTGGTCACCGTTAAATCGGGACCCTTTTCAGTGTCCCCCTTAAATGTAGCCTAGAAAATGATGCTCTTGACTCTGTGTTTGCATGACCCAAGGCCACAGTAATGTGGTTAATCTAAACTCCAGGCCCCAGAGCCCCTGCTCCACAGCCCTCCCCATCCACAGCTAGAAACACAAGTTCAGAACTTTGCCGCTATCTGGGTAAAGCACCCTGGGTTCTCCACGTCTGACAGTCTGGCCCTTGTTTCTTCTGGGCAGCCATGACTCATCTCTGGTTCAGCAGGGAAGGTGCCAGGGATGCTGTTTCCTTAGCAATGTGCAATTGGAATTCACTCTAAACTGCTGAACTGGAAACACTGGATTAGTGTGTCCTGCCCTATTAGAAGTGAAGCCAGGACCACGCAGCCTCCCCTGTTTGTGTTTGGCGGTCGCTCGAGTGGCCGTGTATCCTGACATAATCTGGCAGCTCACTGCGCCAAGCAACACGGCAGAGTGTGACTGCCAACAGACCTAACCGTAAATAGAATCTAATATTTTTCCAGATGACTGACGAGGGTAAAAATAACTATTCGGAAAATACCTGTTTTCTAACCTTCTGCGCTCACGAAAGGGACAGGATTCTCACCCTGGAAGCCACAGAGCAGGAATCTATAGACGGTTCTCTGCAGAACTTAGTGGGGTGCAGTGGGGTGTGCATGGGGTGCGAAGTTCTAAGTGGATCTCAAGGCCACGTGCTGCGGGGTACAGGAGTGTTCTCAGTGTTTTGCTGCCAGAGCTGGGCTGGAAATTTTTAACACCTGGAGATCCTTGGGATGACACTGTGAAAACCTCTCTTTCCGTGATTGATCCAGGAAATGTCTGTGGAGTGCCTGCTCTTTGCGGGGCACCAGGGATTCATCTGCCAGAGGGCAGAAGGCAAGGCCACTCTCTCCACACAGCCTCATTCTGATAGGAGGAGAACATTCCTGGTGGTAGGGGGAACGTCTGACCCTGGAGCCCACCACATCCACAGCTGGCTCTGGGGACTGGTCCACTCCCTCCACCCCTCGCCCACAGGACAACGAGAAGAGCCAATCAGAACCTTAGGCTGAGCACGGGGGCTCCTGCCTGCAATTCTAGCGCTTTATGAGGCCAAGGAGAGAGGATCTCTTGAGGCTGGGAACTTGAGACCAGCCTGGGCTACTCAGTGAGACTTCGTCTCTACAAAAAATTTAAAAATGAGCCAGCTGTGGTGGTGCACGTCTGTGGTCCCAGCTACTCCAGAGGCTGAGGTTGGAGCCTGGGAGCTGGAGGCTGCAGTGGCCGGTGATCACGCCACTGCACTCCAGCCTGGGCGACAGAGTAAGACCCTGTCTCTACAAAAAATAAAAAATAAAATTAATTAAATAAATAAACCACAACCTTAGACTCCTTTTCCTAGTTGGGCTCTGAAACACCAAAGAAAATAATTCGAGTCTTCTGGAGCTCTACCGACTCTTGGTCCTAAGCACTCATGAAGGTGGGAAGGGCATGGCGGTTTCCCTGAGTGCACCAGGACAAAGGACAGCCCCCGAGGATGGGGGAGAGGCCATCACACTCTCAGGCAGGTCCCCTCCAGAGGGCTGCTCGGGAAGACGGCCTCAGGATGACGAGGGTGGCAGGGAGTCACGAACAGCTGGTTCATGTGCGTCTGCAGAGAACCAGCCTTGGGATCTTATGCAAGAAAATCACCTTCGTCTCCCTCAATTTCCTCTTCTGAAAAAATGAGCGTATTAAGAGTAGTTGCCTCTTGAGGTTATTCTAAGAATCTAAACGAAGCAATACCCACAGAGTGCTGAGAGCAGAGCCCAGTGTATGTGAAGTGCCGGCAACTGCCAGCCGTGCTGTTATTGTGAACAAAGGGATGGTCCTCACTGTTGAGTCCTTTTAAGGAAAAAGAACATGCAAATTAAATGATTAACGAATTCAAATTGGGTATAAAGAGATTCTCTGTAACGCTTGTCACAATGTTAGAGTTCCAGACTCCTGGAAGCAACAGAAGTGCTCCCGTGAGGGGAAAGAATATTACATGATTGCTTTAGAAAGCTGTTAGTTTTCAACTACCAATAATTGTCATGGTGAAAACCAGGATTCTTCTTGGAAACTTTGTACACACTATAGGAACTGAAGAAAGCAGCTTATAAAATTACACATGTAGCAGGATTTAAATAAGGTTAAAAAAAACACACACAAAAACTTGTATTCCATAAGGTCAAAACCTGGAAAGAAACAGGAAATAGAAAGAGATGGGATCAGCGTTGCCTGAGAGACCCCCTGGGAGTCCACAGCCTCCTCCACACCAGCCTTTCCTTCCCTTAGCCTCTTCATAGTCAAGCTTCCCTGCAAGATTCTCAGTTGTTCTCTCTTCTTTCTCTCCTCCAGCTGTCTTCCTAACCTGGGCTGCTGGCTGCTTCCCTTCTGCTCTCCTGAAGCCGGCACCAGATCCCCGCAGTTCCCACGGGCGCTTTCCTGCCCCGCTGTTACCCACGCGTGTACCCTCCCTGCTTGCCATCCAGCTTACTGCTTGCTTGCCTGGGGCTTACTGAGCCTTCCCTGCTGACCTGGCTGCACAAGCCCGTCCAGCTGTTTTCCTGCCTTACCCCTGTCCTCTGCAGCCTCTCCTCCTGCACTGACCTGGCACTGTTGGGGTTCTCTGGCCGCAGGCCCCAGGCCTCTTCCCTTCTCTCAGCCATGCCATGGTTTAAGTGTCACCTGGAGGCGAGTGACCCTGGACTCACATATGCAGCCCAGCCCCGCCTCTGCGCTCCAGCACCACGTGTCCAACTCAGTCAGCATCCTGGCACCTCCACTCACTCCATCTCAGCTGTAACTATTACTGACAATAACAACAACAGCTCGCATCTTCCCCATCCACTCCAGTGGAAACACCCTCTACTCCATTGTTCAGTCAAGATATCTGGATTCCGTCTTCTTTCCTTTATCCTCTTCTTCACTGGATTAATCAGTAAGTTCCAGAGGTTCTACCTCTAAAATGTTGCCTGAATCCCTTTCTCTACCACCTTCTACACCCTAGACTCCTGCACGCAGTGTATCATCTTTATGGCGCCTTCCTACATTTCAGATTACACAGTTACTTCTTATTCCAAGCTGCTTGACGGCAGAGCCAATCCCATGTGCCAGTCCTGGTTGGTACATCCTTCCCCACTCCCAACAGGGACAGACCTGGGCACGTTTTTCTACCTGCTTCCCCCCACGCCCAGCCCGCTCTTCTGCTCCCCAGGCTGACCCCGCGATGCTAGGGACAGTCCCAGCTTATCCCCGTGGTTCCAATGCAGACATCAGTCATGCCCTTTCATGCGCTAAAATGTCTCCATTTCCACAATCCACTAGACGGACAGAGATTAGGACCTGCTTCTGCATGCTTCCATTACCAGCACCGAGCACAGTGAATAGCACCTACATCAACATTTCCTTTTTTTTTTTTTTTTTGAGACGGAGTCTCGCGCTGTGTCGCCCAGGCTGGAGTGCAGTGGCGCGATCTCGGCTCACTGCAAGCTCCGCCTCCCGGGTTCACACCATTCTCCTGCCTCAGCCTCCGAGTAGCTGGGACTACAGGCGCCCGCCACCACGCCCGGCTAGTTTTTTGTATTTTTAGTAGAGACGGGGTTTCACCATGTTAGCCAGGATGGTCTCGATCTCCTGACCTCGTGATCCACCCGCCTCGGCCTCCCAAAGTGCTGGGATTACAGGCTTGAGCCACCGCGCCCAGCCTACATCAACATTTCCTAAGCCAAAGAACGGAGGCAAGAGTGGCCCACTAGGAGACCAATGATGGTTGAGAGAATTAAGTGTATCCTGTGCCTGTGAGCCAGCCGTTCCCTCTCAGCAAGAAGAGTCTCTATGGTCTGAAGACCATCCAGCCTTTGAAAAATGCCTTCACCTTTTTCTCGTTTCGAAGACAAAAAGGGCAGCTCACTGCCAACACTCATTTAATTTTACATAAACACACTCTTTGGGGCTAAAGCAAATCTAACTGATTTTCAATATGAAAATAAAATATAAAAACTGTTCTTGGAGTTATTTCTAAACAGAACTAACCTCAGAATCGTCTGAATCATCAGAATCGTCTATTTCAGAAAAACAGGTTCAGCAAATGAATCGTCGGCCAACAACTTGTCTGAGAACAATGTTAACAACACACGTAGGAATGCTGTTTTCTAGGATTTGACATTTCCAGCAATCAAGAGTCACTATATTTTGTAAATGGAAACACCACTACTAAAAACAGAATGCTATAAGGAGAATTGTGTCTTTTGTTTCCAAAGTCGACATACCAGAGTGATGTGAAAATAATAATAAAAGCAAGACATTTCATGGCAAAGTTATCTCGGGGCAAATGCTGCAGCTGCAAGCACTGCTGGTGAGTATTCCGGGGGCAAATGGGAATTAAGCCATTCCCACACCATCTGAGAGAGCTTAGCCGTTACCTTCCCACTCCAGGTTGAGCTTCCGCGGAGACGTGGCTGGAACTTCCTGGTGACAGACGCACTGGTACGAGCCCTCCAGGTTTGCGCACAGTTCCCTTCCAGAACAGGCGTTGAGCTCCTCGTAGAAACACTCATTGACATCTACAGGGACGGACAGCAGGACCCACACTCAGCAGTTGCTGCCACCTCGCCGCCCTCATCTACCTGCACACATGGCCTTTGTGGACTCCTGCCATGGATTTGTGCCACGTCGGTTGAGGGGTGCCTTGGGCAGTGGGCCCAAGAGGGACTATGGAAGCCTCATCTTAGAGGGCCCGGAGCGGCTGCTGGCCATCTTCATCCAAGCAGTGGCCCACGTGCAGGCAGGGCTCGCGGCTAGCTCACCGGGCAGCCTCACATGAGCAAATCACTCTGGGCTGGACTGAGACTGGGTGGTCATGAAAAGACGGGGCCAAAACATCCCATCCCAAGGGTAAAGCAAATTGATGGGTATTTTCTGTGCCAACAAGGAAACCCAGAGTCACCCCTGACATTCTGAGGCTGGCCCAGGCCTCCCAGACAGAACCATCTCACAGCAACCAGCCTCTTCATAATGCTGTCGAAGCACAGACAGTGATAAGCTCATGTGTCATCCACAAAATACTAACGCCCCTCTCTTGGCCCAAATGAGTGATTATTAGTTCTTCACAAATTATAGCTTATGTTTATGCAATTGTGCCCGTCTCGTTTGCTTAGATGTACTGAGATTCCCAATCATGGAGTTGCCTTCGTTTCCTGACAGCATTCAATTCAGAACAAAATCACACTTCCCTAGACCCTCCCCAAACTACCCGATCACAACCCACATCCTGTAACAGTTTCTTTCTAACAATCTCTTACTGAGAGACCTCATGGTTTTCCATGGTATGGGTTCTCCCTTGCTGCCTCAAATAATAAACTCAACCGGTCCACCCACAGGTGTGCTCCTGCAACCTCTGGCCGAATGTCATTGACAGAGCGGATGATAGAACGAACACTTTGCTTAATGGCACTAGAGCAATGCAGTTTGGTTTTGAAGAACGTGTGTGGATCTGAAGGGAGATCACTGCAATCGCTAGAGCTTTCACATGGCTTTGAGCCCTGGCATTGTCACGTGCCTCCTCAGTGTCATACAAGAGGCTTCACCAAGGCAGCTACCCTCCCGCAAAGCCGTGGGAGCAGCAGACTAGCCTGGCTGCCTCCTGCTTGGGTACAGGAAGCCGTACAGGAGCCCGGCGGTTTGCTTGCGGACTGTCTGTGGCTGCTACCGCAGCAGGGCTGAGTCGTTGAGACAGAGACGACGTGGGCCCACAAAGCCAAAAATATTTACTATCTGGTCCCTTTTAGATCAGGTTTGCCAATTCCTGACATAGGACAACAACAACAAAGAATAGGTAATTTCTTCCAGAAACAAGGCCTCGTCTATGTGCTTTGCCAGATACAAACTCAACTTTAGACAAATTCTGCTGAAGGAGCCTTTGGAGTAAAAGGATGTCCTTGGCAAGGGTGGGAAAGAGGCGAGAGGGAAATTCAGGAAACCAAAGAACTGAAGAAACAAGTTCTTTGTGTGTGGCCCTGGAATTTGCCCTCCAGTGTCCACTAGGATGGAAGGAGAAGCCTGCCGAGGGGGAAGGAGTCCAGAGGGATCTGAGGAGAAATGGAGGGAAGGGGAGAGGGGCCAGAAATGGGGGGCAAAATAAGTTCTCAAGGTCTGTACTTGGGGACTTGGAGTTTACAGGGTGAGCTGAAGGCAGATCCCACACCTGTGGGATGAACACACTTGAACCGGTTATTCTTTCACTCCTGAACTTCAACCTCCTTTAAAAGACAAAGGACTGGTCTGGCTTTAGCATCCACCTTGCATTTTGACTGTTCAGGCCCCACCATGCTGCCTCCCCAGAGGGAGGATCGAGGGAAGCCCAACCTTGCACCTGGACGCTGATTACTTCATAGACACGCTTCGCAATGTCACCCAGCAGGGCAGAGACGTCGGCCATAGGCAGTGGCTGCAGCAGGCCCAGCAGCAGCCATGACACCGTGGTGGAGGCATCCCCAGGGGCCGAGTGCAGGTGGTGGATGGTGGAGACCATTGGTTGCAGGGCACTGGTGACCTGTGAAGCCAGAATCAGAGCATCACACGGCAGAAGGACACCCTGTCAGACAGACAAGGAGATTGAGGCCCGCAGAGTTGAAATGCACTGTCCACACACACACACCATTCTGCTCCTCAGCAAAGAACCTCTACAGTACTTATACATCTGTCACTAGCCTAATAAAAGTCCTACAAACCAGAACTATCAATACCTTTCAGCACCAGTTGTGATGAGCTGAATTCTGTCCCCTAAAATCCGTATGTTGAAGTCCTAAGCTCCAGCACCTCCGAATGTGACCTTATTTGGAAACAGGGTCACTGCAGATATAATTAGTGAAGGTGGGTTCTAATCCAATATGGCTGGTGCCCTCATAAAAAGGGGAAATGTGGACACAGAAACAGATATGAATGGGGGGAAGACAGTGTGAAGAGACGGAGAAGACAGCTGCCTGCAGGCCAGGGAGAGAGGCCCGGAGGCCTCAGGATGAACCAGCCCTGCCGACACCTTGATTTCGGACTCTCCAGTCCCCAGAACTGTGAGAGAGGAAGTTTCTGTTGTTTGAAGCCCCCAGTCTGTGGTCCTTGGTAACAGTGGCCCCAGGACACTAATACAGCAGCCAGCCCCAGGACCCTTGGTCTCCCACCCTTGCCAAGACTGCAGGTCTCTTGCAGCTGACGACAGAGAATTAGAACTAGAATTAGACAATTTGAGATCACAAGCCACGGTCTCCTGTTGTGTACATCCAAACATCCAATTACTTTTTTGAGGTTTAATGATCACTTTCCTCATTTCAAGGCATTATTTTTATTTCAGTTTAATATCTTGAATCTCAACCCTTGGGAAGCCAGGCGAACCGGCAGCTGTATAGCCAGACCAGCAGTCACCAAAACAAACTTTGTCAGCAAACCCCCGAGTCTCCACTGGGAACACCGAAGGAGGTTTGGGGAGAGCTGGGGTCCTCTGATACACACCTGAAGCCTCTTCCTGGGAGGAGATGCAACTCGTCATTTAGAATACAGAAATGAGAACCAGCCCCGGCCTCATTGGAACCCCTTATTCAGCAGCAGAAACAGGCCTCGGAGCCCAGCCCCTGCTGCCGCCTGACCCCTGGGCAAGGCAGGCGCTTCTGCAGGGGGTAATGGGCTGGTTGGAGACATGAAACCTGCATACACGAGGAGACAGCAGGTGGCACACAGCAATAGTGAAAACACAACAACCACAATGTCTCTGGCGCCACACACATCAGGAAGCTCAGGAACCATCCTGAGCTCTTTACATGTATGATTTAAACTCATGGGCCCTGTCTCAGGTAGAGTTACAATTATTTCTATATACTTATTTATTTATTTATTTACTTACTTACTTACTTACTTAGAGACAGAGTCTCACTTGTAGCCCAGATTGGAGTGCACTGGCATGATCTCGGCTCAGTGCAACCTCCACCTCCCGGGTTCAAGCAATTCTCCTGCCTCAGCCTCCCCAGTAGCTGGGATTACAGGCACGTGCCACCACACCTGGCTAATTATTGGATTTCTAGTAGAGATGGGGTTTCGCCATGTTGGCCAGGCTGGTCTTGAACTACTGACCTCAAGTGATCTGCCCGCCTCGGCTCCCAAAGTGCTGGGATTACAGGCATGAGCCACCACTCCTGGCCGGTTATTTGTATTTAATGGAGGCGGTATCTCAGGCACAGAGAGGTTAAGTGACTTGCCCAAGGTCACACAGCTGATGAGTGGCAACACTTGGGCCAGGCAGTGGGGCTTCAGAGCTAGCTTCTTACTGGCCTGTTGGACAGCCCCTCAACAAGCTAAGAGGAGACAGGAATCACTCCTAGCCCGGGCTGTTAAGACCGAGGCTGCAGACTACCTGTCTAGCAGCTCACTGGCCAGCAGCCCAGAACAACGGGAGGTGTGCACCATCTGATCTGGGCTTCCAGCCAGCTTAGTCCAAAGGCCAAGGAGTGCCCCAACCCTGGGTCTAACACCAAGACACTCAGACACATGTGGGACACACAAAAGATCTGAAGCACAGAAGAGCTACACAGATGCCGAAGGAAAATGCAGGGCCCTTTGTCTGAAAAGTGTTCGGCATTTCCAGAGGCAACGGCAGCACTTTAGACCAAGATGAACCCTCTGAGCACAGGCCCCTGTCAGCAGCCGGCCCTAGAGTCAGACCATCCCCCAGGGAGGGCCGCCTTGGGGGCACGCAGTGCCCTGTCCACGCTGGGATTCCCGAGACTGATGGTGGCCTGAGCTGGAGAAGACATCCTGGTTGGCAATCACTGCTGATGGGCCAGAAAGTGTGAGCTGTGTCATCAGCAGGGGTCAGCAAGGGTGTTTGTTTTTATCCCCAGGGGACAGTGGGTGACATCTGGAGACAGTTTTGCATGTCACCCTGGGGTGTGCTTCTGACTTGTGTGGAGAGGCCGGGGCGCTGCTAACCATGGGACCCCAGGGTGCTCTCCAGCCCCAGGCTACAGCTCCCATCTCCGCACTCTCAGGATGGTGCCGGCTTCCATGAAGCAGGAGCCAGAACTTGAGAAAGTTGGGAGTGAGGATGGTGAGGGAAGAGCTTGGGGCTTAGGCTGTCTTTGCTGGGACTCCAGACTCCTGCAAGCTTAGGGATCCGCGTTCTCCACCACAACAGGTGGGCCTACGAGGGTACACACATCACAACTCAGCCAACTACACGCTTCAGTTGTGTGCATGTTGTTGCATGTAAATCATACCTCTTTGAAGCTGATTTGTTTAAGAATTAGAATTTGGTTCACAGTCAGTCATTTGGGGCCACTTGTGGAACATCACCCTCCCCATCCCCAGGTCCCTTCCACGGCCCCACACCTGGGTCTGCCTGAGCAGCTGCTGAAAGGAGCGTGCAGGGAGCCCCTGTCTTTCTCACCTACCAAGGAATGCAGAAGGCGCATGTGGTTCAGGAGCCTGGGGTCCACTTGCTGGAGTTCCTTGAAGTCCATTTTCACCAGTATGGTGACGTTGTACCAGGAGCCCACAGGGCCCCTCTCTGGAGCTGCACAAGGGCAAACACTGATGATTATGGACCCAGGACAGGTTGAAGTCACAAGAGCCGCTGGGGTGGGAGAGGGGGCAGGAGAGGGAACCAGAGGCCATGAGAGGCCCTGCTCTGCATTTACCTCCCTGCAAAAAGACATCTACCACACGAGACGGGGGGATGTCCCCACTGCCTGCCCCTTGCTCCTCTCCATCCTAATGTCCCTGAAGACCACTGATCCCTGCTCAGAGGTGAGCTGGGCCTGGGACCCACAGCAGCGGGCATTGCCTTGGAGAGATCTGCTTAGGAGGTAAATAGAGCCTATCAGCCTCATTATACTGTCATAGTATGTTGATATAGAAAATTACTTTATACTGTGTCATTATTTTATTGATACTACAAATATTGGATAGTATAATAATATGTAATATGATATGTACTAAAGAATAGCATGTAATGTAATGATATAGTATTATCACATAATACTTGATATTATGTATACTATTGCTTTATTACTGCATACCATACTAATGCTATAATATATTTTAAATATATAAATATTTAAATATATTTAAATATTTTAAATATTAAATAATATCAAATAATATGTATATATAATATATAATTAATATTAATTAATTAATTATATAATATGTATATATACATATTAAATAATATGTATAAATATTAAATTGTGTGTGTGTGTGTATATATATATAATATATGTATATAGACCATCCCATTCTCCTGGATGCAGACCCTAATCGAAAGAGAACTTTCCAGACCAGCAGGCGCGCATCTGAGGCAGCAGGACCTGCCTACGGCGCTGTAGCGCTCCTCGGGCCCCTGTGGCACTGCAGGCCCAGCCAGCTCCGCACCTGTGACAAATCTGCCTGGAGCTCCTGGCCTCTCCAGGCAAACTGGGAAATCCGGGTCTCTGCCCCACCAGACGTGTCTTCCCATTTCAGGGCCCCTGAGAGCGCCGTGAGCTTTTCTCCCCCGAGAGTTCAGGGGCCAGATTTTGACTAAGAAATTGTCTAAGAGCAGGCGCTGCCTGTGCACACAGTGGGGGCTCCTGGTGAAATCGGTCGCTGCTCCTAGAAACACACTCCTCCCCGCACCTTCACACAGATCAGCCTCACCGAGACCCGCCCTTGCTGCCTATCTGTGAGCACGGCCTGCAGCAGCCTACCTTGGGGTGCAGGGGCCATGCAGCAGCGCCCCCCTGACCAGGGGCAGCACTTCTCAAGTCCAGGACAGTCGGTGTCCAAGCTGCAGGGGGAGGTGGATGGTTCAGGCCCCTCTGCGGGGCAGACCCCGGGTCTTGATGTGAACTCCCTGGACTGATTCAGAGCTGGGAGAAAATGGTACGGTTGATGATGCTGGCGATAAAAGACGAGCCTGATTTGCTTCACAGGGGCCTCATGTCGGTGCTTCCTGGTGCTGAAGTCTGCCTGTGGGTCTGTGGCCTGTTCAGGGCCCATCCCCATGCCTGGGCAGACACCCACCCCATTGGAGGGCCGCTGGCTTTGGCTTTCATATCCTCTGCCCATCTGTCCTGCCAGGGCAGCTTCAGTTGAGGTCCTAGGTGTCTCTGTTTCCTCCAGGCCTCAGGAGTCCAGGTCCAAGAGGCTCCACCACCCCCTAGAGGGCTGCTTGCTGTTTCCAGTCCTGATAGCTCATTCATTCATTCATTCATTCATTCAATATTTGTTGAGCACCTACTATGTGCCAGGCACAATCCCAGGTGCCCAGGGCCCAGCCTTCAGGGAACTTATATTCCAGTGGGGGAACAACAGTGCAAGGCGATCTACAGACATTCAGACAGGGTGAGAGCCTTGGGGGATGAAGCAGTGTGGGGGATGGAGGTCTGGGAAGGCTTCTCTGGAGAGGGGCTCGTGCCTGGGCTGGGCAGAGGGGAGCTCGGAGCAGCCCTGCAGACATCAGCCCTGGCGCCCACGAGGTGAGATACAGGCCTGGTGTGGGGTGTGGTGGAGGCTGGCCCAGGTGACAGTGCAGACGACTGCAGCATGGGACCCTGGGGAGATCAGGTGGGGGCGTCCACAGGATGTGCTGACAGATGGGATGGAGTGTAAGAGAAGAATAAGCTTCAGGAAGGCTCCCAGGCTTTGGGGCTGGCATCCCTGGGGCTCCATTCCTGAGCTGGGGAAAGCTGTGGGAAGAACGGCCTGGGGTAGGCCAGGTGTGGCAGCACAAATGTGAAGCTGGACACATTCACTGTTTGCCCACGTGGAGACGCACGGCAGAGTGGCACTGGAGGTGGCCACTGAGGCCAGCCTGCCGGCTGTTGGCTGCACAGCTCCCCAGCCCCTCACAGTGTGAGTGCAGCTCAGATGCAGCTCCAGACACAGAAACACGGCAAGCCTCTGCAGGAGGCAAAGATGAGGGGGGCAAGAGGCCAGCCCAGTGGGGTCCCCATGGGAGGTACACTGGTCCTGGGGACCAGACCTCAGTCAGGGCTGCAGAGGGAGGCCACGGTGGGCTTTCCAGAAAAGGGGCTTGTAGAGCTCTCAGAAAGCACTGCAGGAGTCTGAGAATCCACCCAAAGCGAAGCTTTCATGAGTCCGGGGGCTGACGCTCAGGGCTCCGAGAAACACAAGAGGAGGGCAAGGAGAAGAAACTGAACCCCAGGGGACAGGAGACAGTGGAGCCTGTGCCCAATGCCGCAGAGCCTGCAGTGTGCCTTTGCCAAGACAGCAGAGGTGGGCCCAGGGCAGGAGACGACCCCATCTCCCAGGACGGAAGGAAGCTGAGAAGATGGGAGCTCCACGAGGCAGAGGGCAGCCATGAGGAGGACACACAGGGAGGAGGGACCCAGTTCAGGGCCCCAGAGAAGGCTTGCCCCGCTCTGTGGCCTCCATAGTCAGCCATCCTGATGGTGGGTGCCGTGCTCCCCCTGGGGTTTTACTGAGAGCTGTCCAGTTCATGCCCAGATGCATGGCAAGCTTTGTGTGTCTATGGCCCAGGGATGTTTAGAAGCACAGCCTGAGACCTCTCAGAGCCCAGAAGACTAGAGGAGGCCAGCTGGTAACTGGGTCCGAGACTCACCTCTGCGAGGGTGGGGAAAACTTGTGGGATTGGCCAAGTGGAAGGGCAGCCTCAACAGGCTGCAATCCCAGGGACTGGCCTCTTGGGTCCCCCAGGGTCTCTGCAGAGCACTCGGCAACCAAGAAAGAAGGTGGTGGCCCTGGTTTCTGTTGGGACCACATCACCAAGGACACTGCTCAGCTAGCCAGAGTAGGGGGAGCCAGAGTCGTGGAATATGCGGACAGACTGCATCCCCGCTCTTCTCACACAGCCCTGTCTGCCAGCGCCCGGCCTTGCTGTGGGCATTCCTCTCAGCCACACTCTCTTTCTTGCGTTGTCCCTAACTCAGTCTTCTTCTCCTCATCATCCAGGCAGCTCTACCAATGGCCGTGCATGAAAAATGAACGTTGGGTGCAGCTCGAGGAGGGCAATGTCAGGAGCCTGGTGGAGGCTTGCTGAGCATCTGATGGTCTCTGCTTTGTCTCCCAGTGCAAAAAGCAAAGGCCTAAGGGTTAAGCAGATGTGTGGACTAAATGGAAGGTGGGCTCCTGGGACAGAAAAAGACATTCTGGGGAAAGCAGGGATATCCAAATAAAGTATGGAGTTTCTTGGCAATGCCCAGTGCCGGTTCCTTAGGACAAGTTGTCCCGAGAGCTGTAAGATGCTAACGTTAGGGGAAGCTGGGTTGGGGGGTACAGGACCTTTCTGCATTATCTTTGCAGAAAGATAAAGACTTCCCTGCAAATCTAAAACTATTCTAAACTAAAAGGCTATTTAAAAAGAAGTAATCCCCCCAAAATTGGCTTCCAAAAATAGTTGCCTAATCACCAGAGGCGTGTTTTTGAGTGAAAGGTTTGCATCTTAACTGGGCACTGCCGGGAAGCCCCTCCATGCCTTGGAGCCGGCCAGCTGACTGAGTGCCCTGAGAAAGCTGAACAAGTCCAACTTGGTAGAAAGTCAAAAATCTCCTTCTTCCCTAACTCAATGCGAACAATAAAAGAACTGCTCAGCTCCTGGCAACACTGTTAGTCATGGTCCAGTGAAGCAACAGGGGAGCTTTCTGTTGGAGCAGTAAAACCCAAGGCTCCCAGTGCTGAGGACTGGATGAGCTGGGGAGGAGTCGCTCCTGTCTCCCTCCTCCTTTCTCAGCGCCTCTTCGCCTGGTCAGCACAGGAGGTTCTCAGCAAAGGGCCCCTGGTCATCAGCCTGCGAGGACAAGAAGTTTTGGGGAGTCTCCTGGTCCCGTGGGGTCCTGGATTTGCCTAACAAGGCTGAGTTTGCCAGGAGGTTGATCCTGTGCAGAATTGGGGTGTCACTGGAGTTAGGGAGCACGGCTAAGATGCTGGGTTCCACTTCTCAGAATTCATCTTGAGCACATAATCCAACTCGTGCACAGCCGCGTTTGTACCGTATACTGTTCATCACAGCATTACGTATGCTAATGAGTAATTAGAAACAACTGAATGTTAAGTGGCAAGAACTTGCTCAGTGAATGCTGATGTGTGTATGAGGTAATGCCATGTGGCCGTAAAAGCATGCAGTGGAATCATGTTTATGGACATGAAAGCTGCTGTGGATACATTGCTGAGTGGTAAAATCATGCTACAAACGTCTTGGACACAGTGGCCATCCCCTTGTGAAATGTCTGCCCTGGATAAAGAACATGTGAAAGGTGGTTATTCGTGAGCAGCAGGCTTGGGATCGTTTCCTCCTCCTGTTTTCTGTGTTCCCAAATTTTCCGCATGGCTCATGTATTCATTTCTGTAATTATATTTTTAAAAACTTAATGCACCAGGTGTCATTGCGTTCCAAATGCTGGAATGAAAAAGTTGAAAAAGTCACTGAAAATCATATCACGTGTGTGTTGATGCTTCCCTTCGCTTTTTTGCGTAAGTCATGATTGAGCAGGAGGAGAAAGGAGGAAACATGTCTAGCATTTTGCCACTGTCTGGGGATAGGACTCCGAGGCGCAGACCCCCGGGCAGCTGAGGTGTGAGTCACCCACACTCAAGCGACCTGGAGGCCCCGCTGCAGAGGAAGGAGCATCTCCTGCCCTTCACACCTCCCAGTATTTCCAGGTTCCTCCAACATCTGCCAGGTCCAGCTTCAGGCCTGCTTCATTCTGTACAAATCAGAGTTGCAGTGCTCAACAGGTCACTTACTGAGACCATCTCACGTCCAGCTCCAAGGGGTCAACCTGCCGTGCGGCATCCCAGAAAAAGCGGCTTTGATCAAAAGAACTGTGCAAGCATGGAGAAGGTTGTGCTGACAAAATCCAGGGTGTAAATCTGCCCACCACAGGCACCTTCACACTACCAGTGTGATGTCTGTGACCTTGGGGCTGGGAAGAGATGGAGGCCCACGGGATACAGGCCCTCCAGCAGCAGGAGCTGCAGAAGCCTCGTGGGCTATGCCCTTCACCAGGCCCCGGCACAGGCAGGGACCTTTCTGAGAAAGAACTCTGTGTCCTCAGTGCCCTGAAACGTTCCTTCTCCCACAATCGCCACAGCCACAGCATTCAAATGCCACAAACTCCTCTACACTAAAGTGCAGCTTGGTAAACCCCCAAAAATCTGCCTGGGGGTCAGAGAGCCCCGGGTCCATGTCCCGAGCCAGGCTTCCCAGAGCTGTGCCATGGTGGTGGAGGCGCGGGCCTCCCCTAGCCTGGATCTCCACCTGCAGAGCCAGGGATGCCTATTCCTTTGGCACCTGAGGGATTGGAGGGTCTCCTGCCCTGGCCTCTTAGAAAGAATGCACTCAGGCAATGCCTGTTCCCCTCCCTCTTCTCCTCCTTCCTCCTTCTAGGTCTGCCCCCTCTTCGCTGTGCCAGAGTGAGCCTTCTAGAACCTGAGGGGCCATGTACTGAGGGGCTCAGGGCCCGCCGAGTGAGTCCACTTCCCCTCATGCCCCACGTCCCTCCCTGTGGCCTCGCCCTCCACTCCCTGCAGCTCCCCATGGCAGCCCACTCTCACCCACGGGACTCCCTGACTGCAAAAGCATCGTCCGGGTGAGCCCCTAATTAAAGGTGCTAACACCTGGCCGGGTGCGGTGGCTCAAGCCTGTAATCCCAGCACTTTGGGAGGCCGAGACGGGCGGATCACGAGGTCAGGAGATCGAGACCATCCTGGCTAACACGGTGAAACCCCGTCTCTACTAAAAAAATACAAAAAACTAGCCGGGCGAGGTGGCGGGCGCCTGTAGTCCCAGCTACTCGGGAGGCTGAGGCAGGAGAATGGCGTAAACCCGGGAGGCGGAGCTTGCAGTGAGCCGAGATCCGGCCACTGCACTCCAGCCTGGGCGACAGAGCAAGACTCTGTCTCAAAAAAAAAAAAAAAAAAAAAAAAAGGTGCTAACACCTAACAGTGCGGCTGATTCCCACAAGAGGCAGCACCTGGAGGCTGTTCTGTGGAGGAGGATGAAGGGCAGGTGGTGGGGAGGGGCCTCCCTGTCTTCTGGGAGGGAATTAACTTGTTTGTTGCAGCAGGCCAGGGTCTCTTACAGAAGGTGATGGTGGGCATGGGTGGGGCTGGTGTGGCCCTGCAGAGCAGGGGGCAGGAAGGGGCTGCTGATCGGCCTCCCCCAGAGCCTCCTCCCCTCACTAGTCCTGACAATGCCAACAGGTAGGAAGAGGTGTGGCCTCCACTTAAGACAGGACAGGACAGGGCATGTCCTGGCTGCAAAGTCCACGTGCTGTAAACCAAGGTGCCGTGGCATCAGCACCTGTGTCCTAATGGCCCCCGCCATCCACTAGGAGTGGAGGCTGCTTGCAGGGCAGGGACAGCAGCAACTGTGGCTCAGCAGGCCCCTCTGTGTGTGTGGCCCTCGGAGAAAGGGAAAGTGGAAATGGGGTCAGGCAACAGGACAGGAAGGGTCTCCTTAGACCAGCACCTGAGCAGCATGGCCAAGGCATAGCCTTGTCCTGCCGGTGGCCCTCTAGGGAAGCAATGGGAGTACAGAGGGGCCATTGCTCTGGGGTCAGCTGGCCCCGCCGGGTTTCTATTGGTGATGGAGGTATTGGTCATGGTGGTATTGTTTTAACACTCCTGAAAGAGAAGCGTGCCTGTTAACAGCACACCCGAAACCATCGGGCCCTGTCTGTGCCTGGCCCTCTGAACGGGGCAGCAGAAATGCGGCAACTCTCCCTGTCATCTGTGAAATCGCACTGGGGGCTGAGGGAGGGCCCACTCAGGATGGCCCAGCATGCAGGTCTACGTGGACCCCAGACTCTGCAACCTGGGGCCCTTGGTTTCTGGAGGAGGCAGGCACCCTGGTTTGGGGAGTCCGCGCTCCGTTCTGCTGGTGTCCTGGTCTCAGGCCACAAGGATGGGTCCTGTAGGATCCCCCTTGGGGCATCCAGGAGCTGGTGGCTTCTGCACTCTGGAGGCCACAGCCCTTGTGTCTCAGTGACCCTGGCCAACACCAAGCTGGAGCCACACACCCCCATGTCCTTCCACAGTGGGGCTGTGAGGCAGGACCTTCTGACTATACAGAAACTCATTGCAGATCTGGTATTGACTCGAAATTAGCAACCACTAAACACACAAACACACACACACACACACCTCCCCTGAAAGAGATCACCTGCTTGTCAGTAGGCTGAGCCCTGAGTCCCCACCCCCTCCCAACGGCTCAGACCCTGGCCTGGCCTAACCGCACTGGTCACCCTGGTAACTGACCCCAAGCATCCTACAGGACAGCAGCTTTCAAACTGCACTGAGAAGCAGGAAGACTTGGGGCCCTCTGAGAACAACAGAGGTTTTCAAAGCGGGGTTCCTGGGCCAGCAGCATCAGTGTCACCCAGGAACTTGTCAGGAGGGCAAATTCTTGTACTTCACCCCCACCCACGGACTCAGAAACCTGAGAGTGGGGCCAGGGACAAGCCCTGCCGATGACCCTGCTGCCTGGTCAAGGCTGGGAACCGTGCTCCTGGAAGATCTAGCAAGTTCTGGGCCAATGGGTCCCAACGGTGACTGTCCCATCAGGAGTCTCGACGGCAAGGGTGGCCCCGCCCCAGCCCGGCAGCCCTGGACTCACGCAAGACACAGTAGAGGCCGAGCTGCTCGTAACCCTCACAGCAGTCGGTCACATTCCTGGACTCGGGAACCTCCACTACCAGGTACTGGGTCCGGTAAACAGTCTTGGGGCACCGCCTCCAGGGGATCCAGCCACCGCAGGACGCATAGGTCGTGTAGGACGTCTGCACAGCCTCCACCTTCTGCACAGTGTGGGTCACACGGTAGCTGCACAGCCGGTAGCCCAACAGGGAGAGGCCTTTTTCTAAAAGAGGCAAGCAAGGAGGCGACTGAGAACACCAGGATCAGATCCATGCGAGCGGTTATCCGCAAGGCGTCCCTCTGCAACAGCAAGCGAGACCACACCTCCCGCACTCGGGCAGGCCTCTCGGAAGCTGCCCAGCAGCCCTCTCCACCGGCCTTTGCCTGCTAGTGCACCAGGAAGGCTGTTGCATGAGTGAGCACAGAAGAATAAAGCATCAACATAGCCTGGCCTGCTAAGAAAGCCGCCGTGACCGAGGGGGAGGTGCCACCTGGGCCCCACGCACGCTTCCTGAAGCACAGGGGTCTCACAGCCAATATACGAAGGAAAGAGCACAGCACTGGAATCAACGCTTAGAGATCATGTCCCTTTGTTCTGCTCCGTGTGGGCTCATTCCACAGGCCGTAGAATCTCATGCACGTCTATCTCTTCGTCCCCCTGAGCCTCAAGGTTGCCATATGGGAAGTGAACGAGCCGCAGTTCCCGTCACAGTGGAAACTGAAGGATACTGCGGCCAGGACATGACAAAGACGGCTTTCTTTTCAGTGAGCTGGAAGATAAGTAAGCAGGTACTTAAAGCACGTGTGAGAAGTTTGTTGATGATAAAAGACCAGCTCAGGCCAGGTGTGGTGGCTCACGCCTATAATCCCGGCACTTTGGGAGGCTGAAGTGGGCGGGTCGCCTGAGGTCAGGAGTTCGAGACCAGCCTGGCCAACATGGTGAAACCCCCATCTCTACCGAACATATTTTTAAAAAATTAGCTGGGTGTGGGCTGGGAGCAGTGGCTCATGACTGTAATCCTAGCACTTTGGGAGGCCAAGGCGGGCAGATCAAGAGGTCAGGAGATCGAGACCATCCTGACTAACACGGTGAAACCCCGTCTCTACTAAAAATACAAAAAATTAGCCGGGCATGGTGGCGGGCAGCTGTAGTCCCAGCTTCTCGGGAGGCTGAGGCAGAAGAATGGCGTGAACCCGGGAGGTTAAGGTTGCAGTGAGACAAGATTGTGCCACTGCACTCCACCCTGGGTGACAAAGGGAGACTCCCTCTCAAAAAAAAAAAAAGAAAAAAATTAGCCAGGTGTGGTGGGGCATACCTGTAATCCCAGCTACTTGGGAGGTTGAGGCAGAAGAATTGCTTGAACCCAGGAGGCGGAGGTTGCAGTGAGCCTAGATCATGTCACTGCACTCCAGCCTGGGCGACAGAGCGAGCTCCGTCTCAAAAAAAGACCAGTTCAACTGTTCAGCCGTTGCCATTGTGATCAGGAGGAGGCACAGTCACCCCCGCTGCAGGACAAGCATCAGATTTACCATATCGGGCCCCACGCATCTCTCACCAGAGCCTGGTTCCTGTACACAAGGCCCATCACCCCTCCATCAACGTGATTTCTCCGTTCTCGAGACCCCTGGCCCCATGGCATTCACCACAAGACTCTTTGTCATGGACATCCCCTGACGTGTGCCTGGGCTTCCCATCTCCCCGGGAGAACCCTATTGCCTAATTTGAATCGATTGTGTTCCTCTAAAAATTCGTATGTTAAAGTCCTAAACCCCAGTAACTCAGAATGTGACCTTATCTGTAGTAATGTCTTCTGGAGGTTATCAAGTTAAAGTGGAGACATTAGGCTGGACCCTAATGCAATATGACTGGCCCTTATACTAAAGGGAAACGTGGAGACAGACAGGCACACAGGGAGAAGAAGGTAGAGACTGGGGTGGTGCTTCTACTGTCAAGGAACACCAAAGATTGCCCCAGAAGCTGGAGGCCCGGAGCAGAGACTCCTGCAGGGGCTCAGGAGGAGCCAGCCCTGCCCGCAATTTCATCTTAGGCTTCTGGCCTCCAGAACTGTGACTGAATCCATTTCCGCTGTTTAAGCCGCCCAGGCTGTTTCTTTGTTTCAGCAGTCCTAGCCAGTGAACACAGGGATGGTGAAGGGTCCCCTCCAGCTCCCCTGTGGCACCTCGCAGGGGACTCTGAGTATATGGACTCTCAGTGCCTAATGAACGGAGGATTTGACATACAGGGCTTGCATTTCAGATACTCAACCCCTGAGCTCTAAGCTTTACTAGACTGTACAGCCAAGAGGTGGGGGCTCAGTATTAGAGTTTATTTCCCTCAATGAGTAGCTGGATTGATTTCTGGGGAGGAACACAGAGATGGGAGCAGAAAGGATCACAAAACCAATGCTGTCCTTATTCCCTCCACTGGGGCAGCATCTCTGAAGATTTCCTCCTTGAACCTCACAACAACCTATAAGTGTGCAGAAAACGGGACTCCGGGGGCTTGTTACTCACCCCAGGAAGAAACAGGGCAGAGCTGGCCCTCAAACCAGGTGAGGGAAGAGGCTGCAGCTTTGCTCTGGACAGAACACAGGTGCTGGACCACACGCTTGCGCAGAGTGACCCCACTCCACAAGCAACAGGGACTGGAGCCGCAACCTCCTCTGGGGTCTGAACCCCAAATCACCCTGCGGGCTCAGCAGGGCCTCTAGGGATGGGGACCACCTGCTGTTTGCCATCACCAGTGGGGTAGTTACCGTGAGCTCTGCAAAGGAATGGGAGGTCCCTGTCGTACGGGGTGGAACAGGACAAATCAGGTTCCCGGGCCAGGGCAGCTTGGCTGAGAGCCTAGGGGTGACTTGCATGAGGAACGGTGGAATGTGGCCAGAAGGAACGCGCTCACCTACTCAGTGACCACGCTGAGCAAGGCAAAGGCCAAGGACTTCCTGCACCAAGAATTTAGCAGGGTGGATCTAGCTTGTGTTTTTCATCGTAACCTGAGCAGAGATGCCAACCACATTAAGGACACTTGCAGCTCCTGGTCTCTAGAGAGCTGCCAGGGCCCCACGTGATCATTACATGACCCCAGCTGGTCTGCAGCAGAGCCCTCCTGCACACACACGCACACACACACACACACACTCGTCTCCTGTGGAACCCAGGAGATGTTTGTCCTGTTTTGTTTTTCACATTTTATCTGAGGCCATGTGCCATCCCAAGCCTGGCTTCTTGCCAGAGCCCAGAGAAGAAAGTGTTTAGCAGATTCTGCCATTCTGCAAAGCCCTGCAAGGGCCATCAGAGCAGGAGCGTGGGGTCTTGGATTCCGGTCTCAGACGTGGGAAAGCCTAATGCTCTGGGGCCAACAAGAGTCCTGGGGTCAGATGGACCAGCGCTCACACCCTGCTGCGTGATTGTACCCGTGTCATGCCCTCCCAGTGCCCCCCTCTTGTCATCTGTGAAATAACAGCCATGCCCTGAGGCAGCAGAAGGCTGAAGTGGGGCCATGCCCGTGAAGGCAGTGCTGGCACCCAGGGAAGATTCGGGGCGGGCACATGTGGGGTTGCTGAGGTTCTGCCTCGTGTCCTCATCTACAATGAGGGGTTCTGGAAACACCTCCTAAGACCTTCTCCAGTTTCCCAGGATTCCCACCCATTATGTATCTGAACTGTGGGGTCTACGCATTACCTGTTCCAATGGGAATATCCATTTCACAAATCACAAAGCAAAATCCTGCTTCTGGGTAAAAAACTTTAAGGTAGTACAAAAACATAGTGGATTTTAGAAACAGAATGGATTCCTTTAAATTTGTAACTGAATAAGACAGATTTTAAGAAGGAAACGATTTTAAAATTCTGCAGTCCCATTTCCCTGGATTCCGGGGTTTCAGAACCCCCACTTGTTTTTTAGCAGCTGCTCTGCTCTCCGCATGCCTGAAGACTCCAGACAGAGCCCTGGTGCAGCCGCTGGCTCCTGCGGTGACTCTGCCCTGTGAGCTGTGCGGCCTGGACGAGTCCCTGATCCATTCTGGGTCTCCCTTTCTTTTTTGTTTTTGTATCGTGGCTTTTCTTTGTTTATCAGGGGGGTTTTGCTCTGCTGCCCAGGCTGGAGTGCAGTGGAGCAGCCTCAGCTTACTGCAGGATCCACCTCCCAAGCTTAAGCGATCCTCCCATCCTGGCCTCCTGGGTAGCTGGGACCACAAGTGTGCGCCACCATGCCTGGCTTTTTTTCTTTTTTTTTTTTTGGTAGAGATGGGGTCTCATGATGTTGCCCAGACTAGGTCTCCTTTTTTTTTTTTTTTTATCTCTAAGCGAGGACTTGAATGCACCAAGGTTCAGGAGACCTTTCTTCTGCCTTTGTAGGAGCTCACTGTTCTCAGTGGGATCTGAGGACCCCACAGCGTCTGCATCACCCACAGACATGCAGAGTTCCAGGCCTTGCACCCCAGACCTGCTGGCTAAGAATCTGCATTTTACCCCCACGAACGCCCCGGTGATTCAGCAACAGGTTCCCACTAGGGAGTCCTCTTCCCAAAACCCTACCCGGCACGCCTGCCCCACCTCCACAGCTGCTACCATGTGCGCTTACGGAAAAGCTTGTCCACCAAGGAACAGATGTCGCCTCTTCAAGCAGGGGCACGCTTACCCACCTAGGTCTCAGCAGGAGGCTGTCCTCATGAGATCCATGCCAGGGAGCCTCCCTCCTCAAGAACTGCCCATGCCAAGCCCAGATCCCTCACCTGTGAAGCCGCTGGCCTGGCTTGAGCCCACAGCACAGACCAGAGCCAGCAGGGCCAGCCCCGAGGTCCTGAGCATCATCCAGCAGTGGTGGCAGCGCAGGGCTCTGGGCCTCTACCAAGAAGCCTGGGTCTCTCCTACACCAGGACACATAGGGGCCTGAGCCGCCTGGACCCGGAGAAAGGGCCTTTCTGTCTCCTGTGCTGCTGCAGGTGGCAATGGCTTCAGAGGCAGCACCGCTGGGAGCAGTCCCTTATGCCTGCACGTTAACACCCACCACTGCCGTGGCTGTTTCCCTGGGGGCTCCTGCGTGTCACAGCCTATTCTGCTCCAAGCAGATGGCATCTTTTAGGAAAAGTGAGTACCCAACAGCCCAGACCGCATCACTGGATCCCATCTCGTTGTTACGCAGAAAACACATTTGAGACCCAAATCTGAGTCTCTCCATCAACACAGGATATTCTCTTACCCTATCATTCTGAACTGGCAGGAGAAAACAGCGTCAAATCAAAGTGGTACATCACGTTGAGAAAAGTGTCCTTCACACGGTTCCACAATGCAGTTCAAAAGTCACAAAAATGTCCAGGTGCTTTGACCCAGTCCTCTCCTCCTGGAGCTTGGGCTGAGAGCACGAAGCTGTGGTCACGGGGATGTGCATTACTTATTATGACTTCAAGTGGAAAATTACGTCATTGAACAGCCACAGGAGAACGGGAGTGTAATTATTACAGAGCATCTGGATGCAGCATTACACGGGTGTTGAAATGCTCACCATGAAGTTTTAGTAGCATAAAAAAAATACTCAACAATGTGAAGCCAAAACAGCAACGCACGCAATTTCATCTCCATGAAAGTGACAACGCTGTACAGTTATATAAGCATGGAGAAAACTCCAGAAAGGGCCATGGGATGGGAAGAAAACATTTTGAGGAGTGATAAGAATACGGGTGATTGATGTTTTATTTCAGTAACCATCATGGTATATGTGACATAGATTTCTAAATTTCATGTTAAGTTCTTTCAAGCTCATGATGTTTTCATATCGCACTGCTGATTGCCTCTTATTGCTTGGTGTTGACTGCTGAAGCCCAATTTTTTTTTTTTTTTTTTTTTTTTTTTTGAGATGGAGTCTGGCTCTGTCGCCCAGACTGGAGTGCAGTGGTGCGATCTCCGCTTACTGCAAGCTCCGTGGCCTCCTGGGTTAACGCCATTCTCCTGCCTCAGCTGCCCAGTTTTTAACACTGGATGACGAAGATCTTGTGGATTTTACTGAGGAAACATTCTGATGAGTTAACAAAGATTCATCCTGGCTGTATGTTTCAGGAGCATAATTCCTTGGTGTTCTAGATACAAAACAATTCCTCCAGAAGGGAACTTCTCGCCTGACTCCCGCACCGACGACGCTACCTCTTTTATTCTCCGTAGATTAATCTCTGAGATGATGAACTGCTGCATTTGCTTGGCTAATGACTAAAAGTCAGATGCTATGACAAGAATACAAAAATGATCACACACGGAAATGATCACACAGCAAAGGGGCTGCGTACCACGGGTGTCCTTGGAACACAGCAGCTTTTATAGAAAACCAAAAGCTTCACGCAGAATCGGCTCATTACAAAAGGTTTTCAGCTGGGCGCGGTGGCTCTCGCCTGTAATCCCAGCACTTTGGGAGGCCGAGACGGGTGGATCACGAGGTCAGGAGATTGAGACCATCCTGGCTAACATGATGAAATCCCGTCTCTACTAAAAAATACAAAAAACGAGCCGGGCGTGGTGGCGGGCGCCTGTAGTCCCAGCTACTCAGGAAGCTGAGGCAGGAGAATGGCGTGAACCCGGGAGGCGCAGCTTGCAGTGAGCCCAGATGGCGCCACTGCACTCCAGCCTGGGCGACAGAGCGAGACTCCATCTCAAAAAAAAAAAAGGTTTCATAGGAAAAGAATAACTGTTAAAGCTATTGTATAATACTCAAAAAAGTGAAATTTGATCAACGCTAAAAGAATAAATTAAAAGTATTACGATTTAAGTAAATCTGAACACTTTAAAATGCAAGATGAATGTGTATTATATTGTATATACCATCTCAATGTTTGCTACTATAATGTATGAATGTCTCTATAAAATATCAAGGTAAATCAGGGATAATGTTACAGGTTAAAACCCAATTTGTCTGGTGCACCATTGTCTCTCATCTTCACGATTACTCTATGAAATAGGTCATTTGTCCCTATTAAATAGGTGAGAAAACAGGTTCAGAAAGGCCACACAGCCAGTAAACAAGAGATTAAACCCAGACTTGTCCAAGCCTCAAGCCGCAGTTCTTCACACTCCACTCCACTGCTGGTCTGTCATGATTTAACCACAGACCCCAAGACAGGGGAAAAAAGTCAAGACATTTTACCAGTTGAGGACTTCATCATAATTTACAATCGTCCATAAAATGTCATTGTAACATGCTGTCTCTTTATATTAAATGATTAAAGAAAAAAGTCTCAAAATTAACAGTCTGTTTCTAGCTTGGTCTCTCCTTCAACCTCCCTTTCATTGAGGCACAAAGAAAGATACCTCTGCCGTGTGTGTGTGTGTGTGTGTGTGTGTGTGTGTGTGTGTGTGTGTTTCTGTCTGTGTTTTGTCCACAGAAGGAATTTTTCTGCAGTTATCCTTTTTTTTTTTTTTTTTTTTTTTTTTTTTGAGACGGAGTCTCGTTCTGTCGCCCAGGCTGGAGTGCGGTGGCCGGATCTCAGCTCACTGCAAGCTCCGCCTCCCGGGTTCACGCCATTCTCCTGCCTCAGCCTCCCGAGTAGCTGGGACCACAGGCGCCCGCCACTTCGCCCGGCTAGTTTTTGTATTTTTTAGTAGAGACGGGGTTTCACCGTGTTAGCCAGGATGGTCTCGATCTCCTGACCTCGTGATCCGCCCGTCTCGGCCTCCCAAAGTGCTGGGATTACAGGCTTGAGCCACCGCGCCCGGCCTCTGCAGTTATCCTTTATGCATGTTTTTCTGCATGATGGCCAGAGGGATATTGCACGTGTGCACTGTCCGTGTAAACACTCTGAGGAGAAAAACAACCCCACACTGTAACCCAACAGGGAGAGAATTCTCGAGCACTAGAGGTCTGACGCTGCCGGGGTGTGTCTTCCACAGTCCATCCAGCAGAGAGCCCCAAATTCGCTCAGGGCCTCTGTGCGGAAAGGCCAGCATCCCCCACACAGCATCCAAGGGCTGGAGAGCCAATGGAGTCCACTGGTGTGCCGTGCTGGCTTTCAGGGCACACATGCCCAGGCATTCACACCCTCTCACACTGACATACATGCACTCACACTGGGCGTAAACACAGACACATCCACACTCACATGTGCACTGACACATACAGACACACTCACACAAGTCCACACACATACTGACACACGTTCACACTTACACTTACAAACACAAACTCACATGCCACATCACTCACTCATGCATGCTCATTCACACATGCCCACACTAACACATGTGCACATATTCACACCCATAAGCATATGGGCATTCACACACACACACATTCTCGCCCTCACACTCGCACACACTCACATTCACTCTTGAATCTGCACACCCACACACATGCTCATACTCACGATCACATTCACACTCATGTACTCGCACACACACAGCTGCCCACTCTCACATGCACAACGCAGGAACCAAGGAAGTGCTTCCCATCCCGGGATGCAGCCTCTGCCTGGGCGTGTGCTACACCTCCTGTCCCGTCTTGAGTGCTGGCGCCTGGGCCGGCAGCTGCCCTGTTTTCTCCATCTCTAGAGGGAGCGATTTGAACTCAACGGCCTCTAGGGCGCCTTTCTCATCTCAGGTCAGACTTCTAGGACCCTATGTGTGCAAGCTCACAGAGGCTCAACAAGTCACGCTGCAAAATCACATGTCTGTCATTACCCTACGGCCAAAATGTTCACAGCCTCCTCTTCGTATCCCCACGACAGGCAGCCATGGCAACGGCTGCCAGGCAGGTGCACGGCAAAAAGAGGCAGGGCGGGAGAAGCCCGCATCTCCAAGGGGTGGCCAGGTGGGTTTATTTTCAGGGAAAGCTGGTTGTGTTGGAGAATGCGAGGAAGAGCTAGGGAGGAGAGTCATGCAATCGAAAAATGTTTTGGACTTGGAGGAGATCTTGAGTCATCCACCCCACCATCCAGCCCATCCAGGTGGCTCTCCGACAGTGGCCGTGACGTAACACCCTCTTTCTCGGGGTGTGGCTGGGGACCACCTGCATGGGGAGGGGACCTATAGAAAATGCAGGCTCCCAGCCTCGCCCGTCGCTCACTCAGGCACTGGAGCATGGGCCCCCGGCATTCCGGTGACTCGGTGCTCACACAGCCTTGAGGATGGGACTCCGTCCTCCTGAACACCAGGCCATGAATCCAGAGGGATGGACCCTTCTGTGGACAGATGGCTCTGCCAGAAAATTCCTCCCGATATGGAATCACGGTTGGCCTTCCCACTGGAACGACCACACCCGGGGAGCCTGGTCCACCCTCACACTGGACAGTGAGTGCCACTCCTCCATGTGGCAGCCTTCGGACCCTTCTGGAGAGTTCTCCGGGCCACCTCTGTTTTGCTCCCCTCCCCCATCTCTCTCTCCCTCACTCATACAGACACATGCCCTCTTGTCTTTGTTTCTGTTCGTTGCTGTTTCCGTTTGCCTTTGCAGAAGCTCAGCTTTCTTATCACAGCCCAAATGACTTTTCCTTTTTCACATTCTACTTCGGAGACTGTGGCCCTCCATGGGCAACAGTTGTGGGGTTGGATGGAAAGTGAGGGTGCGGCCTGGGGTCGGGACATTGTCTGCAGGCCCCGAGGAGCAGCGTGGGCATGCCGCTTTCTCGTGGTGAAGCCAGAGCAGAGCGGAAGGTGAAGAGACACAAGAAACTCCCAGAAGAGGTGCCCAGGCCCTCAGAGGTGCTTCTGTAACACAGCAAAGGTGTATCTAAGACCGGGGTGCAGTGGACACGCACATGCCACTGTGTTTTCAAACCCCGTGTGCCTCACAGCGGTACCTGGGGAAAGCCCTGGATTAGGAGCCAAATACCCTCGGTCCAGTCCTCATTCTGCCAACAGCTGGACAGGGTCCCCTGGGTGGCATTTATCCTCTCAGCGCCTCGGTTTCCTAAACGGGAAATTACCAAAAGGGAATAGTGATGCCTTCTAATTTAGTGGTGTTTTACTGCCTCCTGATTTTATGAAAACCAAATTAATTAATGTATGGGAATGCCTTCCAGAACTGGAGAGTATTTTAAGTATCCATCATTTATTGTCATTAAATGTAGGTAAGGCCATTACTGGGGAAATATAATTACAAATAAAATGTGCTGGCCAGGCACAATGACTCACGCCTATAATCCCAGCACTTTGGGAGGCCGAGGCAGGTGGATCACGAGGTCAGGGGTTCAAGACCAGCCTGGCCAAGAGGCCAAGATGGTGAAACCCCATCTCTATTAAAATACAAAAATTAGCCAGGCGTGATGGCACATGCCTGTAATCTCAGCTACTTGGGAGGCTGAGGCAGGGAATTGCTTGAACCCGGGAGGCGGAGGTTGCAGTGAGCCAAGATTGTGCCACTGAACTCCAGCCTGGAGGACACAGTAAGACTCCATCTAAAAAAAAAAAAGAAAGAAAAAAGAAAAGAAGAGAAAAAAAAGTGTGCTCCCAATCCCGAAAACCTCTCCACAAAGGTGGAAGAGAAAAGTTTCGTTGTTGAACAGCCGTTAAGCCAGAAGGTGATATGCACCAGAAGCAACGGCGAAGAGATTGCAAAGAAAGGATCTCATCCTTTTAAAGACCCAAACAGATACAACTCACTGCATGAGTGTTTTCAACATAAACAATAACTAGTCCTTAAGGAAGAGGCCCTGACAGTGCCATTTGTCACACGCCATTGACCCCAGAGCCACCTGGTCGTTGGGGTTACCATCTGTGTTTGTTAATTGCCTGTATCTAGAAGAAGAATAAACTCCTATCTTCATGACAGGAGGTAGTTTTGCAGCTTGGAGCAAGACGGACTAAGTTAGGCTCTTGGCCTCCCTCGGAAACTAGAGAGGCCAGGAGACAGTTTGGGAGACCGAGCTGGGCAGATCGCCTGAGGTCAGGAGTTCAAGACCAGCCTGGCCAACATGGAGAAACCCTGCCTCTACTGAAAATACAAAAAAATTAGCCAGGCACAGTGGCACACACCTGTAATCCCAGCTACTCGGGAGGCTGAGGCAGGAGAATCGCTTGAATCCAGGAGGTGGAGGTTGTGGTAAACCGAGATTGCGCCACTGCACTCCAGCCTGGGTGACAGAGCGAGACTCCATCTCAAAAAGAAAAAAGAGTCATGCTCAGAGAAAAAGGAGAGAAAAATCTCTTCCCTTCTTCTCAATCAGGAGAATTAAGCCTCTATTTTTAATTTGTCTCTGTCCTTGAAGGGCATGAGGTGGTCTCAAGGACATAGGGCACTCACCAGACAAGGTTGGCCTCGGTACCTGCCAGGGCCTCTTCCAACTCTGAGATCATTAGCATCAAGGATAAGCTTTGGAGCTTATTGATAGCAGCTTAAGTACCACGATCAGGAACTCTGTCAGTGCTAACAAGTAACATCAGGACAAAGAATTCACATTTCACGTAAAGGAGCGAATGCAAGTCAGAAACAAAAATCCACCCATGTCTTGGTCCTGGGACCTGGCTGCGGAGGGCAGTGTGGTCTGGAGAACAGAGTGCCAGCCAGGCCTGCTGTCCCGACTTCTAGACAGGACTCTGGCCTGTCTGTGAGAGTTGGTGCAGGCTGAGCACAGCGGCTCACGCCTGTAATCCCAACACTTTGGGAGGGGAGGCTGAGGTGGCCAGATCATGAGGTCAGGAGATCGAGGCCCTCCTGGCCAACATGGTGAAATCCCATCTCTACTAAAAATACAAAAATTAGCTGGGCATGGTGGTGCCTGCCTGTCATCCCAGCTACTCGGGAGGCTGAGCCAGGAGAATCACTCGAACCAGAGAGTTGGAGGTTGCAGTGAGCCGAGATCATGCCACTGTACTCTAGTCAGGGTGACAGAGCAAGACTTCATCTCAAAAAAAAAAAAAAAAGAGTTGATCCAGTCCTTGGCCACCTGGATTTCAGGGTCTTGATTCCAGATGGTGAAGATAACTAGCTCGATCCATATCTGCACCAGCATTTCATGACTGGATCATTTCTCAGGATGGGTCAGACCATGGTGCCTCTAGATCTTTCAGGGCCATTCTGCACCCAGTAATGGATATCATCATACAGCTTTGAAATAATGAAGCAAGAGCAATAGAATCTGAACTGAAATGCAATAATTACATGAATGAGTTTACAGTGTGACATCTTAGAAAGCTTTCTGCTGGAGGATTCCAAATAAGTGACTCCAGACTCAGAGGGGACCATTCCTCGCCAGTCCTCATCGCAACAGGCAGCTGCTCCAGGATAGTCACTCCTGGAAAACACCAGTGTCCCAAGGTGCGGAGATTTTCCGCTGGGGCTGAGGTTGGGATAAAAGGACATCACAACAGTGAGTTGCCTCTACCTTGAATCAGCCTTTAATTTTTAAGAGGAAAAGAGAGGAAGGTGTACATTCCCCCAGCCCCAAGGATTTTCAAAAGTAAAAACAGAATACAATAGATTCAATAGCTCCAATAAATGATTTTTAAATTATCAGATATGCACTCTTTGTCAGGATTCTCCAGAGAAACAGAAAACTGATTATAAAAAAAAAAGAAAGAAAAGAGAAGAAAAGAAAGAAATTTGTGGGCTGGGGGTGTTGGCGCACACCTGTAATCCCAGCACTTTGGGAGGCCGAGGCAGGCAGATCACCTGAGGTCAGGAGTTAGAGATCAGTCTAACCAACATGGCAAAAACCCATCTCCACTAAAAATACAAAAATTAGCCAGGTGTAGGGTGGTGGGCGCTTGTAGTCCCAGCTGCTCAGGAGGTTTAGGCAGGGGAATCGCTTGAACCTGGAGGCACGGGTTGCAGTGAGCAGGGATTGCGCCTTTGCACTCCAGCCCAGGCAAAAAAGCGAAACTTTGTCTCAAAAGAAAAAGAAAAAAAAAAAAAACAGAAAAGAAAGAAAGAAAATTGTGATTACAAGAAACTGGCTCACACAGTTATGGAGTTGACAAGTCCAACACCACCTGCAGGGTGAGTCAGCAAGCTGGGGCCCAGGAGAGCCCACGTGTAGTTCCTGTGCCGACGTAGGCAGACTCGAGACCCAGGGAGAGGCAACAAAAAGTCCAAAGGCAGCAAAAAGCTGATGTTCCAGTTCGAAGGCCATCCAGCAGGAGGGGTACTCTCCTCCTCGGGGGCAGGGGCAGCAGCCCTTTTGCTCTTTTCAGACCTTCGGCTGATTGCACGAGGCCCACATTCTGCTTGATTCAGTCTATTGATTCAAATATTAATCCAATCAGATCAGAGGAGGGACCTGCAGAGGCATGGCCGGCAGAGAAACTGTTGGGCTGGACTGTCAACTGAGAACACCAGGGATCTGATTCGCCAGCAGCCTTGGGGACATTCACTTTGGGCTCCACAAACTGCCAGAAACCCCCCAAGCCCAAAGACATCCATAAAATGGCTAGGTTATTTCAGGTTGACGCATGTCCTAATGTACAAGTCAGCCCACACATCCCACGGGCATTGAGCGTCTCTTGTTGTTCACCCCAGATAAACTCTGCTGAAACTGGGGGGCCGCAGGGTATGGAGAAGAGGGAAGAAGGGCAGAGGGCAGAAGTGGGTGGTTTGCTGTGCTCCACCCATGGGAGGCTGGTGCACACGGCTGCTTCCGAAAGGGCTTCCTGCTTTAATTGCAGTGCTGAGACACAGGTGGCTCTCACACCCTCTAATTCAGGCAAAGCTACCACCAGGAACAAGGGGAGCCAGGGGATAAGCAAGTGGCCAGTTGGGAGCACTGTTCATGATGGCTCCCAGCATGCACCAGCCCCAGAGTCTTAGAGGGAGGGGATTCCTCCAGGGGGACTGAGGCCAGAGGTTTCCACTACTCCTGCCCTAACGATCAGGTGAGCAGCCTCCCTGGGTTCCTGGGTCTAAGGCATCGCTCAGGAGGAAGGACCTTCACCACATTTGCCAGGAAAGTCTTCTGATACCGAGGATGGGCTGCTCACCTGCTGGGAAGCTCTCTAAAAAATCCCAATGCCTGGCCTCCAGCCCCAGGAAAGCAGCTTAGATTCTCTTTGGGGGACACCTGGGGTGACTCCAAGGGGCAGCAAGGTTGACAACCTCAATCCAGTCTAAACACAGGGCAGCTTACCAATGAGGAAGTGAAAGCAAAGGGCCCTTGGCCAAGGTCACCCTGTGCAGTGGGCTGAATGGCACAAGGTCACCCTGTGCAGTGGGCTGAATGGCACAAGGTCACCCTGTGCAGTGGGCTGAATGGCACACGGTCACCCTGTGCAGTGGGCTGAATGGCACACGGTCACCCTGTGCAGTGGGCTGAATGGCACACGGTCACCCTGTGCAGTGGGCTGAATGGCACACGGTCACCCTGTGCAGTGGGCTGAATGGCACACGGTCACCCTGTGCAGTGGGCTGAATGGCACACGGTCACCCTGTGCAGTGGGCTGAATGGCACACGGTCACCCTGTGCAGTGGGCTGAATGGCACACGGTCACCCTGTGCAGTGGGCTGAATGGCACACGGTCACCCTGTGCAGTGGGCTGAATGGCACACGGTCACCCTGTGCAGTGGGCTGAATGGCACACGGTCACCCTGTGCAGTGGGCTGAATGGCACACGGTCATCCTGTGCAGTGGGCTGAATGGCAGCCCCCGGCCCCCCCTGCAAAAGATACGTCCAAGTCCTAACCCCAGGTACCTGTGAATGTCAACTTATTTGGAAATAGGGTCTTTTTGCAGATGTAATTTAGATGAGATCATCCTGGATTTAAAGTGAACCTAAATCCAGTGACTGGCATCCTTACAAGAGGAAGGAGAGGGAGATTTGAGGTGCATGGAGGGAAGCCCTGAGAAGCCATGGAGATTGGAGTGATCCATCGACAACGAGCCCGGGATGCCAGGAAGAGCTCACCCCAGAGCCTGGGAGAGGCAGGGGATGGTTTCTCCCTCGCAGCCTCCAGAGGAAACCAGCACTGCCAGCCCCTTGATTTCAGACCTGCAGCCTCCGAGCTGCGAGAGAGTGCAGGTCTGTTGTTCAGCCTCCCAGCCTGTGGTTCTTTTTTGTACAGCACCCCTAGGACATTGGTTAGGGGTGCAGCCTCGTCACTGTCGTGGGACCCCTCCGTCGCCTCTTACCACCCACTTTTGCCCTCTGCCTATCTCCCCTCTTCTCCACCCCTGCGAGTCCCGCCCCAGTTCCAGCAGAGTTTATTTGGGGTGAACAACAAGAGACGCTCAGTGCACGTGGGGTGTGTGGGCTGACTTTTACACTAGGATGTGTGTCAATCTGAAATAACCTGGCCATTCCCTCGACGCCTCTGGGCTTGGGGGCATTTCTGACAGGTTGTGGAGCCCAAGGTGAATGTCCCCAAGGCTGTTGGCGAACTGATTCAGATCCCTGGTAGTTGCGACTGACAGTTCAGCCCCTCCCTGGTTTCTCTGCCAGCTGAGCCTCCATAGGCCCCTCCCTTAGATCTAACGCATCTGTAATGCTTTCATCTCACTGAGAACCCTCCGCCTCTGGCAGGTTAGAGTAGTGCTCAGGGTTGGATGTATTATCTCACCACATCTGCTTCAGTTTACCCTGCAGAGACGGCTTGGTGTTGGCGCTGGTGCTGGATGGGCACAGCCCTAACTAACTTGCTTCTTTGCAAAGCTTCCCCCACTTTCATTTGGAAACGTTCTCATATTCTCTGCTTCTTGTGACCTCAACAGTGGGTGATGTTGAGAACGTGTCATTTTTGTCCCAAGGACTTTCTCCCTGTTGGACGATCCCAGGGCTTGGCACAGCGGTCTTAGCAGGGCGGAGAGAGAAAAGGCCAGGAGCCCAGGACGGGGTGCAGTCCAGGGTCCCAACCCAGATTCTCTGCCTGCCACGAGTTCATGTGGGGAAGGCCGATTCATCCTGAGGAAACCACAGCTCAAGTGCTCACCATGATGCTAATGACAGAGGCCGTCAGTCCCCACTGTCCCGCTGCTGGTCTTGCTGATTTTCTGATACAGAGATGACCTCAGATCCTCTTGGGTGGAGAGGAAAGCTCCCAAGATCAAAGTCAGGGCCGGCCACTGGGTGCCACTGTGTAGGATTTTGCCCTGGAGACAAGTGGAAGGAAATGAGGGTGCGAGAAGACGCTGCCTTGCCTGCCGCTGAGAGAGCCCAGAGGCCACATCGCCCCCACAGGGCAGTGTTCAAGACCCCGCTTCCTGCAGGGCAGGTGCTGGGGCTTGCTGGGGACATGTGTGGGATCTGAGCACAGAGACAGCCTCCAGCCTGTAACCCGTCGCCGCTTCCTCCTTCCAAACAAAAAAAAAAAAACACGCCTCGCAGAGGCAGGCCGAGCCCTGTGGGGTTTCAACTTCTGAAGCAGTTCAGGCGAAAGGCAGAAAACAGGAAGTGAGACTTGGGTGATGGGAGGAAGGTGTGGGCAAGCGGGAGGGATGCTGATACAGAAAATTCACATTTAAGAAGAACCCAACGTACAAGAAAGGAGAGGGAAACAGAGAGAAAAGATACCAGCATGAGCTCGCCGTGGATGTGCTGGGCTTTTCTTCAGCTGCCTGTCTGAGAGCCAGCCCCTGCCCTGCCCCACTCCATCCACACACATTCACCACCCTGCCCGCTGCAGGCCACCCCTACCCCACTCCATCCACACACATTCACCACCTTGCCTGCTGCAGGCCACCCCTACCCCACTCCATCCACACACATTCACCACCTTGCCCGCTGCAGGCCACCCCTACCCCACTCCATCCACACACATTCACCACCTTGCCTGCTGCAGGCCACCCCAGGGCCTCAGTGGGACCCACTCATGGCCTCCAAAAGCCTTCAAGTCTCTTGTGGGCTAAATTGTGTCCCCCAGAAAGATACGTTGAAGTCCTACCCCTCTGAACTGGTGAATGTGATTGTATTTGGGAACAGGGTTTTTGCAGGTGTAGTTAAGTTGAGGTCAAACTGGAGTAGGGTGGGCCCTAAATCTAATATGTTGTTATAAAAAGAGAGACATTTGGATGCAGATGAATGGAGGAGGGAGTACCATGAGACAACAGAGGTGGAGGGGCAGCAAGGCAGCTGCAGCCAGGGCACACCAGGGACCACCAGCCCCTGCCCGCACCAGCACAGGCCAGAAGGGCTCTGCGCAGACACCTGGATCTAGACCTTCCAGCCTCCAGACCTATGAGGGAATCAGCATCGGTTGTTTAAGCTCCGAGTTGGCACTGCTTTGTTCCCAGCCCAAGCCGACTCACACAGAGTCTAATGGGGAAGAGGTTAAACAGGTTAAACATAATCCTCCCACCTCAGTCTCCAAAAGTGCTGGGATTACAGGTACGAACCACCATGTCCAACCCTCACTCCTTTTTTGCTCGTTTGGTAATTGGCTGGTTTTGTTTGTTTTTGTTTTTGTTTTTGTTTTTGTTTTGTTTTGTTTTGTTTTTTTGAGACAGGGTCTCTCTCTGTCACCAAGGCTGGAGTGCATGACAGTATCTAGACTCACGGCAGCCTCCACCTCCTGGGCACGGATCCTCCCACCTCAGCCTCCTGAGTAGCTGGGACTACAGGTGTGCACCTGTAGGTTAAACATAATCCCATGCCCAATTATGCCTAGACAACAGGGTCCGTGGTACCAACACTGAAGCCTGAAGGGAGAAGGGTCAGTTGGACCCTCCAGAGAGGCTGGGGCCGGGAGCTGGCCTCACCCAGGAACCCATGCAGAGGGCAGGGACCCCGGAGCACAGGACACAAGACGCATTTCTACCACCCCATCACTCCACCCTTCCAGCCACACACCAGGCCCTGGCCTGCCCGGCACCGAGGACAATGTAGGTGCTGAGAGGTCTGCCTCTCTAGAAGTGGGCATCAAGGCAGGGCATCAGTGAAAGTGGCCCCAGTCACCATCAGTTCCCCCTGAGCAGGGTGCGACCCCTCACAGGGGTCTGGTGACCAAGGCCTCCAGATCACTCGGGGCAGAATCAGAAGAGGCCGATTCAATTTCAGCAGGAATTTAGGTCAGATAATGAGGGCTGTTAAGCCCCAGCCTGTCTTGTCTGAGGCGCTGTGATGAGAAATGCTGGCATTGGGTGAATCTGCCAGGCAGGCAGCCCTCCCCTACCCACTCTGTCTGTCCCCAACGGGGCCTTCCAGCCTCCGTACCTGAGTGAGCAAGAGAGGCTCCTTCCCGAGTGGGCGGCGTCAGTGGAGGGTAGATAAGAATCTCAGCTCTGAGGCACAAGGACGCAGTGACTGAGGAATAGAGACACCAGGCGCCGCTGACCGCTGAGGAAGAGGAGGAGGAAGAGGGCTGCCGTGGCCTTTGGGTCCTTGCAGAGCCAGGTCTAAACCCAGATCCATTGACGTTTGTTTTCTAGGTGGCCTTTGGAAGACACTTGGCCTGGTATCGAATCGGCAAATGGAAGAATAGTACATGCCTAAAGATGGCAACTGAGCCAGCTTGCACAGTGACCCCAGGATGCAATCAGCGTTTCAGAGAGTCTGGCTTCCTTGCTTCCTGTTTAGGAAGAGCAAGTGCAAGAGTGACCCTGAAATCAACCTTCCCTGCTAGAAAGGGCTGCGTCATGTCCACCGCAGTCACTGTCCAATCTGCTGTCACTGTCCACGGTCCACTGTCCATGGAACCACTAGCCAGATGGACTCCTTGCCATTGGTGGTCTCTAGGGACAGGCAGGCAGTGAGGGCCTAGCCTAGAAGTGGCCCCCAGTGGACCCCGATGAGAGCCGACTGACGCTGGAGGAGGTGTCCCCACAAATGGTCAGGGGAGGGGACACTCAGCCTGGGCCAGGTCAGGGCTTCCAAGGGTGTTCAGCAGTAGCCGGCCAGGGTTGAGGCAAGCAGGTGACAGCGTGGTGGGCAGGACAGTGTGGATCACAATGACATAGGGCCACAGACAGGGGATCGGGGCTGGGGACTAGGCAGCTGGCCTCGGGAAGGTCTTCCTGGGAGTGGCAGGGCTGACTCCAGACCCAGAAACTCCTGACACTAGGACAAAACATGGCAAGAGCCATCCCCAGAGGGGGTGAGCCACTGAGCAGATGACCAGAACCAGAACGCAACAGAGGCAGAGCCAAGTGGCAGCAACTAAATCCAGGGTCCACGTCAGCCTGGGGTCAGAGGCCACGTTCAATCTGCACAATAGGGGCCCTGCCCAGGGAGACACTAGGGCCACAGATCAGCATCAACCCAAAAGGGGAGAACCAATATTAACCCAGTCAGTGCCAATCCAAATACTCATTCCAATCAGTGCCGTTTCCAACACTCATCCCACTCAGCACCAATTCAGATTCTCATTCCTCCCTGCTGCCCTTTGGTTCTCGGCCCACCGCCATCCCACTTCCCGACACCCAAAACAGCACTTCACTGTCGCCTCTCTGAGGTCACTGGTCCCTTTATTCTGTGACAGTGTGAGTGAAGGTCTCCCCTGCCCTGATAGGTGAGGGCACCACAAAGGGAGGAGTCAGGGCCTGGTGCGGTGACACACGCCTGTAATCCCAGCACTTTAGGAGGCTGAGGCAGGAGGATCACTTCACACCAAGAAAGCTTGAGATCAGCCTGGACAACATAGTGAGACACCCGTCTCTACAAAACAATACAAAAGAAAAAATTTGCCAGGTATGGTCGTGAGTGCCTGTAGACCCAGCTATGCGGGAGGCTGAGGCAGGAGGATCGCTTGAGCCCAGGAGGTCGAGGCTACAATAAGCCATGTTCAGGCCACTGCACTCCAGCCTGGGCAGCAGAACGAGGCCCTAACTCGAAAACACAAACAAAGCAAAAACAAAAGGAGGAATCAGGACCTAAGACTACTTCCTCCTGGGGCCCAGCCCATGTCTGGCATACAGTAGGTACTCAATAAGTGCTTGTTGAATGACCTGGGGTCAGCCCATATACACATTAGGGGAGGACCAGGAAGAAGCAGGCAGAAGAGGGCTCCCCATAGCCACTCATCGCTCCCACCTCCCGGGCATGCATCTTATTTTAAGGACCTCTTCCATGGTCTCACAGACCGACAGCCATGCTTCCCAGAATAGCTGTGACCAGCAGGAAAACACTTCATTCCGACATTCAAGGCTCAGACGGGTCGCATGTTCTTTCCCGTGGAGATCACAAACCAGGAAACTCACTTTTTCAGCAGCTCTCTTCATCTACCTCCTGCCAAGAGAATCCAGGAGTGAGAGGAAGTCACTCCCAGCTGAGAAACTGATGCCCTTGGTCTTGGTAATATATTTAAACGCCATGTGATTATATAGTTACAATTCTTAGAAGGGCGGTGGTTCCCTCTAAAGCTGGCCATTTTACAAACCACTGGCCTAGAAAAAGACTCTCGATATTGAGCCGTAAAGATGAGAAGGGACTCAGAAGCTGAAGGCCCTTCATCCTCCCAGCTGCTCCGCCTTTCCAGGCCTGCAGAATGCTCAGGCGTGGGTCGCGAGAACCACGATGCAGGGCTGGCACGGCACGGGGGGCTTTTCACGGCAGGTCGGGAGACCCACTGGAAAATCCTGGCCAGAAATTCAAACACATAACCCAGACATAACATGCGCAGAAACCGCTGCCTGAAACCCAGCCCCTCGGCAGGACAATGCCTTCTCAGCATGCTGGCAGGCGAGGTGACCGTTTGGTTATAGGTCCTAGAAACTTGCAGTTTCCTTCCAGATGAGTAACTTCTTTTCCATTTTCCAAAGGTTAAGAGGTTTTTGTTAAGAAATACATTTGAAGTGACGTTAGGAAAAACAAACCCTTTCCGAAAACCCCAAAGAATGTGAAGAAAGTCCATCTGCATTCAGCACTGGAGTGGCTTTCCCGGGGAAGGGCGGGTGTGGGCCCTCGTGCTAGCATTTGCATAGTAAACGAGGGAATGTTTACCAAGCAGTGTTCAGTGGTTCGAGGCTTATGTAAATAAAAGATAGACAGATGAGGAAGCCCAAGTGGAAAGACCGGCTTGGAACGTCTCACCGACTGACTGGTGGAGCCATGGGGAGCGTTTTTCCATCCCAGAAGGAAAAAGAGAGAGCATTTCCAGCGAGACTTCCAGGGAGCCTGCGGAACTCGTTAGGGAGGAGTGATCTATGCGGGGTCTGGGGAAACTGCCTCACGTAAGGGTTAGAGTGTTTGAAGGGAAAAAGATTAAGCTGTGAGGGGTGGGACATACCCTGAGAAGGAAGAGGTAACAAAGATATGTTCGAATAATGTCTCCCCAAAATTCATGTCCACCCAGAATCTTAGGATGGGACCTTATTTGGAAAGGGCCGTTGCAGATGTAAGGACAGAGATGAGATCATCCTGGCCTAGCATTGCCCCGAATCCAGGGAGAGTGTCCTTCTAGGCGACAGAAAAGGACTCCGAGGAGGCAGAGGTTGGAGAGATGTGGCTGTGAGCCAAGGCGCACCACGGTTTGCCGGTAACACCGGCAGCTGGAAGATGCAAGGAGGGCGTCTCCCCGAGAGCTTCCAGGGGAGAAGCACTCTAAGAATGAGATCTGTTTGCTCACGAACGCTGACAACTCTGGATGCTAGACTGGGTACAGATATTTTAATGGGATTTGCCCTCAAGATCGCCCAAACTATTTTGAGAAAATCAGATGAGGACACTGTCGGGCTAGCTGGTGGTGAGGACAGAGGTTGGAGCTCAGGTGTCCTGAAACCCTGGCTTAACTTGTAAGTTGAAGTAGGTTCTTCTTGTTTGGCCTATCGTTCCCATGGTCTGTTATACAAAATGGAGGGACAGCACTTAATCAATCAGTTCCAGGAAAGAGGTAGATGACCCGGGGAGTGGGGGAGGAATAGGATCGGAGATACCCGGCAAAATTCGGTTTGGCCATCATAGCTTCACAGGTGTCAACCAGCCATGTGTCCTGCGTGACCTCCATGTCTACCTGTCAAGGCTGGGCTATAGGTGCACCCTCCAGGGCCTTCCAGAACCCAAACCCAGTGATGTAAGAGGCAAAATAATTTCAAATCTCCTTTCATCTATTTTTATAAAGTAGAAATAAAGTGGCCTTTTGGTCATCCAATCCGTCCTCTTGGAAATACCCTTTCTTGGAAGAAAGAAACACAGGGAGGGAAATACCGAGAGTGATGGTGTCTCCTGGAGGTCAGGCCGTCTTCCTCCACTTGCGTTCTGTTCCTCACATTCGGCACCCCACATCCCCCACCCTTTAATCCTGGTCCAAGTCTGGGTCTTGGCCCTGCAGATGGCTCCCAGCCCCTGCGTCTTGGATTTCCAGCAGAGAATTTCTGTGACTTTGCCCTCCTACTGTATCTCCATCTATTGCTGAGGACCCTCCAAAATGAGACCTTCTGACCGCCTGCAGACCAAAACCCCAGTGACTCAGGAGAGGGGAGCAGGAGGCATGCCTCCCACCGCCGCATCTGGCCTGCTCAGCCCTGCATTTCTCGTGTATAGAAAGTCGGGGGACCGAGGCTCTGCTCAACTTCCTGCTCCAGCACATTTCGGGGAGTGCTTGTGGTATAATGAACACCCTCTGCCCAGAAGCAAACAGGGAGAGACTGCAGATGGGCAGTGAAGTAGGCGCTAAGGTTTCACGCCACCGTTTCTTGGAGGGGGTCCTCCTTCCTCCTCCTCCCTGCTATTCCATGGAGTCTGGTTGCCAGGCTCACAATGCCCACTCACCCCACCATTCTTTCCACCCAGGGAGCCAGAACCACCCACATGTGCATGTGGAGCTGGGTCTGGGGCACAGCAAGGCTTGGTCCACCATCTGCAGCCTGTCATGCCTCCTGTCCACCCGAAGGCCACTCCTAATCCTCCCTCCACTCTGGCTAACACCAGCTAAAACGCAGGTCCTCCTCCCCCTGGATTCAGCTACACCACTGATTAACATCACACAGGCAGAGGAAAGTGTTTGGAGGTCTGTCATAGGGAAGGAATTTATGTTTATTTGGAAGAGCCAAAAATTAAACAAGGGAGTAAAGTAGTTCCTCCAAGGTGGGTTTTGCTCAGGACAGGAAGAAGTTTCTCGTGGCTAGAAGTGAGTGGCAACAGGTCCTCCGGCAGTGATGAGCTACCTGGCCTCGGGAGCATTCGAGTAGACCGAAGGCCATGGGAGGTTCCAGGAGCTGGAGAAACAGGCCAGACTTGGATCATTGTGAAGGCCTTGCTGGGGCGCAGGGGTACACTCTGCCACATGAAAGAAGTCCCTGAGGGGAGAAGTGAGTTTGTCCAAAGAGTAGGAGGGAAGCTTCAGGGACAGAGGACAGCAACAGTATACTCCAAACTTGGATCGCTCGAGAACATTCAAAGGCCAAAGGCATCCTCTTACCGCCACTTCTGCTTTCAGGAAGAAAGTGCTGCATGGGCCCAGAACCAGGTCTGAGAGAGAGGCTGGGCCTGATTGACATCACACACCCCCACTCCTGCTGAAGAAGAGAGCCAAGGTGGGCTGAGACATTCCCAGACTCAGTGCCCACAGCTCCATCCATCTAGAAGACTTTGGGCCAAAGCCATAAAGAATGTGAGAGGGGCCAGGGAGCCAGCCCAGGATGACTAAAAGTGCAGTGAGTTCTCTGTCTGAGCCTCCAAGGGTCTTCCGCCTGGGCGTTCTCTGCACCACAGGCAGGAGTGGCCCATCTCTTGGAGGTTTTCTAAGGGCTGAGTGAGAGACAGAGGCAAGGAGTTTCCATACAAGCCTCCAACAGCTGAGGAAGCTGGAATAACTGCCAGTGGGGCTACAGGGTCCCAGAGGGGAAGCCCGGGATCTGAGTTCAAGGGGACTGAGACCTTTGCTTATCAACTCTGCAACCTCAGGCAATGATGCTTCCTGGGCCTCAGTTTATCTGTCTGTGGGGAATTGACACACTAGGTAAAGTGGGGCTGTTAGGAGGCACTGAGCATGTTAGTTCTTGTTCCTACATCCCCAGGGCAAGACTTCCTCCCAAGAGAGGTAATCCAATGACAAACTCATTCGTACCAAGATGTGAACAGCTGACCCCGATCCTTCCCTGAAAATGAGGGAAGAGGGCTGGACGCAGTAGCTCACACCTGTAATCCCAACACTTTGGGTGACCAAGGCAGGTGGATTGCTTTAACTCAGGAGTATGAGACCAGCCTGGGCAACATGACAAAACCTCGTCTGTAGAAAAAAATACACACACACACACACACACACACACACACACACACGAATAGCTGAGTGTGGTGGCGTGCACCTGAAGTCCCAGCTACTTGAGAAGCTGAGGTGGGCGGATCACCTGAGCCCAGGAGGTTGAGGCTGCAGTGAGCTATCATGGCACCACGGCACTCCAGCCTAGGTGACAGAGTGAGACCCTGTCTCCAACAAAACAAAACAAGGGAAGAGATGAGAAACCAAGTTACCAAATTCCTAGTGCGTGAGACCACAGAGGTGCCAACAAGGGGCAGCCAGCAGTAGTAAAGATAAATTTTAGATTTTCCACACAGTTTTTGGAGAACTGACTCTGGGTTTACGGATTTGGATTTGGGTAAATTTTAACAGGCTTCAGATGGATGGAAACACAGCAGAAGATGATGTTGAATTTTTGGGAAGGTTGTCCATGCTGCGCTCGGGAATGGCTAACATTTTAAAAAGGTTTTAGTAGTGCTGCTGTGGGGCCACTGGAACGCACAAGCATTGCTGGTGGATATAAAGTGATGCAACCATCTGGAAAAGGGCCTGGAAGTCTCTTATAAAACCAAAAATACACCTACCCCAGACCCAACCATTTCAATCCGATATATTTACTCAAGATAAAGGAAAATTTATGTCCACAAAAATATTTGTTCACACCAGTTTTATGAACAATAGCCAAACCCAGAAACAGCCCATTAAGAGGAGAACATAAAAACAAATTATGATATCTTTTTAAAATGGAATACTACTCACTAACAGAAAGAAATGAATCCTCAGCACATCACAAATGACATGAATATTGCACAAAACACACTGAATGGAAGGAGCCAGATAGAACTGACTACATACGATATGACTTCATTTCTATAAAGTTCTAGAACAGGCAAAACAAATCTATGGTGAAGAAAAAATAAGAACAGTGCTTGCTTCTGGGGTATTGCTTGGAAAGGGCATTAGAGAACCTTCTAGAGTTCTGGGGATGTTCTAAGCCTTGAAAGAAGCTTATGCGCTTGCCGGAACTCAATGAATGTTCACTTAGCATTTGCACATTACACTGTATCTAAATTTTACCTCAAAAAAAGGACTGTAAACAAATACGAAGCTCTAATTAATGATATGCCAGAAGAAATATTTAGGGAAACAAATGGAGGTCTGCAAGTTACTTTGAAATGCATTAAACACAAGATGCCAAGAGTTGATGGATGAGAGATAAATGGGTGGGTAGATGCGTGACAAAGTACCGCAAATATTCACTGTAGAATCTAGAGTGTCTACTTTACAATTGTTTCCACTTTTCTGTGTGTTTGAAAATTTTCATAATACAATGTTTCAAATACAATTTTGCTCCTGGGAAGCACCTGTGTTCCCTGGTCAAGGGCAAGGAGCCCTTAGCAGGGAGAGCACTCTACATCTCACAGGGCTTCCTGTGTCCTCCCCACATGCTGCTTCATCACTCCCTGGGCACCTGTTAAGATCCAAGCCATGTGCTCGGTGCTTTTATATGCATGGCCTCCTGAATCCTTAAAACAGCCCCCTGAATTGAGAGGGCCAGCTGTTAATGCACTCGTTTCCTGGTAGAAAATGAGGCTGTGAACGAAGATCATCTGATTCCTGCTCCCCACCCTGCCTCTACAAGGACCTGGGTGCTTTGTATAGAACTATGGACTCAGGGAGTGCCTGGGAACAGATTCCCCACTCACTGGAGTACTCCAGCACCCACCCCCCCCACCGCCCCACCTCACCATAGCATGGCGACCTCTGAGTTGGTAAACTCTGGGACGTGACCTCTGAGGTTAGCTTCTGGAACAGCCTAGCTCTGCCCTTTACTGGCTGGATCACCTTGAGCAAGCTTCCTACATACTCTGCACCTCATCCTCCTCTCCTGCAAATAAGAACAAGTGTTCTAGAAACGTTTGTTTCTATCATCACCAACCAGGCACATTTAGAAAGGCAAGACCAGTCCAAAGCCCCACGTGGAAAAATCTAATGTGTGACCAAAGCCAGGTTTAGTTCTTTTTTTTTTTTTTTTTTTTTTTTGAGCCGGAGTCTTGCTCTGTTGCCCAGGCTGGAGTGCAGAGGCGCGATAGGTTTAGTTGATTTTTTAGTATCTCCTATTTATCCATAAAGCATTCTGGATATTTTGCTGTTAGGTAAAATGTGTAAAGAACATTTAAAAGTTGGGGTTTTTCAAATACAGCCAACTGATCTTCGACAAAGCAAACAAAAATATAAAGTGGCGAAAGGACACCCTTTTCGACAAGTGGTGCTGGGATAATTGACTAGTCACATGTAGGAGAATGAAACTGGATCCTCATCTCTCCCCTTATGCAAAAACCAACTCAAGATGGATTAAAGACTTAAATCTAAGACCTGAAACTATGAAAACTCTAGAAGATAACATTGGAAAAATCCTTCTAGACAATGGCTTAGGCGAGAATTTCATGACCAAGAACCCCAAAGCAAATGCAATAGGAAACAACGATAAATAGGTGGGACCTAATTAAACTAAAGGGTTTTTGCACGGCAAAAGGAACAGTCAGCAGAGTAAACAGATAACCCACAGAGTGGGAGAAAATCTTCACAATTGATAGATCTGACAAAGGACTAATATCCAGAATCTACAATAAACTTGAACAAATCAGTAAGAAAAAACAAACAATCCCATCAAAAAGTGGGCTAAGGACATGAATACACAGTCTCAAAAGAAAACACACAAATGGCCAACAAGCATGTGAAAAAGTGCTCAGCATCACTAATGATCACGGAAATGCAAATCAAAACCATAATGCGATACCACCTCACTCCTGCGAGAATGGCCATAACCAAAAAATCAAAAAACAGTAGATGTTGGCGTGGATGTGGTCATCAAGGAACACTTCTACACTGCTGGTGGGAATGTAAACTGGTACAGCCACCATGGAAAACAGTGTGGAGATCCCTTAAAGAACTAAAAGTAGAACTATCATTTGATCCAGCAATCCCACTACTGAGTATCTACCCAGAGGAAAAGAAGTCATTATACAAAAAAGATACTTGCACATGCATGTTTATAGCAGCACAAGTCACAATTGCAAAATCGTGGAACCAACCCAAATGCCCATCAATCAATGAGTAGATAAAGAAACTGTGAGATAGATAGATATAGATAGATACAGATACAGATATAATGAAATACTACATGGCCATAAAAAGAAATGAATTAACAGCATTTGCAGTGACCTAGCCTGGATGAGATTGGAGACTATTATTCTATGTACTGTAACTCACGAATGGAAAACCCAACATCGTACATTCTCACTGATATGTGGGAGCTAACCTATGAGGATGCAGAGGCATAACAATGATACAATGGTCTTTGGGGACTTGGGGGGAAGAGTGGGAGGGGGCGAGGGATAAAAGATTACAAATATGGGGCAGTGTATACTGCACGGGTGATGGGTGCACCAAAATCTTACAAAGCACCGCTAAATAACTTACTCGTGTAACCAAATACCATCTGCCCCCTAATAACGTATGGAAAAAAATGGTTTTAAGTTGAGGTTTTTAACATAAAAGTCAGCCTGGAAATGTATCTTAATTTTGCGTGTGTCCTCAGCCTGCTGGGAAGCTCACCCGCTGGAAGCAGAGCCTGGAAGTCAGGTCAGGATGCTACAGTCTAAGTCCCACAGCTGGCTCGGGATCTAAGAGTAGGGCCAAGAGCAATCACATCATTGCCTCTCACTCCCCTTATCTGCATCACACAAGCCGTCAGAGAGATAAAAGTGCCCCACAAAAGGGCTTTGAGGTTGAGGGTGACCAACGTTGCATCAGGACAAAGAATGATTATTTGGTTATAGAAAGACAGGCTGATCAAGTCAAAATCTAGCAACTTGCAGCTTTCATTTAGCTGGTAAGTTTTCATTCCTTTGGGGTTAGAGCAAATTTTGTAACTAAATTTGTGATCAAAGAGCATGGCCAGAAATCTGCTTTTTAACCCAAGAGCAGCATCTGAAACCAGAGTCAAGACTGGAGAACCAGGGGCTGCCTTCTGAGTCATAGAGACTCGGAGGAGGCCAGTATCCGGATGGCATCGCCTCATACCCTGCAAACCTGAAAAGAGGCCACTGCGCCCACCTGCTCCCCGGAGGTCAGCCACGTGTGGAGATCCACCCAGCGGATAGGTTTTTGGATTTTGCTGATCGATGGGGAAGGATTTGTGGATTCCAAGCCTTTCAATAAGAGCAACTTTGATGTTGTTGGTGCCAGTTTTGCACTTTCTTTACTGAAGAAAATGAAAATAATCCTTCCCTCAGCATCATCATGATCATGAGGCCAAATGTAGCATGGATTTGAGAAAAGATACAAAACTGGAAAAAAAGTGGTTGCAAAGGGCATTATATTTGAATAAGGATGATGGGTTCATGGGTAGGATATAGCAATGTCAGTGATATACGAGAATGAATATCCTTGGCAATACACACCAAAGCACTTGGGGGAAGAAACCTGATGTCCGCAATCTCTTTAAATAGTTCTTGCCCTAAAATCTATGTGTGTGTGTACATATATACAAACACACATATACATACGTACATTTACATACACACATATGTATATGCACATATAAACACACATATATACACACATAGTACATGCACATACATACGCATATACATACATGCATATATTTACATATATACACATACACACATGTATTTGCATACACATCTATGTATATGCACATATATACACACATATATATGAAAAGATACATACATGGACAGAGATGATACTATATATATGTAAGAAAAGATACAGAGATTATACTAGAGGGAGAGGATATTAAGCAAATGAGACAAAATGCTCACAATTAATGAATTTGTTGAAGAGTACAAACATTTCTTTGTACTATTCTTACAACTTTTTTCTAAAGCTAAAATTATATATCACAATGGCTAATGTGTGAATCATTATGGAAACACACTGCCTAATCTCAGTAGAGGTGGCCAGACCAGCAACATCAGTGTCACCTAGGAGCTTGCAAGACTCCTGTGCCCTGCCCCAGACTTACTGAATCAGAATCTGCAGCTCTACAAGATCTACAGGTGATTCTTGGGCCTATTCATGTTTGAGGAAAAACTGGTGTAGGATATGCCTTTTATGAGGAAAAAAAAAAGAAAGAAGCCTTTTTTTTTGTTTTTGTTTTTTTGAGACAGAGTCTTGCTCTGTCGCCTAGGCTGGAGTGCAGTTGTGTGATCATAGCTCATTGCAGCCTCAACCTCCTGGTTGGGCTTAAACAGGTGGGAGGATCAAGTGATCTTCCTGTCTCAGCCTCCCAAGGAACTGGGCTACAGACGTAAGCCACCACACCTAGCTAATTTATTTTTATTTTTGTAGAGATAGGGGTTCTGCCTCGTTGCCCAGGCTGGTCTCGAACTCTTGGGCTCCAGCAATCCTCCTGCCTCAGTCTCCCAAAATGCTAGGATTACAGGAAAGAGTCACTGCGCCCAGCCAGGAGACGAACTTTTTAATCAAGCTTGTTAAGCCCAGGAAGCAATAGGGGAAGTTCGGACACAGATTCCCAATACAGATCCCTACTACCGTCCACTCCATCTGTCCCTGACCCGTGACAAGCAGCTAATATCCCTGACGTAGAAGAGGTCGGTTAGATGTCCCTGGCAAGTGGTCAGAGCAACCTGCTTATTGTTACTGGGAAAGAAACATTCAAATGTTTTCCTGAAGCCTCACAGGAAGCAGAGCAGCCCCTATCTACCTGTGTGTTGGCATAGCTCCTGTTCTCCGAACCTCCGCCCCTTAACAGCTCCCCAGCCCCATCTACCTGTGCATTGGCATAGCTCCTGTTCCCCGAACCTCCGCGCCTTAACAGCTCCCCAGCCCCTGTCTACCTGTGCGTTGGCATAGCTCCTGTTCCCCAAACCTCCACCCCTTAACAGCCCAGCACCTTGGAGGCTAAAAAGCATCGTGCGGGAGCTGGGCACGTGCATCAGCCAGCCTGGTGGCGGGGCTGCCGGGAAGGCATCCACTACATGGTCATAAACCTGCCCTTGGCAGCAGCTAGGCAGTGACCTCACACGTGGTCTCCACTTTGGCCTTGTGGTAATGACCTAAATAAAGCTGGAGTGAAGCATTTCCTCCCGAGAGTCTACAAGACAGGCACATTACTCAGAAAATAAAGTGCAGTGGTAATGACTTCAGAATCTTAAAATAAATCCCATTCAGCCAAAATAAATTTCCCCAAGGCCTAATATTCTAGCTTGGCGTTGGGCACCACTTACCCTCTAAATTCTCAGATGCGCAATGGGTATCTTTCCTATAGGTAAGAAATGGTGAGACTCTCTCCCTCAAAGCAGAAAGCCCCTGCTGCACAGTCCCCCCAGAGTCAGCCCAGTGATGTCATTCAATTACCCGACAGACATGGAAACCGATGGCTCCCCAACTGTTTGGACTAGAGATGCTTAAGCCCAATTGTGGCTTCCCGGAATCCTTCCTCCCCCAGCGCAGTCTCTGGGAAACCAAATATTTTTTTCTCACTGAGACAGGTTTTGAATAAATACTGCCACTAAAGATTCCATGGTACTTCAAATAAACATGGGATAGTCAGTTGCCAATGTCTAAATCCTGCCTTATTGTTTTAAAAACATTTTTTTTTTTGAGACAGAGTCTTACTCTGTGCAATGGCGCCGTCTCGGCTCTCTGCAACCTCTGCCTCCTGGGTTCAAGCAATTCTCCTGCCTCAGCCTCCCGAGTAGCTGGGACTACAGGTGTGTGCCACCACACCCAGCTATTTTTTGCATTTTTAGTACAGACAGCATTTCATTATGTTGGCCAGGCTGGTCTCGAACTCCTGACCTCGTGACCCACCCTCCTCAGCCTCCCAAAGTGCTGGGATTACAGGCCTGAGCCACCGTGCCTGGCCAAAACAAATTTTAAAGACTGTGATTCTCCCACCTTCTGCTTGGCTTGAATCTGTTGAAATGTCCCATCTTTGTCTTTGCATTTAGAGACACAGAGAAAGGACAAGAGTAGTGGATGCTGCTCCTCGCCCTGCAACAACGCTGCCGCTGGGGAAGCAGGTGTTTCTTCCTGAGCAAGTCATCTTGTCTTGGGCATAGGAAGCCAGGTGGGCACTGAGCAGAGGTTTTGAATCACTACCTTAGATCGCTGCACTTAGCTTTAGGGGAATGATCAGTGGAAAACTCATAAGGTGCTGCTCTCAAACTTGCTGGGCAGCCGGTCTCCATGTGGTTTAAGCAGAGGTGGGCATGGAGATTGCAGTTGTGTAAAAGTAAAAGGATTCCCATAGTGACCTAAAGTCACCTGCCAGGTCACCTGCCAGGTCCAGATCCTTTAAGAAACAAGGGCTATGGTTTGTATATTTGTCCCCTCCAAACTCATGTTGAAATTTGGTCTCCTAGGCCTGGTATGGTGGCTCAAGCCTATAACCCCAGCACTTTGGGGGGCCAAGGTGAGTGAATTGCTTGAGCCCAGGAGTTCGACTGGGCTACATAGCAAGACCCCCCCTCTACAAAAAAATACAGAAATTAGCCAGGCATGATGGAGCACACCTGTAGTTCCAGCTGTCAGGGAGGCTGAGGTGGGATCACCTCAGCCTGGGAGGTTGAGGCTGCAGTGAAAAAAGAAATTTGAGGGAAAAAAACGTGGTCTCAGTGTTGGAGGTGGAGCTTAACGGGAAGCGTTAGGATAAGGAGGGGAGATTCCTCGTAAATGGACTAATGCCACTCCCTGAGGGTGAGCGGTTCTCACTCTCTTAGTTCCCAAGACCAGCCTGACCAACATGGTGAAATGCCATCTCTACTAAAAATACAAAAAATTAGCTGGGCGTGATGGCAGGCACCTGTAATCCCAGCTACTCAGGAGGCTGAGGCACGAGAATCACTAGAACTCAGGAGGCTGAGGTTGCCGTGAGCCGAGATCACACGGCTGTACTCCAGCCTAGCTGACAGAGTGAGAGTCTGCCTCAAAAATAAAGTAAAATAAAATAGTCCAGGGTTTGTGACCAAGAAGATCCTCTTAAACTTAGAAAGAGAAAAATAAGAAAATTATACAAATTTAATTATCAACTTTTGAAATCAATTTCTCTCTTCTCCCTTCAACCAAACCCACGCTGAGGCTGCCAGGCTAAAGATATAAACAGCTACGTCGAATCCATGTGATGATGGAAGTTGGGCGTCCAGCTTCTATAGGATTACCTCCAATGCTGGAGACCACCAGCTCCCAAAGAAACCCATTCCAGGCGCTCAAAGCCACAGCCAACAGGAGGCAGGCATGAGGCTGCAGGGAGGTGCCCTGAGGCTGGAATGAAGAGCCCAGAAGACACTAAGCTGGGGCAGGCTGGCTGATGAGGAGCGTGGAATGGGATGCATGAGGTGGGCTGGCAGCCGCAGGCCAAGAAGAGTGAGACACGCGGGCTATCTTTAAGCCTCTAAAGAGACACCAGCAAAGGCCCAAGGTTTCATGTGGCTCTCGGTCGGTCGTCTGACAAGTGATGCCCTTGGCTCTTGGGGACTGGATGGGAACTCACAGATGGAGCTGCTGCAGCCAGGCGGCCCACGGGGCCACCTTCCTGTGCACCCACAATTGTCCAGAGAAGAGCCATTGTCACCAAACCCAGCCAGAGCCCAGCCATGAGGCTCGGAAGGTCCCATGGGCCCCGGCACTATCCTTTACTAGCTGGTGGGCCGCACTTAGCTTCTCTGAGCCCCAGCTTCCTCCTGGGTGAGATGAGGCTAAAGAAAACCTCCCTCACCAGCTATCGTCAGGATCAAACGAGACCATGGATGTGAGATACTTTGTAAAATGGAGCGTGCTTTTAGTTGCTGTTGTCGCTGTAATGTCATTGGAGACACTATTCATGGTATTAAAGTAGATCCCGTGCTGATCGCCCATTGCTGGGAGGTTAGAATTCCCTGTACCTCATCCCTCAGTGTTGGTGGGCGCTCTGTGGCTCGCACATTGCCCTCTCCACCCTTCGGGCAGAGACCACCGACCCTTGTGCATCACAATATTCAGTGTGTGATTATCACAGCCCTCCTGTTCTGACTTCTTTTTTTTTTTTTTTTTTGAGACGGAGTCTCGCTCTGCCTCCCAGGCTGGAGTGCAGTGGCCGGATCTCACTGCAAGCTCCGCCTCCCGGGTTCACGCCATTCTCCTGCCTCAGCCTCCCGAGTAGCTGGGACTACAGGCGCCCGCTGCCGCGCCCGGCTAGTTTTTTGTATTTTTAGTAGAGACGGAGATTTCACCGTGTTAGCCAGGATGGTCTCGATCTCCTGACCTCGTGATCCGCCCGTCTCGGCCTCCCAAAGTGCTGGGATTACAGGCTTGAGCCACCGCGCCCAGCCCTGTTCTGACTTCTTAAACCAAGCAAGTTCCAAGCACTGAGGCGAGGGATCTCTGGGAGAATCAGGGGATGGGACAACCGTTCCATAACAAAAGGGTAAAAAGATGCTCCAAAATATGGGCTTCTGCCACATCCTCAGGCAGCACAGATGAGCATCAAGGGGCCAGCAGAGACTGACCTGCCATCCGCCAGAGCCGGCCCGACAAGTATGGACCAGTTAGTAACTGTTACAGGTGAAATATAATGAATTACGTCATATTGGACAACTTGGCTTGATTCTGCTTTTGGTGGTAATTACATCGCAGACCTGGAGCCTTAGAAGGAAGGGTGACTGTGAGCAGAACCTCCGCTTGGCCTTGGCTCTGGGTAGGGCCACAGCAAATCATCTGCCTTCTTGATTCACCCCTGTTATCAATTTAAAAACCTGCAGCAACCACAGGCTCAAGAGCACAGGGTGCTTTAGACACCTGCTTTCTGACATCCACAGTATTTCTGTTTATTTCGGATCTCACCCTGCAGGAGAGACAAGCGGGATGGAACGGAGTGAAGAGGTGTGTGTAGGGGGGTGGACGTGGGGATTGGAACTGACCTCAGATGCAGGCACAGCTGAAGGTGCCTCCACGGTGTAATTTAAAACATGTTAGGAAGGTCACCCCGCCTCCAAATCCATGCCTGCGGGATTGCTCCCCTCCTCCTCCTCATACCTAACCTGGGTGGGACGGCAGTGTGCAGCCACGTGTTGTTTTTACAGGGCAAATTAATTGAGACACAAGTTTTTAAATGTCAGAAAAATCTAGCTCCAAATAAGTAAATTGGAATCTTTATGACTCAATAAAACGTTTCACCGAGCACTATTCCTAAGATACTTTCTCATTTTAAAAAATTATGCAGCCGATGGAGTGGCTCACGCCTGTAATCAATCCCAACACTTTGGGAAGCCAGAGCAAGTGGATCACTTGAGCTCAGGAGTTCGAGACCAGCCTGGGCAACATGGCAAAATCTCGTCTGTACAAAAAAATTAGCCGGGTATGGCGGCATGTGCCTGTAGCCCCAGCTACTTGGGAGGCTGAGATGGGAGGATTGCTTGGGCCTGGGAGGTCGAGGTTGCAGTGAGCTGAGACTGCGCCACTGCACTCCAGCTTGGGTGACAGAGTAAGACCCTGTCTCAAAATAATAATAATAATGACGCACCATTACCAACTTTTCCATTAAACTGACAGAGTTGATCATAGTATATATGAAGAACTTTCACGAGTGTCTTTGCTTCACTTCCCTCCCTTGAAAACTCTAAGACAAAGATTTGGGGGCAAGCAGTTGATTTTGGGGGTGATCCCAGGAAGCACAGTGAAGGCAGGAGGGCAAGTACCCTAGAGAGAGGGTCCCTGCTGGAGGGAACTTTGGTTCATCCCACTGGGACTGCACTGAGGTCTGAGCAGAACATGCCCCAGAACTGCCCCATGGAGGGAGAAGGGAGCTGGGACGTTTATCCAACAACTCTCATCCTCCACAGCTGGGGGTCACTCCTGGGACCTTACCCTCCTGTCCTTTGTCCTTCAGCCTGCCCTGTGAACAGGGCCAGAGAGAGAACGTCTTTAGGAAAGACGTTCCAGAAGGATGAATGACAGTTGGTTTCATCTCCTGCACATGGCAAAGCTTCCATCTGAGTGTGGCTCTGAAGAATGCTGGTGCCACAGAACAGTCGCATCAGGGCCACAGAACAGTCACATCAGGGCCACAGAAGAGTCACATCAGAGCCACAGAAGAGTCACATCAGAGCCACAGAACAGTCACATCAAAGCTGCAGAACAGTCACATCAGGGCCACAGAACAGTCACATCAGAGCCACAGAAGAGTTGCTTCAGGGTTACAGAACAGTCACATCAGGGCTGCAGAACAGTTGCATCAGAGCCGCAGAACAGTCGCATCAAAGCTGCAGAACAGTCACCTCAGGGTCACAGAACAGTCACAGCAGAGCCACAGAACAGTCGCTTCAGGGTTACAGAACAGTTGCATCAGGACTGCAGAACAGTCACATCAGGGCCGCAGAACAGTCACATCAGGGCCGCAGAACAGTCACATCAGGGCCGCAGAACAGTCGCATCAGGGCCACAGAACAGTCACATCAGGGCCACAGAACAGTCGCATCAGGGCCACAGAAGAGTCTCATCAGAGCAGCAGAGCAGTCACATCAGAGCCGCAGAAGAGTCGCATCAGGGCTGCGGAACAGTCACATCAGGGCCACAGAACAGTTGCATGGGGTTCTCTGAGGCGCCCCCCTTCTCTCTGCTGCACTCCCTGCTTCCCCACCATCACTCACCCCAGGAGAAGTGGGAATAGGAGCTCACAGCCCCTTGCCCCCACAACTCACTTCTCTGTGCCTGCCCCTCTCCTTCAAGGGACCCCAAGGTCCCCCAGTTGTTCATGCTGGAAACCAGAGGTCCCTGGGGCCTGCCCTGCGCCTTGTCCTGCACTTTCAATCAGCCTCTGGCCCTGGGGCACCCAGGACCTTCTGACCATTCTCCGTTCTTTCTCCGTGCAGCCTCCCTGCTCTCCTGGCCATCGCTCTTGCCCAAGCTGCTACCTTCCTTCCCGACAGAGAGAAGGGAGTGACCACTCACTGGCGTCCACTCCCCATTTGAGTCCACACTGCTTCATGCGCCAGCCCGGGGCCTGGCATCGTGGTGCTCCACGAGCAGTTCCCAGACAGATAAGTGAACGAGCAGTCGGACGTCCTTTTGAACATATCTGGAATGCCGCATCCTGCCCTGTGGTAAGCAAATGTACATACACGTCTGCACACACACAGATGCAGTCCTTTCCCTGCTGCTCAAATGTCCACTCTCAGCCTAAACATCACACTCATGGATGGCCTCACTGGTCCTGAAATCATATGGACCCCGCCGCACTGCCCTGAACTTTCTTATCACACCCCTCATCACAATGGAATTAGATGTTTGTATAGTTCTGTATTTGGTAGTCTCCATGACACTGTAAACTCCTAGAGGGCCAGAATAACCACAGAATCCCTAGCCCCTGCTACCAAGCAAGGACTCAACCACGCATCTAGTGATGACCAAGAATGAGTCAAAAGGAATTTGAAGAGATGACTGCAGCCGGTCCTCTGAGCATAGAGGGCTCCCTCCGGCATCATTAGGGTCGGAGTTTCAAAGGAGTAGAGAGCTCAAAGCTACCATCAAGTGGAAAACAGAAACTTGGAAGCACAAGGGACAGAAGCCCGCTGGGCATGGCAGAAGGGGCTCAAGGTCACCAGACACAGGGAGTTTGGCCCCTGCTCTGTCACTCGCGACCAAGGAGGGAGTCTTTGTTAAGACATCAGCTCAGAACATAGACGGCAAAGTACGGGAGGCAGAGAGCCTCAGTGAGGAAGCACTGCCCCCTCTTCCAGCTGCTGAACAGACTGCAGGCAAACTGAGCCCCAGGGAGGGAGGAGCCCAGAGCCCCAGGGAACAGTGGGGCAGGCTGAAATCCAGCAACGAGGCCCCAGGGCTGAAGCCTAGCAATGAGGCCCCAGGACTGAAACCCAGCAATGAGGCCCCAGGGCTGCTGGGCAAGTTTCAAGGGCCAGGCCAACCTCCAGGACCTGGAGTCACAAAGACTCCTGTGAGGCATCCAGAGACAACTTGCAGAGATAAGCAGGGCCACCTAACGGTGGGGGGGGGGCGGGGCAAAGCGTTCATCCTCCTCCCCAGCAGACTCTGAAATGGCAGCAAAAAGAAAACGTGGGCATCCAGCATCTCAGGATGGGGAGAGGCAGGCATGCTCATGACAGGTGAGGAGAGAGGCTGGAGCTCCATCAGAACTAGTGGCCAGGCCACCCCCAGCAGCCGCCCTGCAGCCTGCCCAGGGCACCCAGTCCAAGCTCCAGCCTGGTCAAGGTTGGGCAAAATGACCCCCCCAACACACAAGAATTGGGAAACTCCCTGGATAAGTTTCAACCAGAGAGTCAGAGAAGAACTGTGGAAAACAGACCTGGGCCTGTTGATACTGGGTGAAGGACAGCGTCCTCCAGAACTAGTGACTTTTGGGATCTTACAGCTTCCTTTCTTGTGAAACCTTGCCTGTTTCCCTGCCTTTGCCAAGCGTAAAACCCATGTGTCAGTTTCCCGTCAATGCTGTAACAAAGCACACAAGCTCAAGGGCTTGGAGGACACATGCTTATTACCTGCCACAGACTGAGAGCATGTCCCACCCAAATTCACGTGTTGAAATCTTAACCCCCACGGTGCTGGTATTAGGAGGTGGAGCCTTTGGGAAGTGATTAGTTCATAGGGATGAGGCTCTCGTGAATGGCATTAATGCCCTTATAAAAGGTACCCTAGAATGACACCTTTCACCCCTTCCACCATGTGGGGACACAGTGAGAAGATGCCAGCTATAAACCGGAAGCGGCCCTCGCCAGACATTAAATCTGCCAGTGCCTTGATCTCGGACTTCCCAGCCTCCAGAACTGTGACAAATACACATCTGTTGTTTATAAACTGCCCAGTTTATGGTGTTTTGTCACAGCAGCCCAGGCAGAATAACACGTTACACTGCAGGTCCCGATGTCAAAAGTCTAAAATCAAGGTGTCAGCAGCTTCGTATTCCTTTTGGAGTTTCAGGGGAGAATCCATTTCCTGCCTTTTCAGCTCCTAGATGCTGCCTGCATCCCCTGGCTTGTGGCCCCTCCTCCATCTCCAAGGCCAGAGGGCAGCCTCTTCAAACTTCTCTCCAGCTCTGATCTCTACTTCCTTCATTGACCCTCCTGCCCTCCCTCTTTCCCTGCATGGACCCTTGCGATGACATTTGGGGCCTACCTGGATATCCAGGAAAATCTCTCCAGCTCAAGATCCTTCACTTAGTCACCTCTCCCAAGTGCCTTTGCCTTGTAGGGTCACATATCTGGGGATTAGCATGCAGATATCTTGGGGGGCCATTATTCAGTCTACCACAGAATGAACAGTGGTTCGTGTGCTTGTCTTCACAGAGTGTAGAAGGCCATAAGGGACTTGAACGCAGCTCCAGGATTGTGGGGCTGAGGGCAGGGGCCGGGGACCCAAGCAAGGGAGAGCTGCAGGCCAGTGGGAAGGAAAAGAACAGCAAGCTAGAAGCTGGGTGGAATTGAAAACGACCCCATCATTCAGCCGGCAGGCAGCCAGAGTTCACCAGCTTAGATATAGGCAGGATTCAGGCAATATGCTCTGGAAGGCCATCTCTACCTGCAGGGTCACCGTCATCTTCCTAACGCCATGACGAACGGAATGACTTCTCATTTATCCTAAGTGCATCTGATAGGCTTTCGGGCCTGTTTCCATTCTCTAAGACCCAGAGTACATGGCTCCAAATGGAAAGAACAAGATTCATGCAAAGAATGAAAGTGATGGATGGAGTTTAACATCAGCTCAGGAAGACAAAGCTGGCTGTCAAGCCACGTTCCTAACCAACCTCGATGCTGAAAGGTGGAGTCTGTTTATATTCCTGCCACGTGTTTGTTCAATTGCACAATGGTCACTGCCAGCACAGCTCAGACCTTTGAGCAGTTCCCAGGGACTCAGGCCTCTTTTTTCTCCCCTTCTGCTGGGAAGAGCCATTGCAACAGGGCATTTGTGGTGACTCTTCCAGAGATTAAGTGACAACTGGTGGGAGGGGCCATGGCAGCATGTCTTCCGGGGAATGGGAGAGCTCCCAGGTGGACCCTGGGGACTGTGACCCTCCCTGCTACCTCCAGAGCCGTCCTCCCAACCCTGCCACTTTTGCTTGTTTCTTGATTCTTTGTTGTAACAGCTTTATTGGGCTATACCGCACATGCTATTCAATTCACCCATTTAAAGTGTAAAATTCACTTTTCAGCATGGAGTTGTGTGACCATCCCCGCCGTCCATTTTAGAACATTTTCATCACCCCCAAAAAGAAGCCCCTTTAGCTGTTACTTCTTCAATCCTCCCAATCTCCTTGTCACCCTCAGCCCTAAGCAACCACTCGTCTGCTTTCTGTCTCTATGAATTTGCATATTCTGGACATGTCATATAAATTAAGCCATACAATTTTGGGTCTTTTGTATCTGTTTCTTTTACTTAACCCAATATTTTCTTTTCTTTTTGAATTTATTTTTTTTAATTTTACTTTAAGTTCCAGGATACATGTGCAGAGCATGCACGTTTGTTATATAGGTATACATGCGCCATGGTGGTTTGCTGCACCCATCAACCCATCATCTAGGTTTCAAGCCCCGCATGCATTAGGTATTCGTCCTAATGCTCTCCCTCCCCTTGCCCTCACCCTCCAACAGGCCCCGGTGTGTGATGTTCCCCTCCTTGTGTCCACATGTTCTCATTGTTTAACTCCCACTTATGAGTGAGAATATGCGGTGTTTGGTTTTCTGTTCCTGTGTTAATTTGCTGAGAAAGATGGCTTCCACCTTCATCCATGTCCCTGCAAAGGACATGAACTCATTCTTTTTTATGGCTACATAGTATTCCATGGTGTGTATGTGCCACATTTTCTTTGTTTGGTCTGTCATTAATGAGCATGTGGGTTGGTTCCAAGTCTTTGCTATTGTAAATAGTGCTGCGATAAATATGCGTGCATGTGTCTTTATAGTAGAATGATTTACAGTCCTTTGGGTATATAACCAGTAATGGGATTGCTGGGTCAAATGACATTTCTGGTTCTAGATCCTTGAGGAATTGTTACACTGTCTTCCATAATGGTTGAGCTAATTTACACTCCCACCAACAGTGTAAAAGTGTTCCTATTTAAAAAAAAAAAAAAAAAAAAAAGTGTTCCTATTTCTCCACAGCCTCTCCAGCATCTGTTGTTTTCTGACTTTTTAATGATCGCCATTCTAACTGGCATGAGATGGTATCTCATTGTGGCTTCAATTTGCATTTCTCTAATGACCAGTGATGATGAGCTGTTTTTCATATGTTTGTTTGCCACATAAATGTCTTCTTTTAAGAAGTGTCTGTTCATATCCTTTGTCCACTTTTTGATGGGAGTGTTTGGTTTTTTCTTGTAAATTTGTTTAAGTTCCTTGTAGATTCTGGATATTTGACTTTTGTCAGATGGGTAGCTTGCAAAAATTTTCTTCCATTCTGTAGGTTGCCTGTTCACTCTGATGATAGTTTCTTTTGCTGTTAGCAAAATTTTTCCAAGGCTCACCCTTGCTGTAGCATGTACCTGTACTCCATTCCTTTTCATGGCTGAATACTATTCCACTGTACGGACGTCCTGCATTTTGCCTACCTGTGCAGCTGTTGTTGGACTTTTGAGTTGTTTCTACCTCTTCACTACTGTGTTGCAGCCCTGGTTTCTTGACTTCTGGTTCATCAAAAAAGAATTGTGTTTGTTTGCAGTGGAGACAGTGCCTTTGTCTGACCTGGCACCAGCTGAAAGGTGCTGACATGGGTGCCTTCTCTGCCTTCCTAGAGAGGAGCTGCAGGGGCACCACAGTTCCTGATGAGGCACCCCAGCGCTCTTATCTCTTGGAGCCTGGGGCTAGCGCCTTGCTTCAAGTACCTTCTAAGGACATGCACGAGAGTGGGGGAAGCTGCACCCAGGTCCTGCCCCTGACTGTGCTGTTCATCAGTTCAAATCCTGGAGGAGGGTGTCTAGCAGCCCTGGTGGGGATAAAGGCAGCCACCCTGGGTCTCCACAGCCCCATGACTATGTGATATGGTTTGGCTCTGTGTCCCCACCCAAATCTCATCCTGTAGCTCCCATAACTCCCGTGTGTTGTGGGAGCAGCCTGTTGGGAGAAGATTAAATCATGGGGGCAGGTCTTTCCTGTGCTGTTCTCCTGATAGTAAATGAGTCTCACAAGATCTGATGGTTTTATTTTATTTTATTTTATTTTATTTAGACAGAACCTCACTCTGTTGCCCAGGCTGGAGTGAAGTGGCGCTATCTCGGCTCCCTCCAACCTCTGCCTCCCAGGTCCAAGGGATTCTTGTGCCTCAGCCTCCCCAGTAGTTGGGATTATAAGCGTGTGCCAACATGCCCAGATAATTTTTGGTATTTTTTGGTAGAGATGGGGTTTCACCATATTGCCCAGGCTGGTCTTGAACTCCTGAGTTCAGGCAATCCACCCAACTCAGCCTCCCAAAGTGCTAGGATTACAGGTGTGAGCCACTGCCCCTAGCCGTGATAGTTTAGAAATGGGAGTTTCTCTGCACAAGCTCTCTCTTTGCTGCCACCAACCATGTAAGACGTGACTTGTTCCTCCTTGCCTTCTGCCATGATTGTGAGGCCTCCTCAGCCACATGGAACTGTCAGTCTAACGAAACCCCTTTCTTTTGTAAATTGCTCAGCCTCGGGTATGTCTTTATCAGCAATGTGAAAATGAACTAATACACTGTGTTTCACTTAAACCAAGATGGTAACCCTCCTGTCACTGTACCATGGAATCTGGCAATTTGTGAATGCTAGTGTCTATACATCCAAGAATCAGTTTTCATAACCCCTCATCAAAACATCACGTTTTCACATTGCTGGGCACGATGTCCACACCCAAACACTGTCATTAGAAAGTTCTTGGACCAAAACCTTTCCCCACAGGGTGATGTAAAATTCTCACTTGTGCTTTCTTCACTTAGACCAAATCCCTCGGAGATTAATTGATAACTTCTTCTGCCCTCTTGCTGAGAAATGAGCGGGAATTCTGCCAAGTAACTGTGCAACATCAGGCCCAAGGGAAAGAAGGAAACAGCGACCAGCGGAAGGGGAGAAGCAACTCGCTGTGCGTAAATGACAGACTATGATGCCTGCACGTGCACACGCGTCACACATACATGCACACACCAGCACACGTAGCATTGGCTTGTCTGCCTGGGCCGTCAAAGACCCCCTGGGGTTAAGAGGACAAGAAGGAACCATGGGCAGGGTACTCAGTGAACTGACCCAGCCAAGCAAGCAGGGATTTCATGGCCACACAGACCAAATCGCTCAGAAAACCATGGTCGGATTAGCCCGAGGTTTAGAACCAGCAGAAGAAAAGTTCTGCTGATTAGAGAACACTCTGGGAGGAAATAGTGACAAAACAGAGGGTTATTATTATAATTAACCCACAACTTCACCTGGACAGAGCATAGAGTGGGGGAAGGCCCTAAAGAAAGCAGAAAGGCCAAGTTGAGGAAATGTGAAATGTCAGTGGAAGGGGAAATAAAGCAGAGAAGGAAAAAGCCACAGGCACCTGCTGGTCTCCAATACGAGCAAACCAGTGCATGGGGAAAGGCAGTGACCTCCCCCAACAGGCGAACAGCTCCCAAAGGAACTGGACAGAGAAAATAGTGAAAATCTCTTTTTTTTATTTTAATTTTAATTTTATTTTATTTTGAGATGGAGTCTCGCTCTGTTGCCCAGGCAACAGAGAGAGTGTGGTGGTGCAATCTCGGCTCACTGCAACCTCCACCTCCTGGGTTCAAGTGACTCTCCTGCCTCAGCCTCCTGAGTAACTGCCATTACAGGCACCTGCCACCACACCCAGCTAATTTTTGTATTTTTAGTAAAGACAGAGTTTCGCCATGTTGGTCAGGTTGGTCTCAAACTCCTGACCTCAGGTGATCCGCCCGCGTCGGCCTCCCAAAGTACTGGGATTACAGGCACAAGGCACCGCACCCGGCCAAAAATCTCTTGAAGGAGAAAACATGCTTCAGGAGCTAGGAAAGTCCGTCAGAAGATCAGCAGATAAAGGAGGAGGCCAGCCCAGGGAGCACCCAGATCTGAGTGTTCTCAGAACACTGTTCAAGTGGAAGAGACTTGGAGCAGCGTGGGTCCAGTACTGTGCAAGGGCCCCGCTGCTCTCACCTCCACCTTCACAGTGAGCCTGCAAGGGGCTGCTTTCATCCCTGGGTACACAGGAGGGCCCTACAGCTCAGGGCAAGGATGTGCCGAAGTCCGCTAATCAGTGAAGACCCGTCCTTGCCCAGGTCTCTAACTGTAGCCTAGGCCACAGCAACCTGAGTTTCGGAGGCTGAAGCTCACTTGCCATCGGCAAGGCTGGGCCCCTCGAAAGGTCAGGCTTCCTGAGCTGACAGCAGGGCCTTGCTCCAGCACCCACCTGCCCCTGGCTGTGCCCTGTGTCCACATCTGGCAATAACCCTCAGCCCCGGCACACGCTGGGATGGCAGGGAGCACCCACACCCTCCCCAGGAGACTGGACCCGAGTGGCCTGGGGTGCAGCCTGGCACCCGACTTTTGGAAAGCTCCCAGGGGAAGCCTGATCAAAAGCCAAGATGAGACAGAACTTGGGCCAGAGGGGGCCTTCTGCAGGGCAGAGGGGCTTCTGAGCTTCATCCTTGTTCAAGAGAATGCTCAGTGGACCAATAATAACCTGGGCATATAATTTTAAAAAAATTTAAAACTCTGCAACCTGGCCAGGCACAATGGCTCACACCTGTAATCCCAGCACTTTGGGAGGCCAAGATGGACAGATCACCTGAAGTTAGCAGTTCAAGACTAGCCTGGCCAACATGGTGAAACCCCGTCTCTACTAAAAATACAAAAATTAGCCAGGCGTGGTGGCCCATGCCTGTAATCCCAGTTAGTTGGGAAGCTGAGGCAGGAGAATCACTTGAACCTGGGAGGTGGAGGTTGCAGTGAGCCGAGATTGCACCACTGCATTCTAGCCTAGGCAACAAGAGGGAAAACTCCATCTCAAAAAAAAAAAAAAAAAAAAAAAAACCTCTGCAACCAGTGACATCTCATGATTCATGGAACCCTATCTTTCAACATGAGCTTTCAAAGGACAAGTCTTGAGCAATATAGGTAAAAACACAGGAGCAGAGAAGAGGCTGCGATGAGGTGGACTTGCACCTGCTTCCCTCAAAGGCAGGCTCCTCTGTCTGAGCCCCTCTGAGGACGGCGCGGCACCTCCCACGTGGGTCAGCACTCGAGAGAGTTATGGAGTCCAGCTTGCTATTGGCTGCCTATGAAGGGAAATTCCGGGATGGCTGGAGATGGAGTCAGCCTTCCCCTGCAGTGTTGAGCCTCAGCCAGTGCAGGGACCCCCACAGGCAAGACTGAGACCAAGGACTGCCTCCTGGGACCACCTCTTAAACTCCTGCCCTTGAGGCATGGACCAGAGCAGCCTCCGGAAGTGACTGGACTGACCCCGCCTCTGGGTCCTCACAACATCTGCAAGGAGGGAAGGAGAGCCCAGTTGCGCCTGGTCAGGTTGCTATTTTGAAATAGGCCACCTGGTTCAACCACAAACACCTTCAATCAGCCAACAACGCTATTTCCAGAGCGCTCGCTGACTCCTCGCTGGGCTCTGCCCTTGTTTGTGCCCACGGATCCCATTTGTAACTGGGCCAGGTGCCCCATTGTTTCCTGCAGTGAGTCTCTGCACTGTGGCTGCCAGGAACCACACGGCTGCCTCTCCAGGGTGTCTTTGGGGTCTCTTCCACGAACCCGGTCCCCAACCCCGGGCTTGGACCTGCCTGGGGGAAGGGCAGTCTGTGCTGAGGGCCTGGATCCTGGACCACCGGGTCTGGGCTCACCCAGGTCTCACCCTCCCTTCACCCCACTTATTTTTCCAATCTGCAAAGCTCCAAAGTCACTCCTTTTACAGAGAAAACACATGGAAATGCTAACATGGATTAAGATCAAGCTAAAGCCAAGAAAAGAAAACACAAGTGAAAAGAAAGGAAAAAGCTACGCATTGCCTTTGCCAGCTGCAGCCCTCTTAGCTGTTTCTAATGGTATGCGGCTGTCTGGGTTTTCAAAGCACTTTCTTCAAGTGGCAAGTGTGGGGCTGCAGCATTGCTGATAGAGGCATGCGTTCAGGCTTCCTCCTCCATCATGGACCAAGAGAAAGCAGAGTCGTCAATCTGGGAACAAGAAGGACACCCCATGTATCTGAGTGCACCAGATTCATGTAACCCAGAGGTTCTCACACCCCTTCAGGCCAGAAAAGAGGGAGGCGCTTCTAGTCACCATATGTACACTCGGGTACTTTTAAAAAACTCTTTGGACTAAGATGCCTTCATTCATCTTGAAACACGGACAATGTTAGGACTATGCTCAGCTGGACGTAGCAAAGCTCTTACTGTGGTGGCTTAAACACAGAAAGTTTTCATTGTCATACATAAAACAAATGTGAAAGCAGGTGTTCCAGGGAAAATATGGAAGCCACCAGACTCCCAGGCTGCTTCTGGTTTTGTGTTCTACCACATGTGGCTTCTCTCCTCAGAGGCAACTCATGGAACAATATGGCTGCTAGAGCACCAGCTATGGCATACAAATTCCGGGCAACAGAAAGAAAGAAGCAGAGAGATCCAAGAGAAGTGCCCCCTCCCCTTGACAAAGACTTCCCAGAATCCCCATAGCACATTTCCATGGACATCTTTTTGGCAGAACATCTTATGAGGGCCAAAAGGAACAAGAGGCTGGGAAAGGTGGTCTCTTAGCTGGGCACATTAAACACTCCAAATAAAACGGAGTTCTGTTGCTAAGAAGGAAGGGGAGGTGGAGGGTGGACGTGGGGGTGGGAACCAGCAATCTCTGCCACAGAGATTTATCCTGTTCAAAAGAAAGTCCTTATAGGCAATCATTATTAAAGTTATCTTCCTTTATTAACAAAGTTAACATGTGAAGAGAGGCAGAGTTGTAGCTGGTGATGACAGCATTGTTTCCTAGGTCTATGAGGGTGTTGCTAAAAACAACAGCAGTTTCTGCACCCATGGCCCCATGTGTGGACCAATCAGTAGTGACCAGCCATTTGTTTAGCACTTCCGGAGTGCATGCAGCCTCCCACCTTGACCCTGGGCTTAGAGCCTACAGCATTTGTAAGACTTCTAATTGGAAGTCAAATGCCACTTCTGACTGCCTTGTCCCTTGTATCAATTTACAAAGGCTTCCATAACAAGATACCACAGACTGGGTGGCTTAAAATGACAGACATTTATTTTCTAGCAGTTCTGGGGGCTGGAAGTCCGAGATCAAGGCATCGGCAGGGCTGGTTCCCCAGGAGGCCTCTCTCCTTGGCTTGCAGATGGTGTCTTCTCCGTGTCCTTACGTGGCCGTCCCTCTGTGAGTATCTGTGTCCTCATCTCCTCTTTCGATAAGGACACAGTCAGATTGAATTAGTGCCCACACTAGTGACTGATTTATTCACTTATTTAAAGAATCTACCTCCAAATAGAGTCACATTGGGAGGTATTGGGAGTTAGGGCTTTAACATATGAGTTTGGGGTGGATGCAGTTCAGCCCTTAACGCCCCTCAAGGCCTGACTGCTGCCTCAAGCTCTATTTAAGACAGAGCTGAACAGAGCTATGCTTCAATATTTCTGCAAACTGTTTCTTCAACTAGTCTTCATTTCACCGAAGCAGGAAACATTACCTTCTGCTTCAAATGATTGGTTCCCAGAAGTTGTCATAAACTGAGCTTATAATAATCTTAGGACTACCTGTCTGGGATCAAAGGGTCTGAGTTCTGATCCTGATGCTGCCCCAGCCTTGGTGAGCTGAGCTCTGCATCTGAAAAGTGAGCAAATTGAACTAGAAGACCTCCCGGTTCCTTTCCATCTCCAAAGTCCTCTGACTTTTTGGAGCCACAAGGAGAGTTTGCCTTAGAGGAACTGACTTGCTCATCAGCCTTCTAGGGCGTGGTGGTGTCCTTCTTATTCAAAAGTCCCTCACTTACTGTGCTCAATCGAAGCCACAGTCACAGTCAAGCTGTGCCTCAAAGGTGACTGCGTTCCACTCCCAGGTTTTTGGTGATTTTGGAAAAACAAATGGACTTATTTTAGGGACTGTCACTTTCTGAGATCCATGCAAGAGGTCCCATTTAGGACCACCTGTCTGGAAATAAGTTCACGCAGCACCTTGAATTCTAGCTTCTTCTCAAGGCAAGGAAAGTTGGTTCCACGGCAGTTTGGACAGCTGTTGTTTGTTCTCGTTATGCAAAGCCAGCCCAGATGAGGCCCCTCCAAATCTACAGAAACAGGCGCGCAGCTTACCCAGGCAGCCTGGATTGGAAGGGCAGCAACACAGAATCAGGCAATCTCTGTCTGCATTGTAAATACTGAGGAGGAAACAGATGGAAGTCATATTCGAGGGCAGAGGAGAACACGGTACCAGCTCACAACCTCTGGGACAGGTGGCACCAGGAACAGCATAGTGAAGAGCTCCTGAGCTGAAGAAGGGCCACAGAGGAAAAACCAAGGGCACGGCGGGGTCCCGCTAACTCCCGGAAACTTGCAACCCAGGCTCCTTACCCCAGCTCACCTTCCCAGAGAGGCCCCGCCTTCACCTCTCTTTGAGTGTTTCAACTCTGCACCGAGGACTTTCCCAAGACTGGGGACAGGCAGAGGGCCCTCTCCAGCCTCCCTATGCTGGGGGCAAAGAGCCCTGGGGTCAAAGGGTCTGAGTTCTGATCCTGATACTGCCCTGGCCTCGGTGAACTGAACTCTGCATCTGAAAAGTGAGCAAGTTGAACTAGAAGACCTGGTTCCTTTCCATCTCCCAAGTCCTCTAACTTTTCTGGGGAGCCACAAGGAACGCAGAGTTTGTGTTAGAAGAACTGACTTGCTCATCAGCCTCATAGGGCGTGGCAGTGCCCTTCTTATTCAGAAGGCCCTCACCCACTGTGCTCGATCCAAGGCCACAGTCACAGCCAAGATGCAAGGGCTCTAGGCCCCCTGTCACCCAGAGGCAACCCAACGCTTCTGCATGCCCCAGCCACCTGCAGGGTGTATGGGCTATAATGGGGCACTGGCGGAGTGGGCCTTTCCTTCCCTCTTCATAAAATGAATACGAATTTATACATACTTAAAAAAATCCTCCTTTCTCTATCTCAGTTTGGAAGAAACTAAGAAATATGTGTGTCCTACGCTTTCTGGTTGATTAAAGAACAGCTTGACCTGGAAAATGGAAATTTTAAGCTGCTTACAGGGCCTGGAAAGAAACGAGGAAGCCAATTTGAGCGCAGAATAAAAATACCATCTGGACTTTGGTGACAGTGAGTAACGCTGCTGGCTTTTCTGAGCTCAGACAATTATTATATGAAAAAAGAGTTTCTAAATGCCTGCATGTTAAAATGGTAAAAGATGTTTAATGGGGAATAGAGACGAAAGTGACCCCGGCACCCCTGCGTGACACACACTTGGGTACAGGGCACCCACCGTGTCTGAAAGCACGGGAGGAACAGATGGTGTCATCAAGGGCATCTCCAGTCTGTGTAGGCGCAGAGCAAAACCAGCCATGCGCCAGGTCTGGGGTCTCCCCACATGGCCAGCTCACCAAGGAGGCGGAGGACAGGAGGAGCACGGGGGAGGAAGTCCCATGTCCCATACGCTTTGTCTTGGACTTTGTGAACTCTTAGCTCAAGACTCTGCAGCACTAGGAAGGGCCCCTTCGTCCATGTGGGCTGCTTCAGTGAAGTACCAGAGGCCGGGTGATTACAAACAGCACCTGGTTCAGATTCCAATATATGTGTGACACACCCCACACACACCACACACAACACACGCAACACCACACCACACACACACGTACAAACCACACATCACACACACAAAACTACACACAAGCCACACATACACACACCCCACACAACACACTCCACACAACACACACACCCTACATACACCACACACATACAAAACCACGCACATGCCACACACACACCCCACACAACACACACACCCTACACACACCACACACACACCCCCCACACCCCACACCCACACACACACCACACCACACACACATGCACCACACATACACATGAACGCACCACACACCACACACACACCCCCCACACCACACACACACCCCCCACATACCACACACACACCCCCACACACCCCCCCACACATACACACACATATACCCCATACACACCCCACATCACACATACACACCCTACACACCCATCGTACAACACACACACACCCTGCACACACACCACACATGCACCACACCACACATACACATGCACACACACCAAACACACACCCTACACACACACCCCACACCACACACCCACCATACACACACCACATACACACACCACACATACATACCTATACACACATACACACACCACCCCACACACACACCCTACACCACCCACACTCACATCCCACACACATAGCCACACACACACAACACACATACATACACCCCACACACCCTACACTACTCACACCCTACACCCCACACACATACACACATTACACCCCACACACATACACATGTATATACATACACACCACACAGCCCTCCACACACACCCACACCCACACATACACACACACTGTTTTGTAAATATTAATTTTTTTATAATTTGGCCTGAGGTCTCTCCTGAGAGTGGCTGTAAATTCTAGCCCTGACCAGGAGCGAGTTGGGCTGAGACACACGAGGCGGTGCTGCAGAGTTCATGAGCTCAGAAGCAGCCGGTCTCCCAGGGCCGGAAGAGGAGAGGGCAGCCCACCTCGCAGGGCTGACAGGAGTGGGGAGCTGTTGGGGACATGCACACTCAACCACCGGGCAGGGGGAAAGACAGGGAGACCCAGGGGTCAACGCCTTTATGGGGACCAAGGAGTTAGTCAGGAAGGTTTTCCATGGGAGTTCTAATCCGTGGGTCTGGAGCAAGCAGGCCAGAGCTCCATGGGGTCTCACTGTGACTGAAGGGTCACTGGGGCATAGGTCTGCAGAGTCCATGTGAAGTGTGGGGTCTGAAGGCGAGTCGGGCAGGTTATGTCCAACTGTCCCATGGGGAGGGGTCACCAGGAGGCAGTGGTGCAAGGCAGATGTCTGGACCGGCCACCTTGAGAACCTGGGAGGAAGAGGACTGGAAACTCTGTCGGAGTGAAAGTCCAGCTTACATTCAAAACGGATCTGGCACAACATAAAATTATTCACTACACACCCACATACACACACACAGAAAGACACACACATTCTTGATGTCCTAACTGCTTCCTCAAATTCTTGAAACAACCCTAATCAGGCTGTCACCTCCACCACTCCACCAAAACAAATCTCAAAGTCACCCAGGACAGCCTGTGATAAGTGCAGCACTCACTTCTCAGTCTGCCTCTTTCTGAACTCTGCCGCATGGAATACCATGATCGCTCCCACCTCCTAAGACACCTTTGTTTACCGGCCACCCCAGGCTTCCAGGATGTCTTTGTGGGGATTAGGAAAAGCCTCTGCTCTGGGCAAATGCAGCTCCATGAGCACCTAAGCCATGAGGAGAGCAAGAGCAGCCCCTTCACCTGGAGCCTTTATGCAGTGCACAGACTGCTCAACAGTACAGGGCAGTTCTGCAGGGTTACAGGCCAAGGAGGGTCATCCAGTGATGAGAGGCTAGAGACACAGAACAAGGAACCAGAGCCGACCTCAGAAGAGGCAGGCAGGAACATGACACGGCTCCTGGAGGAAATAATTGGAAGGAGAAGGAGAGGAGCACCTCTTCCAACAAGTGAGAAGCTTTCTACCAGTGTCTCATTGCCAAGAATCGGCCCCAGTGCTTATGTGAGAGCATATTCTGATGCTGAAGACATACACACTGAAGTAGGCAGGGGTCAGGGTCCTGATGTACGCAACTGACTCTGAAATGATCCTGCTCTGTGTATATGGGGTGCCGAGAGAGACAGGGATAGCAAGGGCTAAGGCAGCGGGCACAGTCGGATGGCAGGTGGGCTGGGGTGAAGAGGGTGGGTTCTCTGTACTCGTCCTGTGCTTGCAACTTTTGCTGGCAGTTTGAGATAATTTCCACCTAAGATGCTCTCTCTAAAAACAAAAAAGCTCAGCCTGGATGGCACCAGGGTAACACCCTGCAGAGCCACCCTCATGGACCTCCAGAGGGACAGTGGCCCAGGCACCCTCCAGAGGACAGTGGCCCGGCCACCCTCCAGAGGGACAGTGGCCCATGCACCCTCCAGAGGGACAATGGCCTGGGCACCCTCCAGAGGGACAGTGGCCCGGCCATCCTGTTCTCCCAATGCCCAGGGCTTTTCCTGCTGCAACAGCAGAACAGTTTCACTGGAGGCCCAGGCACTCTCTGAGGAGCTCCCATCTCAGACTCCACCACAGCCTGTGCCCCATGGGATGGGACATATGGAGGGGGGTGCTATGAGGGACAGGACCCAGAATGCCCCCTCAGGAGGAAGCCATGTGCAAGCAACAAGATGCAAATTGGAGAGGGGAAGCCAGTATGCTGCAGTATTCATGCCTGGGAAAGGGGCTCTTGGCATCTGTCCCCAAGACAGGATACTCTGGTAAAAGCTGGTTTGGAGGCCATGATTGAGGCCTGGCGGATGACCTGAGCCCCCCACTTCCTTCCAGACCCCAACTCAGCTTGTTCAAGAGCATCTGCAGGGAAGGGGAGATGGGTAAGACCCAGTACAGCATCTTCTGACCTGACTAAGGTGAGAGCCTGGCTCTGCCTCCCAAGGAAATATCTAGAAGGTAGCAAGAGATGGTTCTGGGCCCAGGCAATGTGAGTTCCCTGCCAGAATCAGGCTCAAGGCTGCTGCGCTGACCATCAGGGCCGGGTAGCCTGCCCTCTGGCAAACTATGCCTGGGACCCACCAAAGTGACCATTCTTCCCATGGTGGCCAGGCCTGGGGCGGAAACAGGGAGACCGTGGCACAAGACAAAGACCAAAGGGAAGACTCAGGAGGCTGAGGGCCTGCCGCCCACCCAGCCCTGCACAACCACAATCACCTCACCTTTTCCCTGTTCTGAGGTCTCCGTGTTCAACATGAGTTCTCTAATGGATATAGTGTTCAAACCAACATTTTATTGCAGGGCATATAAATATCATGATCAAAGTTTTGACTTTTCACTTCAAAAATACCGAACTAGGGACTGATTTCACATTTCTGTTTGTAGAAATATTCCAAAGAAAACAAGTCTCTGAAAGCAATGCTTGCCAAAAATATTGTTTCTTAATACCCTTGTTTATAGAAAAATGAAGCATCTGGACCAAAGGCTCAGCAAAGAGCAGAGGGCTGATGCTTGCATGAAGGAAGCTGCCACAGCGTCCCGGCAAGCTTTGCAGAGGGGCTGATGCTTGCACGAAGGAAGCTGCCACAGAGTCATGGCAAGTTTTATTCCTTCTTATTTCTAAAGAGATGTTGTGGGTTATGCCCAAAACTGAAAACCCAGAAACAAAGATTCGGGGGGGATGGCTCTGAGCTTGTTATCTCTGAACTTCTCTGGGGAGCACGGTAAGATTGCAGAGGGCTGCAGGGCCATGTGAGTTGAGCTTTCAAACTTTTTGGAGGTTTTGCATTCTATTTTTGTCTCTAAGACAGATTTATTGAGGCACATTATGCATGTACGGTTTAATTCATCCTTTTCAGGTGTACACACCATAGGTGTTGACAAATGTAGCCAGTCATGTGACCACCACCACAGTCAAGATATAGATCATTCCCATCACCCCCTAAGCTCCCCTTCCCCTGGCCATCAATCACCTCCCCCCATCCTCAGCAACCTTAATTTATGTCCCTATAGTTTTGCCTTTTCCAGAAAGGTGTACAAATACAGTTGTACCAAATGTAGATTTCAGCATCTGGCTTCTTTCACTTCGCATAATGCGTTTGAGATCATCCATGTTCTTGTATCAGCAATTGTTTGTGGCTGAGCAGTACTCAGTTGTTTATGGCTGAGTAGCATTCTATTGGCTGGATATCACACTGTTATCCAAGCACCAGTGGAGGGCCCTTTGGGTTGCTTCCAATGTGGGTGATGAAGCTGCTGTTTTCTTTTCTCTTGGGTAATCACCTGGGAGTGAAAGTGTTGGGTCGTGGCAGTTTCCTGTGCAGTAGGTTTAACTGTGGCCCAAAGTGGCTATATCATTTCACATTCTCACCAACAATGTATGTGAGTTCCAGTTGCTCTCCATTTTTGCTGACATTTGATCTTGTATTTTTAATGTAGCCATTCTAATCGTGGTATCTCATTATCATTTGAATTTGTGTTTCCCTAATGACCAGCGGTGCTGAGTGCCTTTTCATGTTCTTCTGTGCTGTTTGATCTCTTCTTTGGTGACGTATCTGTCGAGCCCAACCCTTAAACGCATTCTCATACCCGGTGCTGATGAGTGGTGGGGGCGGGGCCTATGTGAGAGGCATCCCAACGTGTCTGTTACTGCGGCTTTCCTTCCTGTGCCCTCTAATGATGCCCTGGAGGACACCGTTTGACCACAGCCATCCTACAAAGGCCTCTCGGGGTGAAAGCTCCTAGCACTCTGTGCTAATCAGCTGTGAGGTTCATAAATGCCCCTCTCATTGAGGTTATGGGGAGGACGTAGTCCAGTGACTCTCATGATGTATCCATGCATACTTTTCTGAGCAGGAGAGACAGCGTGGTGACCGCACAGCCGGCACATTTAGAATCATGCAGAACCTATGGCCTAGCTGATGCTGGGCCCAGAGAGGTGACCAGATTTGACGGATCTTAACACAGTTCTTATGGCTGTGAAGGCAGCAGGGACCTTGTCAGCAAGTCCACTCATGGCAGTGGATGGGAAGAGCAGGGCTGGACCCCACGTGGACGGCAGCAGCCTTGGAGCCTGCCACCAGGGCCCTTCCATGACAGCTGCATGCGGTACCGCTCCGGGGTTCCTGTCCACAGGCGCCCTATGCTGCCCTCTGCCAGGTTCTTGGTCTTTTCCTGCACACTTTGTGCAGCCTCCTAACATGAGCTCAGCATGACCCCAGCTCCTCCCCACCTCCTTGCACCCTGGCTGCTGCTGCCCACAGTCAGATGGGCCAGACCAGTGCTTCCCAGCTGGGGCCGGCTTCCCCTCCTCCCCGATGCCTGGAGATATCTCGGGTTGTTGTGACTAGAAGCAGATGATACTAGCTAGCATCTTGTAGGTCAAGGCCAAGGATGCTGCTCAACACCCTACAGTGCACGGGACGGCCCCCCTACCCACAATCAGGGCATATCCATCCCTGGTGTTGATAGGGTGTGAAGAGTGCTGAGGTTGGAACCCTTGCCCTAGGCACTTCCTGACTGACATCCTCCATGGGGGGGCCCAGCTTTCCTCAGGGCACACATGGCACTAAGCCCATGGGGGTGGGGGTGGACAGGGAGCCGCAGAACCAAGTGTCACCCACAGCAGGGACTTAGGGGCGAGCAGGAGGAGCGGGGACATTGGCTGTGTGACGAACATATCCAGGGCACCAATTTGTCATTAATCCTTGTGGCACTTTAGGTTATGAACTGTGGTTTTATCATTACTTCCATTTTATTTTTATCTTCAGCAAGGAAAAAAATAATAAGGAAACAGGCAAAGATCAAAGAAGAAGGCATGAGTAATAGCTACACCCCACAGTGATCTGGACGTCGGCAGGGCTGAGGACATGAGACTGTCTGCTGCAGATGCCACCCTTCTGCAGCTGCCACGTCATAGCAGGCCAGCCCTGTGTGGTCCCCACCTCCTGAAAAAATCTATCTGCTATTTTTTCAACAGGAACGTTTATGGATTCTCTTTCTCACATCATTAATCTTAACTTAGAGGCTTACAAAAACTGAACTTGTTTAAAAAGTAAAAGCAAATTAAAAAGTAGATTAAGCATAAGGTAATGGTTAATTTTATGTATCAACCCGGCTAAGCCACAGTACCCAGATATTTGGTCAAACATTGTTCTAGATGTTTTTGTGAAGGTACTTTTTGTAAATGAGATTAACGTTTAAATCAGTAGACTTTGAGTAAAGCTGATTTGCATCCATAGTGTGGGTGAGCCTCATCCAGTCAGCCAAAGGTCTTCTAGAGAAAGACTGAGGTCCCCTGAACAGGAAGGAACTCTCCCGCCCACGGCCTTCCTACTCAAACTGCAGCTCTTTACTGGGTCTCCAGCATGCCGGCCCATCCTACAGACTGTGGACATGCCAGGCTGCACAACTGCATGAGCTGATTCCTTAGAATAAGTCTTCCTCCCTCCTTCTTTCTCTGTGTGCACGCACACACACACACACACACACACACACGCACACACGTTGCTTCTGTTTCTCTAGAGAACCCCGACAAACATGCCATGTTTATTATTTTTAGATTTTTCAGTGGCTGACACTTCATTATCCACATGACAGTGGCTCTTTTTCCTTTCACAGTATGTTTTAATTTCACGGAGATCTGGGTCAGCCTGTGGGCGTGGGTAGCTTGTGAACCACCATCAGTGGGTATGTTCCAAAGAGACTCAGTGTTGAGAATGGCTGTCCTGTCCACCCAGAGTGCGATCTAAGGCCATGGAGAGAGGGTCAGTCAGGCCCAGTCACAAACAAAACACCCATAAGATCTCAAGTCAGTATCACCTCCCTCCTGGGAAGAAGGCTCCGCACAGGCAGGACCCAGGGAGGAGGCCTGGGGAAGCCACCCTGGCCTGGAGAGGAGAATGGGAGACAGAGGAAAAGGGAGCTCGGTGAGGCTTCGAGTCACAGCCACAACCCGACAAAGTGAGGCGCAAAGTCGTTCGGGACACAGAGGAGAGCAGCACCCACAGCATGGTGCCACCTAGGGAGTCCAGGAAGATGATGGTGGCATTGGGCCATGTCCTCACACTACATTTTATCTTTCATAGATCGTGGAAGACAAAAGGCGGCAATACGTGTTTACTAAATGAACAAATGAATGGAAGAAGCCCATAGAGTCAAAACAGAAGAAGTTTTTGTGCATACATGTTCAGCCCTAACTCCTTCACTCTTCCAGCCGTTAAGAAAACGTCACCCAGTAGTGGCCGACACTCAGCACCTGTTCCAACACATTCTTCAGAGGCCGCCCAAGGTTTACAGTGAAGTCCATTCTCTAAAATGTGGTAGTGAAAGTTCTTGAAAATGCCTCCCCGACCATTTTTAGTTATTTTTGTGAGAAGTAGTGTTGTGAGTTGAATTGCATTCTGCCAAAAAGATATGATACTCAACCCCAGTGCCTAAGAATGTCACCATTTTTGGAAATAGGGATCTTGCAGATGTAATTAGGTGACGATGAGGTCATGCTGGAGTAAGGTGGGTCCTGAATCCAATGACTGAGGACCTTATATGAGGAGAGATACAGAGAAACACAAGAAGACCACGCAAAGTCAGGCAGTGATTGGAGCACGGCTGATGCCAGCCAACGAGCGCTGAGCCTTGCCAGCATGCCAGCAAACTGGGAGAGGCAAGGAGGGACCCTACCCTGGTGCCTTCAGAGGCAGTGTGGCCCCGTAAAATCCTGCACCTGGATTTCTGGTCTCCAGATTGTGAAAGAATGCATTCTGATGTTTAAGCTTGTGGTAATTAATTACATCGTGGTAATTAATTACATCGGCCACAGGAAACTAACAGAGACCCCAAACAAAAGGAGTGGAACAAGGGGTTGAATCATCACTCCAGTTGAGAATTGAGATTTTCTCAGGCCTTCCTTCGAAAAGATGTAAGTCTGGTTGAAACGGACACAGGTAAAATGGCACAGAACAAGTCTGTGCCTTAAAGAACAGGTACTAATACTGAACCCATTGGGAAACTCCAATTCTTAAACACGGCACCTTTCACAACACCCAGTGCTCTTGCGGTGCTTACATCATGCTGGGCAGCCGGCTCTTGTCTGCTTTACACTCTTGTCTTGTACTTTACACTCATTAACTCAACTCTTCCACAACCCATGGGGAGACCGAGGCACAGAGAGTTTAAGTAACTCACTCAAGGTCACACAGTTGATCGCTGGCAGGGTCAGGATGTGAGATCTGGGTCCACAAGCTTTTTTTTTTTCTTTTTTTTTTTTTTTCAGGGTCTCACTCTGTCACCTAGGCTGGAGTGCAGTGGTGCCAACATGGCTCAGTGCAGCCTTGACTTCCTGGGCTCAAGCGATCCTCCCACCTCCATCTCTCATCTAGCTGGAAACACAGGTGTGCTAATGTTTTTATTTTTTGTAGAGACAGGAACTTACTTTGTTGCTCAGGCTGGTCTCAAATTCCTGGGCTCAAGCGATCCTCCTGTCTCAGCCTTGCAAAGTGCTGGATTCTAGGCGTGAGCATCAGCACCTGGGCACAAGCTTTTTCTTAAGCACTAAACGATGCTGCCTGTATTCATTCTCTGGGGCTGCCACAACAAATGCCAACAAACCAGGTGTCTGAAACCACAGAAATATGGTCTTTCAAAGTTCCAGAGAGTAGAAGTCCAAAAGTGAGGTGCGGGCAGGACCATCCTCCTCTGAAGCCCCCAGGAAGGCGCCTTGCCCAGCGCCTCTCAGGCGACTTCAGTCCTGGGTGCTCCTTGGCTTGGAGCAGCATCACCCTAGTCTTGGTCTCCATCGTCACGCGGCCTTTCCCTGTGCATCCCCCACTTATAAGGTCACAGCCATTGGATTTAGGACCCACCCTAATCCAAGATGACCGCATCTGAACCTGAATACATCTGCAAAGACTGTTTTTCCAAATAGGGTAACGTTCACACATACAGAGAGTTCGGGCTTCCATCTACCTTTCTGGGGACTCAATTCAGCCCACCACAGAGCTCAGGCCTGCCCCAGGAATGCTGTGCCCTTGGGCTGCTCCAGGCTGGAAGGGCGCAGGAAGCAGAGCCGGCCTCCAGGGCTCCGCCAGGGACCACACTCCAGCCCATGCACCGGGGACCCAAGACAGCCCAGCGGGAGGACAGTTGGAACAGAGACTCTGATGACCGTGGGAACAGCTTGCACACCTCTGTGCCGCTCTGAGTGTGACCTGCTCCATCCCTTCACTTGATTTGTCCTCTATATCTGGAAGCGTCCTCTCCACAGTGCAGTGGTTTCCCTGCGAGGCTCCTGGGTTATTCCCGATGATTTGCTTTGCTGCCCAGCACAAAGGCTAGCATTTAGAGTCACTCTCCAGAGAGACCCCTAAGGCTCAGCTTAAAGCAGAATCACAACAGAAGCCTAGAGAGGTTGCCTGGCAACGACTCCCTATTGTGCCTATTGTGACCTCGTCTTCCCCGGCCTCCTGCAGTGCCCCTGTGCACTGCCACTGTCATCGGCCTGAGGTGCATGCCAGTATGGGCCTTCCCACAGTTCTGTGCCCTGTCCCCTTCCTCCCAGGGACTAAAGACCCTGGAGGAGCTTGGAATGCCAGGCTTCCAGAGCCTGACTCCTGCCCATTACACACTGCACAGCAAAGTCCGGATTCTATGTTCCATTGCCGCCTGGTCACCTGGTCCCTGCCCTGTTGTTCCTCTTTTGCAGGACTTGCCTTGGCTCTCTTGTCCTCAGTCTACGTCTTGTCTCAAACAAAGGCCCTCCCCAGACACAGTGCGCTCTACAATAGTGACATGTGAACAACTACACATCCCTGATTTCCAGGAACACTTGTGAATTCACGTATTCACCCTCCATTTTAAAAAGTCACATTTCCCATGCAGTGCTGGGTACAGCATTTAAAGCATATCTCCCGGACTGCTGTGTGCTCTGGGCAGCTGCCGGAGACCATGGCAGGATGTGTGCCACTGTCACAGATGAATAACCCCTTCTTAGCATACTTTGCAATATAATCAAATCCCATCATGCCTGTTTGGTGATGTTAATTCCAGGATTCTATTCTATTCTATTCTATTCTATTCTATTCTATTCTATTCTATTCTATTCTTCTATTCTATTCTATTCTATTCTATTCTATTCTATTCTATTCTGGTAAGAACACATGAGATCTATCCTCTTAAAATGCTAAGTGTCCACTGCAGCATCATGACTATGGGTGTGATGTTCTGCAGCGGATCTCTAGAGCTCATTCATTTGGCTTAATTAAAACTTAATGCCTGTTGAGCAGCAACCTCTCATTTCCCCTCCCTGAGCCCCTGGCAGCCACCTTCCCACTCTTTGGTTCTATGAGTTTCACTGCTTTAGCCAGCTCGTATAAGTGGAATCCTGCAGGATTTGTCCCACTGTGACTGGCCTGTGTCACTCATCCGTGTTGCCGTGGTTTGCAGAATTGTCTTTGGTAAGGGCGAATAGTATTTCCCTGGCTGTATGCACCATGCTTTCTTTATTCGTTCACGTGTCGATGGACGTTCAGGCTGACTCCACATCTTAGCTGTTGGGAATGAACGTGGGAGTGCAGACATCTCCTGGAGAGCCTGATTCCAATAATTTGGATAAACACCCAGGATAGATTAATGCAGCTGTGGCAGGGGTTCAACAGCAGGCTTGGTGGGGCTGGGGGCAGGATTCTGCGTAGAGCTCCAGGGCAGGCACAGGGCACGAAGAAGGAAAGTGGGCGGGGGGTGAAGAAGCAGCTCTCTGAGGGTAGGGCTCTGGTTACACCTGGTCCCCCAGCCTCAAACCAGCATTGTCGCAGGCTCCTCCCAAGTCCAATGAGCCACAGGCCTGCCCTGGATGCTGGTGTCCATACCATCACCACTGTCTTGTTCAGGCTCTTTAATTCCTTCTTGAAAGCATTGCAGAAGGCCCCCACCTCCAACCCCGCTTCTATTCTCTTCCTCTCCTTTGACCTTCCACAAGGAGGAGGCTTGTGGAAGCCTCAAAACCTGAACATGTCTCTCCTGATTGTGAAACTCCACCCAGTGTTCTTGTTACCCAAGGGGAGTCCAGACCTGGGCACATGTGCACAGAGGCCCCTACCTGTCCATCCTCAGCCCTCACACCAGGGCTCCAGCTGGGCCCCAAACCCTCAGGTCCAGAGTGTCCTCTAAGCCCCATGCCAGGCCTTCCATCTAGAACTCCCTTCCCGATGTGCATTCTTTCAAGTATTCACTGAGCACCTGCCATGTCCAGGACCTATCCTAGGTGCCAGGGATACACCATGGAACTGAAATTTGGGTGAGGTAACTGACGGTAAACAAAGACCCAAGAACGCAGCAGATATTGGTAAGAGCTACAATGAGTAATTCAGGATCAGGATGGGAAGAACTGACTGAAAGAAGCAGACATAAGAAGAACAAAGAGGAAGGATGTCCCAGGTGGAGAAAAGAGGCCACACAAGGCCCCTGAGCAGGAGGGAAGGCAGAGAACAGTGCAGCTAGAGGTGGTGAAAGGGACAACAGGCATGGTCTGGGGGTGGGTGCTTCCTGCAGGAGGTAAATGAGGGCTTGCTCTAGGGCTCAACACCTGTGGATGTCCACAAGCATGGAGACTCCATGAGGGCAGGAATCTCTGTTCTGCTTACTGAAGTATCCTAAGGGATAGAACCATGCATACAGTGTGTGTAGCGGGTGCAGAACCATGAGTGATTGAATGAATGAAGACAAATACATGACTCCGGATTTGGTCACACAGAGGCTACTGGTGACCCTGACAAGTCGTGGAGACTCCAGAAGACTGATTGGCACTTGGGAGGTAAGATGCAGACAGGGACACATAGGCCTTGAAGGAAACTCAGCGCACTGCGTTTAAAGTGTCTGCATGCCCCTTGGCTGGTGTGCTCCTTCGGGTTGGGGCCTGAGTCCCATACCTCTCTGCACCCTGCCAGCCAGCATAGCGTGCAGCCACCACTTGGCACATACTCAGTGAATATTCATCAAATGCAGGTATCACGTTGATGAGCAATCAGGAGCTGACCAATGTCACTTCTCAGAATCCACCAGCCACCACTGGTCACACAACCTACCTAAGGGCAGGAGGCTGGCCATGTCACTATCATGACTGCCCTGTGGGGAGGGAGATGACCCAGAGAGAAGCACAGAAAGTCTCTGCTGCTCTCCTCAAAAGCAAATCCCATTCCACCCGCAAATACCACAGGAGCCCTCACTTGGGGCCAGGTGCACACTGGCCTAGAAGCTCACGGTCTAGAAGTAGAGACAGCTAATAAGCCAACATTCCAGCCCAGTGCTTTAACAGAGGTGTGTCCTGGGCCCCCAGGTGTTGGTGGCTGCTGCTCCAGTTGAGGGGATCAGAGAGGGAACTACAAGGCATAACACTCGCCTGTGGCCCAGAAGGATGGGCTGCAGTTCTCCAGGCCACCTGCCCTGGAGATAGGACAACGCTGGACCCCTAGCGTGTTACTGACTTCTAGTATTGCCTAGTGGTAACTGCCTTGCCCAACTGGAGGATCAGAGAAGGGCAACAGTAAGGTCTGTCTTCTGCACTGTAAAATCCTTCCACAGAGTTCTAGATTTTGCATGTAAAACCTTCTGAGTCATTAACATATTAGAAATCTCTGAAAGATAATTTAGAATTTCCTGATTATCAAAGAATCTACATCCCCCCTCCATTATTACAACCCAATGGTCAAGTTTTAGATCCTCACTATAATTCAGTGATGATTTCCACGACCAAAAATGATTTTGAGATTGTTAACTGAGCAAGTATCATTGAGGTTAACTCAGTGAAGCCTCAGAGTAGCGATTCGTCTCAGTATTGCTGATTGCCTTCAGTCACGTGCTGCTGGGCCTGTGCTCCAAGGGGCTACAGTGACAACACAGAGCAGATCTACAGTGGGGATGACACTGGAAACCTCCCGTTCAGATCCTGTGACGCGTCAAGTGAAGCTTCTTCACTTCCAATACAATTAATATCAATTCTTGGGCCTGAAGGCATTTCAATTTCAAAGTGCTTTGCAGTAGTTCAACTTTGCTCTGTGATATTTTGTCTTTTATAATATATTTGATGTAATTTTTGCTTGTTGATGGTCTTTTGACATTTTTGCACATATTTGGTCCTATTCAGAACATCTGAACAATGTTATTCTGAAGGGTAGCTTACACTTGATAAAACAATTGGTGGTTTTTTACCGTAGATTTATTGTCATGGTGGCCACCTAGTTGTTTCTTTGGTTGTTGTTGTTTTTGGTACCTGAATCGAGGATAGGCCACTCACTGTACTGGCCAGTAAAAGACAGTGAATGCAGAAATGGGGATTTTAGTTTTAACAGAGAATTCTGCTGAACTAACTTCAAGCCCAGGAGAAAGAACACAGGGCTTAATTTTAGAATAAGTATTACATTGCTGATAATATAGTCTAGTAAGAATACTACCTTGATAACTATGCCACCATAATGGAATCAAATAAGCACTCCAGTCCACTGATTGCAAGGAAAAAACTAAAGTTAAAAAGGAAGTCAGATTTCATAGAGATGTTCAGATGTTGTTCTCCCTTACCGCCCTTATCACATGCCCTAGTCATCTCATTTTTCAAACTTAGTTGATTTTTATAAAGCACAATTTGGGGGAATATTTCCAAGAATCATTTGAAAATTCCAGACTTAGGCTGAGCGGGGTTGCTGATGCCTGTAATCCCAGCACTTTGGGAGGCCAAGGCGGGAGGATCACTTGAACTCAGGAATCCAAGAACAGCCTGGGCAACATGACAAAACCCTGTCTCTACAAAAAATGCAAAAATTAGCCAGGCATGGTGGTGCACGCCTGGGGTCCCAGATTCTTGGGGAACTGAGGCAGGAGGATTGTTTGACCCAGGAGTTGGAGGCTGCAGTGAGCCATGTTTGCACCACTGCCCTCCAGCCTAGGTGACAGAGTAAGACCCTGTCTGGGGGAAAAAAAAGAGAAGAAAGAAAATTCTAGAGTTATTATCGTCAACAATATGTAAAACAAATTGAATATGCAAACTTTGTGAAACCTCAGAAGACATCACTGTGGTTCTTGATCATTGGTCTTCACCAGCTAACAATTTTTAAAGTGCTGCAACATCAACAATCGGCCTACCTCAGAAAGAAAGCATAAAGAGAACTCAGTTTCTATTTTTAGACATAGTAATTTCACAGATATCAGAGAAGCAGACAGTGTACCAAATCAATTGAGTCACATTTAAAAGGAGGGGTTGGGGGGCGGGGAGAAAGTCTCCTCTATAATGGAGAAAACAGATTAAATCATTTGACCCAGTTTTTGTGAGAGGGCTTTATAAGCAAACCAAGTATAAGTTCTATAATGTTTTATTAAATCTAGTTCTAAAGTGGATGTTTTAATTCAAATTTGAGGGTATATATTTATTAAGATATTTAAATGTATCAAAGGTATAATATAAGCATACCAAATATAAAAAATAGATTTTGGAAATAAAAAAGCACAGTAAATGCTTTTTAAATCAAATTTAAACACACATTCACGTCTTTCTCAATAAGGTGATTCATGAGTCAACAAGGTTGACTCTTAACAAAAGGAGTAAAGCTCTAAACTCTCCAAGATTTAAAAACAAAAACAAACAAAAACCAGCCATTTGTTGTTGTTGTTGTTGTTTTAATAGCTTTCAGATCAGATGATTTAGTGAGCACTTTTCACCACTGATGCATTATGTGTGCAGGGGCCCATGAAGCTTGATGTCCAAATTGAACAAACGGCCTTGGCTGCCCTGAACACTGTGGGAAGGAAACACCGCCGTTTGCCTTGCAGATGCACCATGCATGCTGCCGTTTGGAAAAGGCCACCTAGACTAATGCCTTCTGGTGAGTTCACATTGCCCACAATCTGATGTCCCAGCCTGTGAATCCAGAACAGCCACTGTCAGCCCACTCAGGTCTGTCCAGGAATCAGCAAAGCCTTTGTCTGGGGCAAAGCTGCCTCCGCTTTCTTCGTGGCCATTGCATGGAAGGGGGTAACTGATGGACTCCAGCGCTTGTCCTCGTCAGGCCCCGGCCGAGGGAGCTCAATGCATTGAGAGGACCAAAGCCTGGCACCACCATCTGCAGGCTCAGGCCAGCTGGATCTGGGTCCCTGGGAGAGGCAGAAGAGTCTCCCCTCCTCTGTGCCTCATAACCTTGAGCGCACACGTGTCTCCAAGCATTTACCACTTGTATCGATAGTTCCTGTCATGTCTATTTCCAGGAGACAGAGCTGGTGCCATTTCCTTGAGGGTAGAGATCATCTGGTAGTCACCTTCACAGTCCCAAAGCCTGGGGCCATGACACACACGAATAACAATGATGAAGACAGGAGGAGCAAGACAAAGATGGTAAAAAGGTAGGTGTGGTCCACCTCCCACGTACCTCACTCTTTATGGAATAAATAACACGTAAACAAATTCACTGATCAGACACAGGACTTGGTGTATGCAGCCCTCTGCTTCCAGCCTCCTTTCAGCCTCTTCCCAGCTGCACAAACCTTTCACCTTCCCGAATGATCTAACCAAAGCACTGTGCTCCACATTCACCACTTCCCATTTAGGAAAAAATAAGATAAAGAGCTGACCAGTTAACAAATTCTACCATACACATCTGAAATGCTTTCAGAGCAGCTGGCTATATTTGGAAGGTCAGGGACACTGACAGGGACACTGATGTCAAATAGTTCCAACTTCCCTTCCTCCACTTCCGAGCTTTTATGAGGCCCCCTTTCCTGGTGTTATTCCTAAAAAGCAGGATCCCAGTGCAAATGAGATCACAGTCGAGGACACACAGCAGATGCTTGTAACAACAGAAGCAGTCACTCTTCACCCCACTTCACGGTTTTGGGGATGTGGAATCCATCTTTTTTTACCAAAGGACGCCCATGGTGCAGATCTGAATGCAACGGTCTTCCTTACCTTTCATGATAGCAAATTAAGGAATAGCACATAAGAATTTTCTTAATTCATACAAAGTTTATAATCATATAGAATTACTACTGTTACTATACATACACACACACACACACACACACACAGAGAGAGAGAGTCCTCTCCCAATCTTAAGACAAAAGGGTTTCTTAGAAACTAGTGTGGATCTAATGCAATGCAAGTAATATTTGTGGCGTTTGTATGCTGAACTGGAGGGATATCCTCCAGGCATTCGCCCTTTAAGAACAAGGATGGAGTGACCAGAAGAGAGAGGAAGAGGCAATTAGGCCCTTTGGAGAAAACCAGCACTAATGCTTCTGGCTGGGAGATCCTTAAGCTTAGTACCACTTTTCTTTTATGCTAATGTTTACAGACGGCTTCTCAATTATGAGAACCCAGTGTGATCAACACTCAATCCCACCCAACTTCAACTATGCTGAAGAGGCACTATGACTCGGGACACTCCAGTTCTGAGTATGTGGAGTGATATTCACTGTGAAGGTGGTTGTTGGAAACCATTTACACGGCAACCCAATGTGTTCCTACTTTCCTCACTTTCCCCACTTCCCATTCTCTTCTCTTTTCTCTTTCACATACCTTTCAAAGGCCTTCCCATGCTGCTACATGCACACAGGAATACTGTTCTTATCTGCAGTAGGCTGAATAATGACCCTTAAAGATATCAAGTCCTGATCTCTGAAACCTCCAATGTTACCTTATATGATAAAAGGGTCTTGCAGATGCTAATTAAATTAAAATATCTTGAGATGGGGAGACCATCCTGGATTCTCCAGGTAGGCCCTAAATGCCTTCCCAAGTGTCCCTTTATGAAAGAGGCAGAGAAGGTCAGGTGTGGTAGTGCACACCTGTAGACCTAGCTACAAGGGAGGCTGAGGCTGGAGGATCACTTAAGCACAGAAGTTCAAGGTTACATGAGCTAAGAGTGCACCACTATACTCCAGCCTAGGCAACAGAGCAAGACTAGGTGTCTAAAACAAAAACAAAAACAAAACAAAAGAAAGAAACAGGTAGAGGGAGATTTGACAAACAGAAAAGAGGCCACGTGAACACAAAGGCAGAGATCAGAGTGATGCAGCCACAAGCCCAGGAATGCTGGCAGCCACCAGAGACGGAAAGCAAGGCACTTTCTCTATATCCTCCAGAGGAAATGTGGCCTTGCTCACACCTGGATTTCCATCCCATAAGACAAACTTCGGACTTCTGACCTCCAGAACTGTAAAAGAATAAGTTTTTATTGTTTTAACCCACCAAGTTTATAGAAAGTTATTACAGCAGCCACAGGAAACTAATGAATTTTTTAAAGAGATACCACCCAACCCATAGATTGGGCAAATTTGGACAGCCAGGTATCCATTCCAATGAAGTGATGGTTAAGAGAATCGCAGCTGATTAAAACTTCCCACTTCCAAATATGCAGAAGCAGATACATTAAACCCCATATAGACTTCCCTCCCCCAAATTACGAAAGGGCTGTTTGTGTTTGTTATAAGAAATGCAAACCAACTGAGTCATACCATTAACCCTGGAGAATCAGCTACCACTGTCACAGTTTCAGAGAGAAAACTCTAGCTATCGGGAACAGATGGCCCAGGACACAGCCCTAGCAACAGACCCAAAGCTCCAGGCACACACAAGTTAACAGACATGGACTCTGCGCCAAGGGGTGTACAAACTAGTGGAGAAACCAGCCTTTGAGCAGATGGAAATAGGTGAAATAGATGGTACAGTGGAGTCACTGAAGCACAGAGGGAGGCAGCCTCGGTCTGACACTTGAAATTGGATTTGCCTGCAAATCGAATAGGAAAAGGCCATCCTAGGAAGTGCCTGTGCCAGGCTACATGGCTAGAGTGGTTGGCAAAGGCAAGGCAAGCAGAAAACAAAGCCACCTTGGCAGCACTGAACAGGCCATGCCCAGCACTGAGGCCACAGGCATCTGCAAGCCACATGGGAGGGTGGGTGGGTATACAGCACCAGAGCAAGTTAACCCGATCAGCATTTGGAGAGATGAGTTTGACTGAAAATGGACTAGACTGGGAAGAGAAGGAAGCAAAACTGAGGCAGGAACTTGGTTGCAATGGCTACAGATTGGACAGAGATGCTCCAGGCCAGAAACAGCTGAAGTAAGGCTGGTAAGGACAGGTTTAAGTGGCATTTAAGAGGCAGATTGATAGGACTTAGTGACAGTTGAATGCAGATATTGAGAAATAACCATCAAGTTTCTGGCTTGGGTAGCAAGGCAGACAGCAGCATCTTTAACTAAGTAGGACACGGTCAAGGATGGAAAAAATGATTCAAGGGCAGATAGAATGTCAATAGGAAGTCCAACTGTGAGCTTGCTGTGTGCACAGCTGTGGGTTGTCTGCAGGGTGTCTAATGAGGTGGCTGCATAAACAATGTGCATTTTGTATAAAAGAACATATGTGTCTATGGTGTGAGAGATCCTGTTTGGGGTGCTTCAGTGTATGGATAACACCAATAAAAATGTGTGGAGCTCCTCCTATAGTCCAGGCAAAAGGAAAGAAGTAGAGGGAGATTTGACAGACAGAAGGTGGCCATGTGAACACAGAGGGAGAGACTGGAGTGATACAGCCACAAGCTCAGAAATGCTGGCAACCACCAGAAGCTGAAAGCGGCAAGGAATTTAGACTGAAAGCCAGGCATTGGGCAGGCATAGGCAAACAAGAAACCTGTTGGGGGGATGAGAGGGTCCTGGCTGGCAAATCCAGTATCACCTACACGAGTGGTGTCAACAAAACCTACACCAGGTGCTATGGGAGCACAGAGGAGGGAGCACCAACCCTAGATGCAGCTGAGAAGGTGCCAGTCGGGTGGGGTGGGGAGGTGGTGGAATCCGGGAGGAAGAAGCACCAATCAAGATGAAATTATCCCGTTAAAATAGGGTATTAGTGGTAGGGGCGATAGCTCAGACAGAGGGGACAACACACTTGAAGCCCAGAAACCCAGAGGCAAGAGACAGAGCAAGACTAGAGGCATGCGTGTCAGAGCGGAGGTGGGGGAGAGATGGTGGCGGCTGGGCCAAGTCCTCAGGCACTTGGGCATTGTGGTTTGAACTCTCACCTAGGCAATGGAGAGTCATTAAACCCTAAGAAAGGGAGTGGCATGATCCCTTTTGCTGTTTAGAAAAATCGTTTTGGCTGCAATGTGAGGGTGGATTATAGGGGGAAACCTGGAGGCTGGGAGAACAGTTAGGAAGCCATTCAGGCGGGGAAGAAGTGGTTACATTCCCAGAGAAACACTCAGGAGGTCGGACAGACAGGACTTGGGGATAGACCCAATACTGGAAATGAGGGAGGAGCCCACTATGGTGCCCACATTCCTGGCTCCAGCAACTGGGCATATGTTCCAGGCATGGATGAGACTGCATAGGGTGTGTGTGCCAAGAAACCCAGTGCAAGCATGGGCAGGGGCAGAAGGGCCAACACAGCGGGCCCAGGAGGAGCAGTCAGCCAAGAGGTGGGAGATCCAGGGAATGAGGCGTAACTGAAGCAATCAGTGCTGAAGCAATTGGAAGCGTGTCACAAATCAAAGAGAGCAACTGAAAGATGCAACGGTTTCTGCCAGATTTGGCAGTTAGGTCAATTCCAGTGAAATGGTGAGGCCGAAAGCCTGATCATATAGCTCAAAGCAGAGACACCAATGTGTATCGTCCTGAGGAAGGCTGAAAAAACAAAAAACAAAACAAAACAAAAAAACAGCTAAGCAAGTGGCTACAAAGGGATCGCTCAAGGGAGGCTGCTTCCAGCATGTGGTAAAGCGAGTACTAGTTTTCTCACCTATGAAACTAGGATAGCAGCACACACTCCCCCAGCCTAATCACAGGGGATCCTAAAACTCAAGGTTCTTTGAAAACTTATAATCACTGTTGCCTTCTACTTTCAGAACAGAGCCACTCTGTGCTTTTCCACCATACAGTTCAAAATATAGACACTCTTCAGGCTGGGCACGGTGGCTCACGCCTGTAATCCCCGCACATTGGGAGGCTGAGGCGGGTAGATTGCTTGAGACCAGGAGTTTGAAACCAGCCTGAGCAACATGGTGAAACCCCATCTCTATCAAAAATACAAAAATGAGCTAGGTGTGGTGGATGCATCCATAGTCCCAGCTACTGCAGAGGCTGAGACGGGAGGATGGCTTGAGCCAGGGAGTGGAGGCTGCAGTGAGCTGAGATCATGCCACTGCACTCCAGCCTAGGGGTGACAGAGACTCCGTCTCAAAAAAAAAAAAAAAAAAAAAAAAAAAAAATTTTTTTTTAAAGTTTTTTAAGGTTGTAGGAGAAAATTTTTAGGTGCAAGATCCTTTATGGAAGACTAACAGTCCTCTTAAAATTAGTCAAACTAATAACAATCGACAACAGATCTGTTAATTTGGGAACAAGTTTTTAATTTGTATCAATCTAATGCTCTTTCACATACTTTCAAACATTACATAAATTATTTTACCTAGTGCATACAACTTTCAAAATCTGTATTTGGGAAGTAACAGACCCTTGACAATTATTAACAGGGGTTTTATATCCCGGAGTTTGAGTGTCTGCGGGAGAACCCGTCCCTGCAGGAGGCACTCCCCCTCCACCTGCGACCCGGGCTGGGAGAACACACGAAGGGCTCTGTTGAGCGCTCTCCGCCAGCGAGGCTTTCCTCCCGGTCGGTGTTGACAGTGTGGCATTTCTGTTATCTAATTTCTGGTTTTGACTGAAAGCGAAGTGAGTTTTCTCATCAGTGGACTTGTAACATTTCTGCAAAAAAACTGACCACAGCCCTCCCAGACACCGATGAGCGGGGCACTATGGAAAGTCTCGGGCTGCCTGCCGGCCGCTGTGGACGCCCCGACGGGGGTCAGGGCCGGCCAACAGGAGTCACCCTCGGACCGACCCCCATCTGAGCGGCGAAGGAGCCCGGACGCTGCGGCCGCGGCCGCCGGGTCCCCGCCCAGGGGCCAGGTGGCCAGGTCGCGTCGGGAGAAGAAAATGGAAGCGCTCTGAGCGACTATCGGCCGGCGCCGACCCCCGCGGCCTTCCCTCGCGGGCAGGGACCGTCTGCCGCCGACCCGAGGACCGCAGCGCCCCGCTCGCCGCCCGCGCCCGTCAGGAAGCCGCGCGTCGCTCCCGTCGCTGTCAAGGTAGTCGGCTCGGGGCGTCGCCCACCGTCCACCGGTGCATGGGAGCGCGTCCTCCCCTCCGAGGAACTAAGCGGCCGCGCCACGCATCCCGCCGCGCCGGAAGCGGGGACTAGGGGCGGCCCAGCCGGGCAGGACCGCGGCGGAATGACCCGGGGCGACCCCGCGGCAAGGGCGCCTCCGGCAGGCGGCAAAATTCCCTGAGAATCGGCGCGCTACTCGCCGCGACGGACTCCACCTGGCCGGGGCGCTCGGTCTCCTCGCCGTGGCCACCAGCCGAGCCGCCTCCCCTCAGGGCCGCCGCAGGCTCCCCTCAGGGACCGAGGGCGCGGGCTTGCAGCGCGGCGGCGTCCGTTCGGCGAGCGGCTGCCGGCAGGCCCGCCCTCCCCGGCCCCCAGCGCCGCGAGCCCCTCCCGCCCCGCCCTCCGGCGCCCGGCGCCCAATCAGAGTGCCGCGCACGTGACGAGCGCTGCCTGCGATGACCTCATCCCTGGTGTGGGATGACGTCAAATTCAAGATGGATGGAATCACAGCGGCAGCGGCGGCTGCGGCGCGCGCGAGCCGAGTGTGAGCGGAAAGGGGCCCGGCGTCTGCCTCGGGGCTGAAGACCGGTGAGTAACTGTCACGCCCCTCGCTCTAGGAGAACTGCGGGGCCCCCTGGGAGGCTACAGCCTCCCCGCAAAACGCGGCCTTTCCTGACGTAACTCTGAGGTGATTTCTCTCCTCTTTTTTCTCCACCAGCGGGTTGCGGGCTCCGAGCGCTTCTGCGCGTGCGCGGGGCCTGGGCGCTCACCGAGCATGCCCCGGGTTCCCACGTAGCCGATTGTACCCTCACACTGCGCATACTCCCTGCCCGCACTTGGCCTCGCCCTCGCGAATGCGCATGCTCCATTCCCTCACGGGCTTCACTCGTCACCGTGGCCGAGCTGCCCCGGGGTAGGGGACTCGCTTGGCCCAGGCGCGCGCCCCTCGCGCGGAGCGGTTAAAATGCCTCGTGGAGAAGAGCGCGTTCTCCCGTTCTGGGCAGGGGTTGGGGGCCGGCGGTCCGGGCCGCGAGGTGCGTGCGGAAGCTGGCCGGTGGCCTTGGGGACCCCGCACCTGCCGCGACCCGCAGCTCCCTTCACGGTCCGGGACCCAGCCCCGCCGCCCCGTCTCGGCGTAGTGGCCGGAGCGTGACCGCTCGGTGCCCGCCGGACGCTCGCTCCCCGCCCCCGGCCCGCCTCCCCGCCCGGCCCCTCCCGCGGACGCTTGGTCCTCGCTGCGCGTTTGTTCCCCTCCAGACCCCCTGCAGACCTTGTCTGGGACTTCTCGGCGGTCCCGCAGAGCACAGCACCCTCCGCTGGCCCGGAGCTCTGCTGCTCGGCCGGCGACCGTCTCCCCGCTGGAGGAGCCCCTTCCCCCGGCCGAGGTCTGCGGCTGTAGGGGCAGGGAGTCAAGACGCAGCCCGTGCCGGCCTTAGAGACCCTGCGGCAGCGCCGCCACATCTCTTCCCGGCTTTTCGGGAACACTCCCGGTAGTCCATCCTCAGAGGCTCCTGCCTTTCCATCCTAGCACACCCCTGGGGGCTCGCACTCTGCCCCCGGTTGCTATGCGCTTCCAGCCACGAGGGCTCTGCGGTTCAGGAGAATTCCGCCAGAGAGCGCGTTCGGAGGCGGGGTGTGTTTGGACAGGTATCCCGGTGGGATTGCCTGAGCGAGAGGAGGGGGAAAGTTAGACTTCACACGGCCTGGGGTTTTTCCTTTCGTGCAAGCACTCGCAGCCCTGGCACCGAGCCTCCGAGGGCACGCGTGTATTACAGCGTAGTCCAGCGATTGTTCACATGATGACCCTGAGCGCTCAATTAAGCAGCTTACATTATGGTCCTCATACCTTGTTTAAGAAGACAAGAAAGTGGGTTAATCCATTTTAGAAAGATTTCTCTTGGAAAATTATCTTTTAAAGCTTTCCTCATGTACTTGAAGGAGTAAATCATGATCTCTAAGGACTAGTAGTCATTAAGTTTAAGCACCCCTAAATATCGATGTTGAAAAGAAAGTCGAAATTTGAAGTGCTGGTTTACTTAAAAGTAACTTTTTGTTTATTTTTCCTTTTTAACACTATTGAAAGTATAATGTGCTTCATTCTGTTGAAACAGAAATTGAAGAAGATATAACCCCTGCCCTCTAGTAACTTAACACTATTTAGGAGGGAATATTAGATGTGTACACTGGTAAGGAAAAATTGTAAACAAAATTGGGGTTATTAAGAACGTCTCGATGGAAATGAGATAATTAAAGGGACAATTTTTTCTTTTCCTTTTTATTTGTTTTTATTTTGACGGAGTTTCTTGTTGCCCCAGGCTGGAGTACAATGGCATGATCTCGGCTCGCTGCTACCTCCGCCTTCTGGGTTCAAGCAATTCTTCTGCCTCAGTCTCCCGAGTAGCTGGGATTACAGGCGCCCACCACCACACCCAGCTAATTTTTTTTTTTTTTCCCAGTAGAGAAGGAGTTTCACCCTGTTGGCCAGGATGGTCTTGAGATCTCCTGACTTCGTGATCCACACCCCAGTTGGCCTCCCAAAGTGCTGAGATTACAGGCATGAGCCCCTGCGCCCAGCAGAAGGGACAATTTTAGTTGTCCCTAAAGCCAATGGAAGTAGAGAGAGCAGATCGTAAGCTATTTAAGAGCTATGTTTGACCAGGTCGCAGTGATAGGCTATAAGGGAAAGAGAAGAGATTTCTGGTTTTGGAAACTTAGGGGCTGGCAACACACCAAAGTAAATCGGGAATATGTGAGGACAAGCAGATGTGGGAGCAGGGAAGAGAGGTGTGGAGTTTAAGTACCATGCTGGACCTGAGGATATACTGTGATGGAACTGTTCAGTAGGTACCTGAGAGGGTGGAGCCTCAAGAGTCTAAGCAGAGATACAGATTTGGGAGTCACCGTCCAGTAGTGATTAAAGTCACAAGGTCTGATAGAAAAAGCAAAGAATACTGCCCCGTGTTGGGGCTCAGTAACAGATGCTGGAGAAATAAAGGTGAGCCAGTCCAGGTCTTGAGCCTCAAGTTTGATGATTTCTCTCTTTGCCCAATACCTAGCTTGCTAGGCCTTGTGCTGGGCATCAGGGATACAGGCATGCAAGCAAGGATTCTTTCTTTAGGGAGTCCCTTGAGGGAGACACATGTAAAAGCAGATCAATTGAAGACGTGTGGTGGTATTACAGAGAGATGAAGTATTGTGGTTTAGATGACCGAGCTGCTGGCTAGGGGCAACTACAAAAGCTTTGTAGAGTCGGTGACATTTCACCTGGATCTTTCGATAGAGGTTAACCAAGTAAAGGAGAGGGAAGAGAGATCTTGGGTGGCAGAAGCTGGATATGCAAGTTTGTAGAGTAGATGGTAAGGAGTGTCCAATAAGGGTGGAGAGATGAATTGTAACCAAAGTATGAAAAGTCTTGTATGCCAGTCTATAGTTTGGATTTTCTTTAGAAATAGAAAAATCAGTACAGTACTCCAAAGCAGGGCAGTGATGTAATGTGCTTTACTTCAGCAGAACAACTAACAGCCATAATTTTCACTCCTGCATTTAATTGGAGTGAAGAATACAGAAAAATCAAATCTTTATTGTTGTGGAAGATAACGTGTTGAGCATTGATAAGAATGCCAAAAGATATTAAATAGATTATCAGTCTTTAAATAGCTTTCAGTCCTCTTGGGGAGACACAAATGACTAACAATAAAGGCAGTGAATAAACATGTAAATGGTGCTGAAGTTGAAAGGAGGTATTTGCCCATTATAAACTGAAGTAGTCAAGGAAGGTATGTTAGTTTGCCTGGGCTGCTATAACAAAGTACTGCAGACTGGATGACTTACCAGATTTCTTTTCTCACAGTTTTGGAGGCTAGAAGTCTAAGATCAAGGTGTCAGCAGGGTTGGCTGCTTCTGAGGCTTCTCTTTGGCTTATAGATTACATCTTCTTGTCCCTACTTCGTCCTTCCTTTGTTCATGTCTTTGTGCTAATCTTCCTTATCTGTAAGAACACCAGTTACATCAGTTTAGGGGTCACCCTAAAGCCCTCATTTTAACTTAATTACGTCTTAGAGACCATGTCTCCAAGTACAGTTACATTCTCCAGGTGCTGGAGGGTAAGTCTTTATCATATAAATTTGGGGGGGAAGAGTGGGGACACAATTCAACCCACAATGGAGGATTTTATGGAGGAGCTGGGACTTGACCTGAGCTTTGAAAGGTGATTCATGTTCTGAGTAGTGTGCTGAGGGGGGGTTTAGGTGAGTTCTAGGACTTTCCAGATTGGGGAATGGAAGAAGTCAGATGTGCAGGTTAGGTCTCAGAGACAGAGTATCTGGAGCAGGAAGGTATCACTAGGGAATAACTAAGGGAAAGAAAAAAAAATTTTTTTTTTTTTTTGAGATGGAATTTCACTCAGGCTCAGCCGTCACCCAGTGGTGACTGGAGTGCAGTGGCACGATCCTGGCTCACTGCATCCTTCACCTCCCAGGTTCAAGCGATTCTCTTGCCTCAGCCTCTCTAGTAGCTGGGATTACAGGCACCCGTCACCACACCCAGCTAATTTTCATATTTTTGGTAGAGACGGGGTTTTACCATGTTGGCCAGGCTGGTCTCAAACTCTTGATCTCAGGTGATCCACCCACCTTGGCTTCCCAAAGTGCTGGGATTACAGGCATGAGTCACTGCGCCCGGCTCAGAAAATTTTAGAAGTCATTTGAAACCAGATTTTATAGAGCCCTGTAGTCATTGTTTTAAATATTTTAGCCTAATGGAGAACAATTGTTTTTATTATTTTATTTTTAAACAGGATCAAAGCTGGTTCTCTTCATTCAGATCTTAGATCTCAGCTGAAATATTCCATCAAGATATTTTCTGACCATCCTCTCTAGGCACTGCATCCAGCGATAGCACCTTGTTTATTTGTACCATAACACTTAGCAGAATCTGAGGTTATCTTTTTTATTTGTTTCCTTATTTAGCATCTGATTTATCTCACTAGAAAGTGGGGGTCTTGTCTGTTTGGTGCACCCCTGTATTTCAGATAAATCTAACCATGCCTTGTACAGAATTGGAATTCAGTAAATAAATTGAATTAATAATAGGAGTATTTAATGTGTATGTTGGGTGAACGATCAAAGCTTTGTTCTAAGAAGCTCAGGCTAGCAGCTGTATTAGGATGAGTTTGGAAGGCATGACAGGAACAGTGAATACCACGTGGAAATATATTAGGGTTCTTTAATAACAAGAACAGAAAATGGCTGGCTTGAATGGAAAAAGTAGTTTATTGTAAAGATACAGCACTTAAGAGCTAAAAAACTGGGCCAGGAAGAAGGACAAAAACCAAGCTAACTCCAGGAATCTATGTAGCAGGCACTAGCAAGGTTGCATTTTCAGGCCTCCGCTGAGATAAATCAGCTTCATTTATTTATTGCCTTTGTCATTCTTCTCAGGATTCATATTCCAAGGACAAAGTTTCTGATTGATTTGGCTTTGGTTGTATGGTTAGCCCAGAGCTAGGGGAGAGGAGCACATCAGGCTGTGTAGCACATCAGGCTGTAGCACACAGTGGGACAAGAGCAGTTCTTCTATAGCAAAATCATGGGGCTGTTAACGGGATGGAATGGCTGTGTAGTGGCTGGAAGAAAACAGCCAAGGCTGTGACCAGAGTCTGCTAAGGTGCAAAGGAGCTTGAACTATGTTAGAGTAGGATCATTCTGCTGAATGTGGCAGAGAACAAACCATCAAACCAAAATCAAACCCCCTTGGTAGAGACTGAAAGTGTGGTGAAATGGAATACAAGATAATAACATAACTCCTCTTGAAGGATTGGATAAGCTAGTCTAGGTTTGAAATCTGAGGATATTTGCATTGTCACCAAGTGAGTGATGATAAGACTGAAACTCAGAGGCAGCTTCCTATCACCATCGAATAGTAAAATCCATTGGTAGGTGGTATGGCTAAATCCTGAGATTAGGGTTTGGGGATAAGCAGTCTGTGTGTGTGTTTATATTCCAGAGTCAAATGTAGATGCTTTGTTTTTTTAACTAGGTGTTTGCCTTGTGTTACGTGCATTCCCTCTCTTTTCTAGTATCATGGTTAGGACTATAGAAGCAATCCCCAATATCCAAAGGACCCATGTTCCCAGAGTTGAATTCTAGGTTGATGCTGGATGTAAAGAGACATTTTCCTGTAGAACTGGTAGTAGCAGTTTTGTGGCTAGTCTGGGAGCCAACTTAATTTATAATGTACCTTTAGCTATGACACTAGTCCAAGTAGTAGGTGAGACTATTTTGATCCCTTTCCATCTCTCTTTCTCAACCCCTCACTCACCCCCTGGTACCCTTCTGAGTGCCAGCTCATGCTTTGCTTTCTTCTGCTTCTATCACTAGAATGCTCTATATTCAAAATTGCCTACCTTCCCCCTCCCTCAAAAATCTTTTCCATACGACTGATTTAACACTCTATAGAGGAAAGTATTTGCATTGAATTAATTTATGTTAAGATATGAGGCTGGGCGTGGTGGCTCACACCTGTAATCCCAGCACTGTGGGAGACCGAGATGGGCGGATCACCTGGGGTCAGGAGTTCGAGACCAGCCTGACCAACATAGTGAAACCCTGTCTCTACTAAAAATACAAAAATTAGCCAGGCCTGGTGGCTGGGGTCCCAGCCACTCAGGAGGCTGAGACAGGAGAATTGCTTGAACCCAGGAGGCAGAGGTTGCAGTGAGCCAAAATCGTGCCACTGCACTCCAGCCTGGGTGACAGAGTGAGACTCCATCTCAAAAAAAAAAAAAAAAAAAAAAAGAAGATGTGAGATATGAGTCCCCCACCCCCTTAGCATTTATTACCTGAGGAATTTGAAGTGATGGTATGAAATAATCTTCTGGAATCCAGTTCTGAAGGGTTTTGTAGCCATTCCAGGGAATTGGAAGTTGAGGCCAAGGCAAGCCCTTGCAAGGTTTCAAGCCCCAGCAAGGCCGATGAGCATTTCTGAAAAGTGTCTATGGTAGAAATGTAAAGAATGGAACCTTTAGTATTACAGGTTGACTATTCCTTTCTGAAATGCTTGGGACCAGAGGTGTTTCAGATTTCAGATTGATTGGGATTTTGAAGTATTCGCATTATACCCGGTGATTCAGTATCCCTAATCCAAAAACCCAAAATGCTCTAATGAGCCTTTCCTTTGTGCATCATGTCATTGCTCAGAAAGTAGTTTTGGATTTTTGGACTAGAGATATTCAGCTTGTATTATAATTGTCAAAGGAGTGATGAGTCCCAAGCCTTCCTTAGGACTATTCACTCATAGTTAATAGTGAGTAGTTCCCACTATTCACTCATCCACCATTCTACCCGCTGGCCAAATTAATTGCTTCCTGGAATCGGTATCCCCATAGCATTCTTCACATCCTTCATTAATTGTTGTCTGTCCTACCATGGAAATGTGAACTACAGGAGAACAAGAAGCAGGCCAGTTACTCATCTTCCCATCACCAGCACCTGTTGTGATACATGGTGGGTAGCAGGCCCACACAAGCATCTGTGAGGGGAAGAGGAGAAGGAAGGAAGATGTGCATGTGCCACATGGGAAGTGCTGAATGTACTGGGGCTTTCAAACATGTTGTCTCTTCTGTCTTTCATAAAAATCCTATGTGGTGGGTAGTGTTAGCCATGTTTAACAGGTAAGGAAACTAGTCAGAAAGATTGAGTCATCTTTAGAAGGTTACATGCCTACTAGGTGGCAGAGCCAGGATTTGAGACAAATAGACTGATTTGAAAGGCTTTTCCATGGAACTGTAAGGTCCTCCGTGAATTGTTAACCATAAAGATTCTCTCATTTTGAAATTTCAGAAGACATGAAGTAGAAACAATCCAGGCAGGCTTTGGGAACCTATTTGTGTGCGAGGATCAAATTGGTAAGCAAGCCGGCCCTGTTTCAGAAACTGGTTTTCCTGGGGGGTTTTCCTTTTAGCTTTTTCTGTTTCTCATAAATAGACCTTTTCTTCCAAATTTCACCCACTTGTCTTTTAAGAGCTCCAAGGTTTTTCCGCCATGACTGAAGTGGCAGAACTTCTGCCGTGATGAGTCAGGTGGAGATGAGCCGTGGAAAGGAGGGGCGTAGATGATGGTGGCAGCAGTGCATGTTTATATGTAAGATGCACTGCTTCTGTAAGTCGGAGGCCCTGATTACTCATAATGAAAACCTGCATGGAAATTTGGAGTGATGTGCCAGCAAACTTACCGGTCTAGATCTGAAAAATACAGTGAGGAGAAAGTACACCCAGCAACAAAGTTCGCCTTATCTGACGGCAGACGAGCAGAGAAATCAAAAGTTTTTGAGGATTCGGTCTACACAGCCACCAGCCACAAACAGTCTTGCTGGATTATCTCGTGATTGTCAGCAGTTGTGATTTTCCCCCTTTTACTTACATTCTTGATGGAGCATTTTATATTTTTAGGTAATTGTTAAACTCAAATATACTGTCATTAAAACACAAAAATTCAGTATGTTGTCTGTTTGCAGCCAGAGTAGGAAAGGGTACATTGTTTTCAAAGCTTAATTGAATTAAAATGTAAAAAAAGCAAGGGCCTTAATATAAAGGTGAGGGATCTGCATCTCATTCTAGACATCTAGATTCTCCAGATCCTGGGGTACTGGGGAGAATGGACAATGTTGCTTTCCTGTGCAAGATCCTCAGATAACATATTTTAGCCCCCAAGGCACTAATGCCTCCCTCTTCCTCCAGCCTCATGGGCGTTTCCTCCCCCATGTGTACCTTTACCTTTCACCAGACAAAGCCACCTGTGGTTCCCTTGGATTCCTCCTGCTCTGTCTTGTCTCTGTGGTGTTGCATGTACTGCAGCCCAGCCAGCTGATATGAATCCTGCCCTGCTACTTATTATCTGTCTGACATTAAGCATGTTACTTAACCTTCTGTGCCTCAGTTTTCTCATCTGTAGAATGGAGATAATAATAGTACCTAATTCCTAGGGTTGATGTCAATATTGGGTTGATACATAAAAAGTGTTTACTTTTGTGTATGTGGCAGAATAAGCACCCAAATTATAGCTGTTATTAAGTACCTAATTACTGTTCTCCTGAATGGAATGAAAAATAAATACTTATCCCTTGAAATGCCCTTCATCCTTCCTGCCTATCTCTTCCCGGCATTCCCTATAAAACTTTCTTCGTATAACGCCCTTCCTGGTCTCCATCTCACCTGGCTCTGATGCCTGTCATCCATACTGCGTCTCTGCCTCTACAAACATCCTATCTGCTGCTTAGCATACTGGACTAGGCTGATGAATTGACCTGTCCTCTTCCTGCGCAAGACCTTAAGCTTCATAAGGCAGGGCCGTACTTGTTAAATTGGTATCTTCCATGTCCAGAAGGGTTCTAGCACACCCTAGACAGATGCTAGCCATAAGTCTATAACTGTCTGGATAACCTTAGGCAAATGACTTGACCTCTCAATGCCTCAGTTTTCTCATTTGTAAAAAGGATTGATGGCACTCTAGTTCAGAGGATGATACGAGAATTGGAAGAGGAAACTAGAGGCAGTGTCATGTAGGGGTTAAGAGCTTAGCCTCTGGAGCCAAGCCAGCTGATGCGAATCCTGCTCTGCTACTTATTATCTCTATGACGTTGAGCATGTTACCTGACCTTCTGTGCCTTAGTTTTCTCATTGTAAAATGGGGATAATAGTACCTACCTCCTGTGGTTGATGTAAATATGGAGTTAGTACATAAAAAGTGTTTACTTTTGTGTATGTGACAGAATAAACACCAAATTTTAGCTGTTATTAAGTACCTAGTTACTGTTCTACTGAATGGAATGGAAAGTAAATACTCTGTAAAGTGGTCCTGCAGTTGTGTATCAGGAATTTGGACATCCCAAGGCACTTTTCAGGCTGGTGTGATGGCTCTAAATGGAGGTTATAGGAAAGTTAAGTTTTAAGTCCCCAATAATTTTCAGGGACAGTGAGTATTTCTCTTACAACTTAACTCTGAGTGACTTTATTATTGTCCCCTAGTTCGTAGATGTTTTCATTCAAAGAATACAGAAGTCTGTGATCCAAGAAATTTGAAGCAGTGACTTAGAGCAGAAATAGGGATCGTGATACTTTGAATAATGCATAAAGAAGGAAACCTTTCTAAACAAAGAACAGGGACACAAATACTGCTTTTTTGGCAACAGGATGCATACAGTCTGTGGAATATCATTTGCTTCAGGTCCAGGGATGTAGAAAACTCCCCTTGGTTTAGTCTTCACACTAAAGGGCCAGGACAAGCCCTTGGAAGGGAGGTTTGAAGTGGTTAGCCTTTACCTGTGCTTCAAGTTCTGTTTGTGTCTTAGTTTGGATTCCCCCAAAAGTAGACCCTAAGATAAAGATTCAGATGTAGATGTTTATTTGGGAAGTGATCCCAGGAAGCACAAGAAAGGAAGTAGGGACAGTAAGGCAGAGATGGAGGCTCATAAAGGGTATACTGATGAACAGGTTGCTGCTCACATGTAGGATATCAAAACTGAATTCTTAAAAAAAATCAGAACTCCTGTTTTTTCTGTCAAACCTCGTCTCTGCTAAGGATGCCCTTCCAGTTATTTTGGCAGAGTGCTTAACTCCACACCTTCTGTTTTCTCCTGCAGTCTGTCCACTAGAAATCCTAATGACTCTGCCTTTACCTCCATTGCTACCACCCTAGTCCCAGCCACTATCCTCTCTCATCTGAGTCATTACAGTGGACTGCAAGCCGGCCCGCAGCTTCCATCCTAACCTACCCTCTGTTGTCTACTCTCAACAACAGAGCCAGAGCAATCCTTTGGAAGCATAATTCAGGTCTTTGTCATTCCTCTGCTCAGAATCTTCAGTGGCTGTCCATTTCATCCATAGTAAGAAAGAAAGTTCTTCTGGAGGTCTCCCAGCCCTTGACAGTCTTTCTTCTTCTTGCTTCTCAGATGTCATCTTGCATGGTTCCCAGCACACACTGCTCCAGCCCTTCTGTTGCCTTAGCTTCTCCTTTTGTTGTGATGTTCTTCCTCCATTTATCTCCATGGCTCATCCCTCGCCTCCTTCATACCTTCTCTGATCCCATTTTGATGAGTGAATGACATGAGAAGTTCCTGGTACATTTTATAGTGTAGGTTCCTGTATAGTTAGGTGCTATATAAATGGTAGCAACTATTATCTTATTTAATTCCCACAATAGCATTATGTGGTAGCTGCATTATCCTTATTTTATAGCAAGGTAAACTGAGGCTCAAAGAGGTTGGTTAGCCTAGAACACTGGCTCTCAAAATATTTTGACTGACCCACAGGAAGGAATACATTTTATATCTCAATCCAGTCCATGCTTGCTTATGTGAATATGTACATATATATAATAGAAACAAAAGTTTCTCAAGCTCGTAATTAACCTTATGACATTTGATGCATTCTGATATTTTCTGCTCTGTCCTAGTCATTTATTTTTTAAATGCTAATTTTAAACCACCAAATTGAGTTTAAGAACCCCTTTTGACAGAGACTATCCAAGCCTTTAATTCTGTATCGTTAATTCTGTGTTACAGCTTTTCCCTGTGGCAACATCTGAACTAGCTTTGTCAAAAATAGTGCTGAAAACTCCTCAGTACCCAGCTGAGTAATACATGTAACATTATAAGCTTATGTCTTTTTCTACTGACCTCTGTAAAATATGATAAGGGTTTCTTTATACAGATAGATGTAAAGAACGTCTGGTAGGAATAAGGAAAATTTGAATGACTAACAGAAGAAAAAGGAAGGGAAATTATCAAGTAGTCACAAATAGAATAATTTTTAAAAAATAGAGGAATTAAAATTTACCATTTACTTTGAAAGGATGGTAGGCGGGAATGGACAGAAACTTGGTACAGTCTGACCAAAGCAGTTGTTTGTGGGCAGGCTAAAGGCATCATCTCTAGAAGAAAGTCCTGTGTTGCAGTCAGTTAAATTGAGTCGCATCTTATCAGGGAGTCAGAAGGAATTGTATACTGCATGTGGCCACTCCCAGGTTGACAGCCTAGGAGACTCTGGGCTCTTCTGAAGAGCCTGGTGGCTGGGGTAACCAGCAAAGGCCAAAAGAGAACGTACAAATGTGCTGGGGTCAAGTTTGGTTCATCTACAGTTTGCCCTCTAGAGAAAGATAAAACCGTCACAAATATTCTTAGTTACTTGGGATACATTTAATCTTAGAAATAAATGTCTTAACAATATTTGAAAGAAAATATGGCATTATAAAATGAAAGGAATGTGCCAGGTGCATTGGCTCACGCCTGTAATCCCAGCACTTTGGAAGGCTGAGGCAGGCAGATCACGTGAGGTCAGGAATTCGGGACCAGTCTAGCCAATATGGTGAAACCCCATCTATACTAAAAATACAAAAATTAGCTGGGCGTTGTGGGGCATGCCTGTAATCCCAGCTACTCAGGAGGCTGAGGCAGGAGAATCACTTGAACCCAGGAGGCAGAGGTTACAGTGAGCCAAGATTGAGCCATTGCACTCCAGCCTGGGCAACAGAGCGATACCCCATCTAAAAGAAAAAATGAAAAGGATGAGGTGTTAGAGGAACAGAAGCCTAAATAAAGGGTCAGATACACAGAGTCAGGCATTTTCTCCGCATGAAATGGCTTTGTCTGCATCGAGAATGTGGTGGGGTTAATCTGCCCTATTTCTTTGATACCAAATAGATGCCTATTAATCCTGCAATTTCTGCAAGTTAAGTGCACATTTGTTGAGTTTTCTTTAGATGAACTCTTTGCAACAACCCTGCAAGAGGAGGGCACAGTTGTCATTCCCATCTCACGTGAGGGACCTGCCACACCGAGAGGCTAACAGAAACACCCAAGGACAATCAGCCAGCCTGCAAGGAGCTGGCATCTCAACCCAAGTGTCTGGCACCAGAGCTTGCACTCTACCACTTGGCCTCCTCTTTTCATGTTTAGATTTGAAGAGCATTTCAGTGAAATCTCAGTTTAAACTCTTTAATTAAATTTAGAACTGGGCTAAAGTTTCCTTTGTGCTATTGTTGAAAATGTGATTTGGTAAGAAAATAGTATTCATGAGATTGCAAGGCAAATAGCATTAAGAAAGAAAACAAACTTCTTTTATTCTTTAACACTTACAATCTTTTTTTTTTTTTTTTTTTTTTTTTTAGACAGCGTCCTGCTCTGTCACCCAGGCTGGAGTGCAGTGGCGCAGTCTTGGCTCACTACAACCTCCACCTCCAGGCTTAAGTGATTCTCATGCTTCAGTCTCCTGAGTAGCTGGGATTACAGGCGCATGCCTCCATCCCTGGCTAATTTTTGTATTTTCAGTAGAGATGGGGTTTCACCATGTTGGCCGGGCTTGTCTCGAACTCCTGACCTCAAGTGACGTGCCCGCTTTGGCCTCCCAAAGTGCTGGGATTACAAGTGTGAGCCACTGTGCCCGGCATAAACACTTTCGTTAGTAATTAGCAAATAATTTTTCTCTTTCCAGATTCTTACCTATTTTTAAAGGTCTCTTGGCCAAGCTCAGTGGCTCATGCGTATAATCCCAACACTTGGGGAGGCTGAAGTGGGAGGATCTCTTGAGCCCACAAGTTGGAGACCAGCCTGAGCGACATAGTGAGGCCCCGTTTCTAAATAAAATAAAAAAAATTACCCGGGTGTAATTAGTCCATTTTCATAATGCTAATAAAGACATACCTGAGGCTGGGTAACTAACAAAAAGAGGTTCAATGAACTCACAGTTCCACGTGGGGAAGCCGTGTAATTATGGCAGAAGGTGAGTGCCGGGCACATCTCACATGGTGGCAGGGAAGAGAGAACTTGTGCAGGGGAACATCTCTTTATAAAACCATCAGCTCTCCTGAGATTTATTCATTATCTCAAGAACAGCATAAGAAAGACCTGCCCCCATGATTCAGTTGCTTCCCACTGGGTCCCTCCCAGATGTGAGGAATTGTGGGAGCTACAGTTCAAAATGAGATTTTACTGGGGACACAGCCAAAATATATCATTCCATCCTGGCCCCTCCTGAATCTCATGTCTTCACATTTCAAAACCAATCATGCATTCCCAACAGTCCCCCAAAGTCTTAACTAATTTCAGCATTAACTCAAAAGTCCACAGACCAAAGTCTCATCTGAGACAAAGCAAGTCCCTTCCACCTATGAGCCTGCAAAGTCAAAAACAAGTTAGTTACTTCCCAGATACAGTGGGGGTACAGGAATTGGGTAACTACAGCCGTTCCAAATGGGATAAATTGGCCAAAACAAAGAGGCTTACAGGCCCCATGCAAGGCCAAAATCCAGCAGGGCAGGCAAATTTCAAAGCCCCAAAATGATCTTGGACTCTGTGTCTCACATCCAGGTCAAGCTGATGTAAGAGGTGAGCTCCCATGGTCTTGGGCCGCTCCGCCCCTGTGACTTTGCAGGGTATAGCCCCCGCTCCTGGCTGCTTTTATGGGCTGGCATTGAGTGTCGATGGGTTTTGCAGGCACATAGTGCCAGCTGTCGGTGTATCTACCATTCTGGGTTCTGGAGGATGGTGGCCCTCTTCTCACAGCTCCACTAGGCAGTGCCCCAGTGGGGACTCTATATGGGGGCTTCAACCCCACATTTCCCTTCTGCATTGCCCTAGCAGAAGTTTCTCCATGAGGGCCCTGTCCCTCATGGAAGGGACACAGCCCTGCAGCAAACTTCTTCCTGGACATACAGGTGTCCACATGGAAACTGTCAATGCTTGGAGCTTGCACCATCTGAAGCCATGGCCCAAGCTGTACCTTGGCCCCTTTCAGCCACGGCTAGAGCACCTGGGACACAGGGCACCAAGTTCCTAGGCTGCACACAGAAAGGGGTCCCTGGGCCTGGCCCACGAAACCATTTTTTCCTCCTAGACCTCTGGGCCTGTGATGGGAGGGGCTGCTGCAAAGGTCTCTGGCATGTCCTAGAGACATTTTCCCCATTGTCTTGGTGATTAACATTCGGCTCCTCGTTACTTAGGCAAATTCCTGCAGCCAGTTTGAATTTCTCCTCAGAAAATGGGATTTTCTTTTCTTTTTACTGTTAGGTGGCAACTTCTCCAAACTTTTATTCTCTACTTCCCTATAAAACTGAATGCCTCTAACAGCACCTGAGTCACCTCTTGAATGCTTTGCTGCTTAGAAATTCCTTCTGCCAGATACCCTGAATAATCTCTCTCAATTTAAAAGGTCCATAGATCTCTAGGGCAGGGGCAAAATGCCACCAGTCTCTTTGCTAAAACATAACAAGAGTCACCTTAGCTTCAGTTCCCCACAAATTCCTCATCTCCATCTGAGACCACCTCAGCCTGGATTTCATTGTCCATATCATTATCAGCATTATGGTCAAAGCCATTCAGCAAGTCTCTAGGGAGTTCCAGACTTTCCCTCATTTTCCTGTCTTCTTCTGAGTCCTCTGAACTGCTCCAGCCTCTGCCTGTTACCCGGTTCCAAAGTTGCTTCCACATTTTTGGGTATCTTTTCAGCAGTGCCCCAGTCTATTGGTATCAATTTACTGTATTAGTCCATTTTCCCACTTCTAATAAAGACATACCCAAGACTGGGTAACTTACAAGAAAAAGAGGTTCAGTGGACTCACAGTTCCACGTGGTTGGGGAGGCCTTATAATCATGGTGGAAGGCAAGGAGGAGCAAGTCACATCTCACATGGCAGCAGGGAAGAGAGAACTTGTGCTGTCATGAGAAGAGCACGAGAAAGAGAAAAGAAACCATGATTCAGTTACCTCCCACTGGGTCCCTCCCACGACATGTGGGAATTGTGGGAGTTACAATTCAAAAGGAGATTTGGGTGGGGACACCACCAAACCGTATCACCTGGCGAGGTGGCATATGCTTGTGGTCCCAGCTACTCAGGAGGCTGAGTGGGAGGATTGCTTGAGCCCAGGAGGTTGAGGCTGCAGTGAGCCATCATGGTGCCACTGCACTCCAGCCTGGGTGACAGAGAGATACCCTATCTCAGAATAAAAAATAAGGGTCTCACAAGACCTGCTTTGCAACCAATTGTTAACAGTTCACATTATGTTTAAGTATATGTAGTAATAAAGCTGATTTTCTGTCAAAATTATAGACTTCAGGGGTTTTGATAATTCATACTTGTTTTCTGAAAAGGAATAGTGCCAAGCATCAAATGGATAAGGACCCTAAATAATAAACCTTTATTTTCAAATATTGCTTCCATATCCACCTGCCAAGTTCTGGCAGCCTTTTTGATGGTATACAAATGCCTATGTTACAGTTCCTGCAATTCTTCTGTTTTAATGAGGACCTACTTAAACCACAAGACTTATTTTACATTTTCACCATTATTTAAATAAGATTGTTCATTCATAAAGCTTCTGTCAGCCTACGGTCTGCTAAATATTGGTACCTTTGCAAAGACAGCTGATGTTCCTTGCTCTTGAGGAGCCCTTCATTCCAAGGGAACTTTTCACTGCAATATCTGTAGTAATTTTACGTTTTGTCTTTTAGATAAACTCAAGCCATGGAGGGATTACTGCATTACATCAACCCCGCACACGCCATTTCTCTCCTAAGTGCCCTGAATGAGGAGCGTCTCAAAGGACAGCTGTGCGATGTGCTGCTGATTGTTGGAGACCAAAAGTTCCGAGCTCATAAAAACGTCTTGGCTGCCAGCAGCGAATACTTTCAGAGTTTATTCACAAATAAGGAAAATGAGTCACAAGCTGTATTTCAGCTTGACTTCTGTGAGCCAGATGCTTTTGATAATGTTTTAAACTACATTTATTCTTCCTCTCTATTTGTTGAGAAGAGCAGCCTTGCTGCTGTGCAAGAACTTGGCTATAGTCTTGGGATTTCCTTTCTGACAAACATCGTTTCTAAAACACCTCAAGCCCCCTTTCCAACGTGTCCTAATAGAAAAAAAGTGTTTGTAGAAGATGATGAAAACAGTTCTCAAAAGAGAAGTGTCATTGTTTGTCAAAGTAGAAACGAAGCACAAGGAAAAACTGTTAGTCAAAATCAACCTGATGTAAGCCATACTTCCCGGCCCTCTCCTAGCATTGCAGTCAAGGCTAATACCAATAAGCCACATGTCCCAAAACCAATTGAACCGCTTCATAGTTTGTCATTAACTGAAAAGAGTTGGCCGAAAGATAGTTCTGTGGGATATGCAAAGTCTCTTGAGCATTCTGGATCTTTGGATGATCCTAATAGAATTAGTTTGGTGAAAAGAAATGCAGTATTGCCTTCAAAGCCTCTGCAAGACAGAGAAGCTATGGATGATAAACCAGGTGTGAGTGGTCAGCTTCCAAAAGGAAAAGCTCTAGAGCTGGCTTTGAAGAGACCACGGCCACCTGTTTTGTCTCTTTGTAGCTCATCAGAGACTCCCTATGTATTAAAAGAAACTAACAAAGGAAATGGTCAAGGTGAAGATAGAAACTTGTTGTATTATTCAAAGTTAGGCTTAGTGATCCCATCCAGTGGATCTGGTTCTGGAAACCAAAGCATTGACAGGAGTGGCCCACTTGTTAAGAGTCTCCTCAGACGGTCTTTGTCGATGGATAGCCAGGTTCCTGTCTATTCACCTTCCATAGATTTGAAATCTTCCCAGGGATCATCTTCGGTGTCCAGTGATGCACCAGGGAATATGTTGTGTGCTTTATCTCAAAAGTCATCTTTAAAAGATTGTAGTGAAAAAACAGCCCAAGATGACAGGCCTCAAGTGCTACAACCGCATCGCCTCAGGTCCTTTAGTGCTTCTCAGTCAACAGACAGGGAGGGAGCCTCCCCTGTGACTGAGGTGCGCATAAAGACCGAGCCCAGCAGCCCGCTGTCGGACCCCTCGGACATCATCCGCGTCACTGTGGGAGATGCGGCAGCAACAGCAGCTGCCTCATCTTCGTCGGTCACGAGAGACCTGTCTCTGAAAACAGAAGATGACCAAAAAGACATGAGCAGACTCCCAGCAAAAAGGAGGTTCCAAGCGGACCGAAGATTGCCGTTTAAGAAGTTAAAGGTGAATGAGCATGGGTCTCCTGTGTCAGAAGATAATTTTGAGGAAGGCTCAAGCCCTACTATCCTTGATGCAGATTTTCCAGATTCTGATTTGAATAAAGACGAATTTGGTGAGTTGGAGGGGACGAGACCAAACAAAAAATTTAAATGCAAACATTGCCTTAAGATCTTTAGATCAACAGCAGGTCTTCACCGTCATGTTAACATGTACCATAACCCAGAAAAGCCCTACGCTTGTGACATCTGTCACAAGAGGTTTCACACCAACTTCAAAGTGTGGACACACTGTCAGACCCAACACGGCATAGTGAAGAACCCATCACCAGCCTCTAGTTCACATGCTGTTTTGGATGAAAAATTCCAAAGAAAGCTGATTGACATAGTGAGAGAGAGAGAAATTAAGAAGGCCCTGATCATTAAGTTAAGGCGCGGCAAGCCTGGTTTTCAGGGACAGAGTAGCTCCCAAGCACAGCAAGTCATCAAGAGGAACTTGAGATCTCGAGCCAAAGGAGCTTACATTTGTACTTACTGCGGAAAAGCGTACCGCTTTCTCTCTCAATTTAAGCAGCACATAAAAATGCATCCAGGAGAAAAACCCCTTGGAGTAAATAAAGTTGCTAAACCAAAAGAGCATGCTCCTCTTGCAAGTCCAGTAGAAAACAAGGAGGTTTACCAGTGCCGTCTCTGTAATGCTAAGCTCTCTTCTCTCCTAGAGCAAGGAAGCCACGAGCGGCTGTGCCGGAACGCGGCCGTCTGCCCTTACTGCAGCCTCAGGTTTTTCTCGCCCGAGCTGAAGCAAGAACACGAGAGCAAGTGTGAGTATAAGAAGCTGACCTGCCTCGAGTGCATGCGCACCTTCAAGTCCTCTTTCAGCATCTGGCGGCACCAGGTTGAAGTCCATAATCAGAACAACATGGCACCCACCGAAAACTTTTCTTTGCCCGTTTTGGACCACAATGGTGATGTAACTGGTTCTTCAAGGCCCCAGTCCCACCCTGAGCCCAATAAAGTAAACCACATCGTCACCACAAAAGATGATAACGTGTTCAGTGATTCTTCAGAACAAGTTAACTTCGACTCGGAAGATTCCTCTTGTCTCCCTGAAGATCTTAGTCTTTCCAAGCAACTGAAAATCCAAGTCAAAGAGGAGCCTGTGGAGGAGGCTGAGGAAGAGGCACCCGAGGCCAGCACAGCCCCCAAAGAAGCGGGTCCTAGCAAAGAAGCCAGCCTGTGGCCCTGCGAGAAGTGTGGGAAGATGTTCACAGTGCACAAGCAGCTGGAGCGTCACCAGGAGCTTCTGTGCTCTGTGAAACCATTTATTTGTCACGTGTGCAACAAAGCTTTTCGCACTAATTTTCGACTCTGGAGTCACTTCCAGTCGCACATGTCTCAGGCTTCAGAGGAATCGGCACATAAGGAATCTGAGGTGTGTCCTGTTCCCACAAACTCTCCCTCTCCACCACCTCTGCCACCGCCACCGCCACTGCCCAAGATCCAGCCTCTGGAGCCTGACAGCCCCACAGGCCTGTCCGAAAACCCAACTCCAGCCACAGAAAAACTGTTCGTGCCCCAAGAATCAGACACCCTTTTTTACCATGCCCCACCCCTTTCAGCAATCACATTTAAAAGACAGTTTATGTGTAAACTTTGCCACAGGACATTCAAGACTGCATTTAGTCTTTGGAGTCACGAACAAACACACAATTGAAAGACCAACACTTTTTACCTATGGGAGGCAGTCCCCAGATTTCAACCGGAATTGTGAAATGTGTCATAAGAAACAAAATATTTTTTAAACAAGAATAATAAAGGTTGGAGATTGTTACGCTTGAAATTAAGTTTGAGACAAATTGATAATTACTTAGTAAAGTCCTTAATCAACTTTAGAAATACACCTTTTAAAATATTGTGATTCTGGACCTTACAAGAACAAGATGGTTTGATTTCGTTAATGTTGAAATTGGATTAGTCTTGATTGTGTGCATGGTTCCTCATTCCATGGTGTCAATATAATCATTTAATTGAGGTTTTTGGTTTTTTACTGATTTGTAATTAGTGGAATACTATCAAAGTATTCCTTCTTTTGATTATTTTAGACACTTGAGTTCTAGTTAAATCTTAACCATGTTCTTAAGTCCAAAATATATCAGGAAGAAGTGGAGTAGTTTTCTGTATTGATTTATATCTTAGACTACTTTAGCAATAAAAGATAAATCTCAACTTTGATAAGTTATCCTGACACTTGATAAAAATAAATATTTGGTATTTTGTGGTCATGTAGAACTTTTTGTATGACAATTGTGAGAAATTTAAATCAGCAATAGTAACACTTAGATCTTTATAAACTAACAAAAACTTGCTTTCAGTCAATATAATAAACGATAAACTCTAAGGAAGACCTGGGAAATGAACGCAATTTATGGAAGTCCCCTACAGTCAGTTTATAAGGGTTTCAGTAGTGATAGACATTGTGATAAAAACTTGTACCATGTTACATGTACACTGCACCACAGTCCAAATTCAGACCAGCATTTGAAGGACTGCAGATGTTTCATTTCCTCTGATTTATGCTGTCACAAATTGAAAATCTGAGTGTAGTTAGGACCAAAAACAAAGCTAACCGTATGGCACTAATTTTGATTTTAACATTAGTCTAAAAAATAAGGTCGGGACATATATTTAAATAGATCCCAGATACTCAAGAGTTAGCACAGCTGATCTAAAATTCTAAATTACCATTTCCTTGTAGATAATTCAGAGCAGAGGAGAAACATCTCGCTGCAGTGTGAACATGCTTTTCAAGAACGATATATACAACATGCACATTTTCCTGCCTCTCTCTTGTGACAGTTTCTGTTAGAATTTTTTGGTGGTCTGGTGGTTCAAATCAGCAAGGCCATTCTCTACATCATTGCTTGATATTTCAGAAATAGATATTAAAGCACTGTCAGTGGTCCAAAATTAGTTTTCGCTACTTATTTTGGTCTGTGGGTTTTGGGCTTTTCAGAGAATACTATGTATAATTTGTAATTGAAAGCCTTTCAATAGGATATCCAAAGTTCAGTGTGGTGTTTCAAAAGGGAAAATTTTTACTTGTAGGGGTGGGAATTAGATGTATTTAAAAAAATGAAACTATAAAATCCTTTTAAGAAAGTAATGCCAATTTAGACTCTAGGTTGTGTTACAAGGTATTCTTTCAAAATTTTTTTAAAAGTCAACTACTGTCATTAAGAAATAACTTTAAATTTGTGCTGTAGCAGAAAATAACTCCGTACCCATCAGTCTTATTGCCAACATTCCATCTCACTGGGAGGAAAGAGAATTCTCATTTTTTTATTGAACCAGACATTTTTATAAAATACTGATTGACTTTGTACATTATAGATATTATATATGAAATTTTGCCTTGTATTCTTTCACTTGAAAAAACTCCAAAATTCCACATTTTAGTAGTTACTTCCTATTCTTTCTTAAATTTGATGGAGAAGGGAAAATAAATTGCAGTTATTGATTCTTGCCATCTTTGTTTTCCTAAAGAAATCTATGCATTTTAAGGATAAAACTAAAGCATATGGCTTTACATGAAACATCAGGATGGATTATTGTACATTGAATTCATTCCCCGTATAATGTGGTATTTCTTACTCTGACCATCTTAGTAGCTGTCACTTCAGAAGAAGACAGTTTCCCTGAGTGATCATCACCTACATGGCCATTAGAGTATCTATTGGTGATAATTCCATGATACAGAGTATCTTGGCATTATAAATTCAGTATCCCAGGACTTGAACCTTTATGCTACATTTTTGAAGATTTTTAAAAAATAATATTGTTAATCAGTTAAAAAAAAGAAAAAAAATATTTTTGATCTAAACATAGGTTCTGCATATCTGTTAGATTTTAAAAATGACTGGTGTTTTGTCTTCACATTTTTGTCTAAGCAAGGAATATAAGATTTCAAATAAAATTTTGAACCAAAAACATTTATAATGCCGTTCTGGTTTTTCTATTACTTTTTATACTGTACTTTAAAAGCATTAGGCTGAAAGAGTTTATTTTGGTGGTCAAAAAAAATATGCTTCCACTCATGTAACTATTTTAAATGTTAAGAAGTAAAATAATGAAAGATATGTCAATTACTTTATTCAGTAAAGTTTTTTAAGAATGTTTATCTCAGCCAGTAGGCAAATACTTGGTGTAAAACAAGTTGGTCTTAAATTGTTGCAACTCATTAGCTAGTGAAGATATTCATGTAAATATCTTTTAGGATTGTAATTAATTTTGAAAATGTAGAAAGCTCTTTATTCCATGTAAGTATGCAGGATGCCTGCTTTTTTATGCAGTTGTGGAAAGAATGTAAAATGTTTTAATATATTCTTTGTTAATCTGAGAACTTGATATTGAATCATTTTCTTTATGTGGGAGAAGGAGGGAGTAACATAAAACGTGTTTTTATCACTCAAAGTAAGCAATGGAGGTAACAAATATTGTGCATTTTAACAGTAATATTTGAAGATTTGTAGAATATTCACCTTTAAAACTAGTTAGTATGCATTTATAATTTTACCAGAATATACAACTAACAATTCAACAGTGATGTTCTTTACATTTGTGGGGAGATATGTGATGTTCTTGGTATTCTGGTTTGGAATGGAATGTTTATAGCCTTGCCAGTAAAAATATGCCCCAGCACTTAATTAGTGACCGTTTGAATCCGTATGTAGTCCCATGGTGCTAATGAGAGTAGCTGCTGTGAAACAGGAATAAAATGTGTCTGTTCACGGAGGTGCAGTGTGGCTGCATCTACAAAGCCAACTGTCTGATCAAGGTGAGGGAGAGATGTGAGAATTAACAGATCTAAAGTTGGCCTTTGTTGCCTCAAATTGGGTTTGTACACACGTGCATGCGTGCGTGTATACAACTGTAATCTGGAACTTTAAGAAGTAAAATTATAGAAATTTCTTAGTAAAAAGTAATTAGGTATAATTCCAAATAGATTTCTGTATAAATTTTATCTAACTGGATTACAAGTCAGTTTGTCAATTTACGATGTCTCAGTGATGTTTCTGCAATAATTGTGAAATGCATTATTGATTTAAATAATGCTAACACATTTTAAAAGTGTTCTTTAACACTGACTACTAAACTTTAAGTTTTAAAAAATAGGTTTTCATTTATGGCTTTTTGTGGTTTTAGCACTTTAAGAAGTTTAATTTTTGTAATTTTTAATATGCTCTTTCAGTGCATCTCAGCAGGTACTCCAGCTTATGGCATTCCCATGTGACTCGGGGGAAGACAAAGTCAGTGTTTAGATTCTGGAGGAGAAAAAATGAGTTACAATGTCAGGTGTTTTAAAAAATTCCTTTTAGAGACAGTCTTTTGGGAACCAAAGCATTTTACTGTAAATCTTTAAAATAACAGAATTCAGTGCTCTTTCATCATTTGTTAGTGCTGTCCGGATTTTTCACACAATTATACTCAGTTATAACTAATTTTCAGAACATTAGTCCAAGGCTATTTCAAGTTTTCCGTTGAATATATGCTTATGGTTAAAAGAAAAAAAAAGAATGGTTTTATAATTCTGTATATTTTGTCATATGCCTTAGCAGAGTAAGTCATTTTTCAGTTTTACTTAGGAATAAGCTTTTTCGAACTGAAAATTCATGGTAAAGTAGGATTTCTATCTAATGTTAATCCATTGCTTATTTGTATTCAATTCTTTTGTCTGTTTACTTTGCTTAAATGTTGACTAAGAATGATTGGAGTCAATAAATTTGTACTGTATTTTGCTTTGAGTCAGTCTCAATGGTATGCTCTGTACTTTGATAGTAACCATGTGTAGCATTTACATTTATGAAAGTAAAGTTAAAATCATCTTATTTGGGTAATGTGAATAGCCACTTATGAGTTGTGAGAGATTTAATTTTCCCCCATTCCAGGTTGCTTATCGAATTAAGGTTGTATTAAAGCTTTAGTTATTTGGGCACCACAAATATATGATGGTTAAAACCAGATAGGTAACCATCTTTGCTCATCTGCCATTTCCTTTACTATTCACACTAGTAGTTTTTAAGGTGATGGGGCAGGGGGGTAAATGCAGAAAAAGAACATTTTTAAGTACCCTGCATTAATATTTCTGCATAGCAATTGATAAACCAGTTTTATTTGATAATCTAAAGAATTTAATGTCATAGCTTTTTTTTTCCCATTGTAATGAGGCTTTTCTGTAAAACTGGGGTATATCATTTTTTAAGTTTTATTAGCTCTCCTTGTAACGTGAACAGCTGAACTGTAGATAATCAAATTAATGCCACCAAGCTGACTGGAAATTAAGGAATTAGAGAGAAGGTACAGAGACCCACAGTGGGTTGATCAGCGCTGCTTCTCACCTGCTTGGACTCGCACTTCTTGGCTTCTGATGGTTCTGTTTTCCTTTACTGATATCCTAAACTAGCCTTTCTCAGGAGCCTCTGCCCAAAGTGTCTTGAACACACTGTACCAGGAACAAATTATATATATATATACACACACACACACACACATATATATATACACACATATATTTTAATCATCTGCTTTAACATTTTTTGTTTTTTTATTTTTATTTTTTAGCAATAACAGGCTTTATGAGGTTTGGGATTGCTGCACTCCTTTGCATCCTCTTAATCTTTGGCACATACTGAAGACAGCAGATAGTGTGGTAGCAAAATCATGTCCCCAGTGTTTAATATTTTCCCCAGCCAGAGGCAAGATCTTGGCTCAGTTCTTACAAACGTGAGCTCTATGAACTTGGAAAGTTGAGTGGCAGGTGTTCCTCATACATGGTGTATGTGTGAAGATTTGCCATATTGTCATAGAGGCACTTTGCAAATGCAGCACGGGGAAACACTGCTGCAGCATTAATTTGGGTATCATGCTATTGACCATCAGCCCCTGTCCTCCACAGGAGAGTCCTTGGTCAGTTCATCCACCTCATGATAATGCAAGTCTGCCTTTTGTGCAGTGTCTTAAAACCCCCTTGTGGTTGGCATCATTTCCTCCAGAAAATACTTCCTGGCCCCTTTCCGGGTGCTCTTCACCCCAGCCCACAGCTGTTGCCCCTCCTAAGTGTTGCCCATAACACCCTGATATCAGCCTGTCATTTGACTTGCTACTTCCTATTTCACCCGTGTATGGTTTATCCTGCTAGACTAGGAGGGACCCAAGGATAGGGGCTATTCCTTTGTTTCCAGGACCTGGCAAAGGGAAGGTGCCTATTAAGTATTTGATAAACAAATACAGCAAAGAAATTTTGTCCAAGGCAACAGTCAACCAATTTGTTTTTAGCTGATACGGGAAAGTTAGTGAAGATCTCTGCGAATAGTCTCCAGAGTTTGATTCACCTACACAGTGAGAGACCCATAGTGTATTTTAATTTTCATATGATTCTCAGTATGCTCAAGGGAGAATGAAAATGTTCGAATGGCTGGTGTTAGATTGACAAGTTCCTGGAACTTTATGAATCCCAGGTGCCCTGTGCTGCCATGATTGTTTTGGATGTGTGACAATCCATGTGCATCACTGGCATTGCCAAGGTCCCGCCTTACGACACCCGAGTGTGGACAGTTGCCTAATAAACTCATCAGTAAACCTAAGCAAAGGAATAGTAACTAATTCTGAGTGCTTATTGTGTGTGAAGCACTGTACAGACGTGTGGTGGTATTTGTAAACCATTAACAGACTTGTTTTTCTTAACTTTTTACTCCGATTCCCCATTCTCAGGTATCCCAGTCTCCTGCAGTCTGGAATATTCCTTATTCTCTCTCTGGCTTTTATGGCCTTGATCATTTGGAAGACTGTGAACCAGTCATTTTGTAGAGTGTTGCTTAATTGGAGTTTGTCCCATGCTTTCTCGTGGCTGAACCATCACTATGTATTTTGCAGTCAAAATATGCAGAATCTGTATTATCTTCATTTCAACCTATGGATGGCATCTGATGCCTGTATGCCCTGTTGCTGGTGGCATTCATTTTAATCCTTTGACTAAGATGGACTTCTGCCAACGTCACTATGTTTGCCCCATTTGTAATTAATAAGTATTTCGTGGGGAGATATTTTGAGACTGTGTAAAGTTCTCCTCATCTCAATTCTACCCGCTAACTTTAGCATCTCTTGATGTTCCTTGCCTGAATTAATTTATTTTTACAGTTGTTGCCAAATGGAGGTTTTCTCGTACCATCATTCCCTCTTCATTTATTTGTGGGCTTTCTACTGCAAGAAAAAAAAAATTCTGTAAGTCCCATTAACTTACTTATTTACATGTGTATGTGTTGTGGAATCATAGATTCCTATTCTGTTCATTGGTTTCTAATCCGTTCCCACCTTTTTCATTTTTTTTGATGTTCAAATTTTCCTAAATTTAGTAGTAGGAATTTCAAACCAGGCTGCTGCAAGCTTTGACATGTCCTCTTGGCAAAGTTTGACATGTCCTCTCGGCAAAGTAAGAAAAATGCTCAAAGAGCTTGAGTTTTTTTCTTAATTTCTGCTACAACAAGATGTTCCAGACTCATCTCCCTCTTTCCCTGCCAGAGCCCTGAAACCAGCCATTTTATTTTTGCATATGTAATAAGCTCCAAAATACATCGTTATTATTTTTGCTTAAATAGTCAATTGTCTTTTAAAGATATTTAATTAATAAAAAAAAAAGTCTTTATAGTTACCTATTTAAGTTTCCATTTCTGGTACTCATTATTTTGCCTGCAGATTCAAGTTTCCTATGATACCATTTTACTTCTGCTCAAAAGACATTAACATTTCTTTCAGTGTAGGTCTACTGATGTTGAATTCTTTCAGCTCGTGTATATCTAAAAAATATTTATTTTGCCAACCTTGAAAGCTATTTTTGATGGGCATGGAATTCTAGATAGCTTTTTTTTTTCTTGTGGTGCTTAAAATGCGTTACTCCCTGTTTCTAGCTTTATTTCCAGTGAGAAATCCTACTGTCCTTACCTTTGTTCCTCTGTATATAGTGTGTCTTTTTTACTCTGGCTGCTTTTTAAAGTTCTCTTTATTACCAGTTTTATTGCAATTTGATTATGATGCATAACCTTATATTAGGCCTTTTGAAATTGTCTCAGAAATCACTATTGTTCTGTTGCATTGTTCTCTTTTTTCTATGTTTCATTCTGAATAGTTTCTATTGTTACGTCTTCTAGTTCACTAACCTTCTGCAATGTCTAATCTGCCACTAACCCCATCTGGTGTATTTTTCATTTCAGACGTGTAGTTTTCATCTCTAGAAGTTTGATTTGAATCTTTTGTATATATTCTACGTCTCTACTTAACACATTCCATCTTTCCTCTGGCTTCTTTAACATATGGGATACAGTTAGAACACCTTTATAATGTCCTTGTCTACTAATTCTATCATCTACTCCATTTCTGGGTTTGTTTTAAATTGATGTATTTTTCTCCTCATTATGGGTAACTTTTTGTTTCCTCTTGGCATGTCTGGTAATGTTTTGTTGAATTGCAGACATTGTGAACTTTACCCTATGGTGCTGGTTATTTTTGTATTTCTATAAATATTCTGGAGCTTTATTGGGGGGATGTAATTAACTTACTTGGAAACCATTTTATCCAGGTTTTGCTTTTAAATGGTATTAAATGGGATCAGAGCAGAATTTAGATGAGGGCTAATTTTGTTCCATTACTGAGGCAAGTACACCCCCTGTACTCAATGCCCTTGAATTACTTCAAGTACTGTATGAACTCCAGGGATTGTTCCTTCTAATGCTTATGTGTTTTGTTGAGTTTTTTTTCTTTGCTTTTTTTTTTTTTTTTTTTTTTGACCAGCTTCAAGATGTTTCCTTACATGTTGAAGAGTCAAGGGACCTCTCTGCAGACCTCCAGAGTTAGTTCTTATTCATTCGTGCACTCGCTTGCTCGCTTGTTCTCAGGCTTTCTCTTCTCCAGCACACTGTGCTTAGAGCCCTAGCCGCCTTTCCCTCCCTCGGCTCCCAGCTCCATCTCCTCAACTCAGGAACACTGCTGCTGCTTTATCTCATCTCTTTCTCATCTCCCAGTGATCACTGTTCTTTGTTGCCTTATGTTCAATGTTTTGAAAATCACTCTTTCATATGCTTTGTCTGCAATTTAGTCATTTCATGCAAGATGGAAAATCAAGTCTCTATGATTTCATCTTGCCCAGAAGTGGAACTGAACTTGTTACTTTGTTATGGATAAGTTAGCAAATATGGTCTAAAGCACCTAGCCCTGTATGTCTGGGGATGCTATGCCAAAAGTTTGCCAGTGGAAAATTCTCCCAAATTCTAAGCAGCTCATTTACGAAAGAACTCAGTAGAGATTTTCTCAAACTTAACAAAAAAAAATTACACACGTCTCACTAAATTCAAACTAACTTTATCTCCTCCTCAGCTCCGGAGCCTTTAGTCAGGTCTGAAAAAGCCTGTGGTCACTTCAGCAGCAACCATCATGAAAGGAATTATGGGAGAGAAGGTCAGGATGGAAAGAGACAGGCATCTCTCTCCTGTTTGGTATAAGCATGGTCACAGTTTTACAAAGCCATAAAATATTACAAATTATAAAATAATGAGATATTTATGACCTGGAAGTGTCCTGACAACTGAGGCACCTGGAGCTTCAGCTTCACAGTAAATCTGCCTATTTTATTCATTCACAGTGAAAAACCTTGGTCACAATCCAGTATGTGGATTTTATAAGCTGATAATGAGTCACCATCTGCCATTAGACAGCCCTTTCCCTTGGCCAGGTCTTCAGATGACCTGGGTGGCAAGGATGGACTCTGCAAAACCAGGCTGGGGTGGTGTCCAGCTTGCTGGCTGGAGGAAGAGCCATTGCTTTGGGTTCTCAGTGTTTTTGGTGACAGATGATACGTAGTTAAAATGGCAGAAACACTAGATCTTTTCTGTCGTGATAAAGACATCAGGAAGTCAGGATGCAATCTTAATTTCTACCACTTGAAACAGAAATTGGTGTGTAAGGAAGCAGAGATTTTGTTCTGAGGGTCCTCATTATTATTTAAAAGTAGGTTTTCACGGGCCTGAAAGTTAGGTTTCCAAGTGGAGTTCATGGAACAAAAGAGCCAGTTTCTGTTCACAAAACCAAAGACCAAAGATAGATTACTGAATAATGTATAAGTTTGGTGTTATAAAAATAACATGTCTGTCTGAGTTTTTGTTAGGTAAAAGCATTAAGTACAAAATAACCTACTAGCCCTTTAAATAAAATGATTTACATCAACTGCTGTTGGGCCTCTAAGAAGTGTTAGCCTTCATGTCCAGCCCCTACACAGCCATATTATTTTAGAAACCTTGAGTGGGAGCTTTTCCTGATTTGTCAGAGTGGATAGTTTGGAAAAATCTCTAGCCTGTCACTAAGAAAAGGCTACCAACAATTGAGGAGCTAAAGCTCTTTCGCTGGAAATTTACTTGATGATCCAAAGAGTTATAGTTGAAGAGTTACCAGAGCTCAGGAAAAATATTAAAATTTATACAATTTGGAATCTGTTAGTTCTGCTTTTGGAATAACCGTATTTCCATTGCCAATGCTAGGACACAAGCCTAGGAGCATATTATGTCCCCAGTAAGTGGTTTTAGTTTTTTTTTTTTTTAATACCTTGAAGGCAGGATCGCAGCATAACTTTTGTGGGCCCTAGACACTTTGGGGACACATTTCCTCCACAAAATATACACAAAATTGTATTTTGCAACTACATTGATATAAGGGCAAATATAATTCAGGCTCTATTAAAAATAAACTTTTCTTCAACCCTAACAACTCATTTTTTTCCTTCTGATTTTAAAATAAACTCAAACATTGTTGTGGTCCATTAAAAAAAATTTATGTTTCCCTAAAAGTACCAGGGGCTCTAAGCACTTTGTCTACTGTGCCTAATGAATAAGTTGGCCCTGATTAAAGGAAGAAATGAAGCAGGCATGCAGCCAAGCAGGGAGAAACAGATTCTAATACAGATAAATGGAAACTTAGGGTTCTAATGTTTCCGTTGGAAATAGTTGTCCAGTGGATGACAACCTCCCAACATTCATGTTTATTTTTTAGCCTGGATAACTGTGACTATGAATTCTTATTGACACTTTTTTAATCCTCTAAAAAAAAGGGGGCTTTTATAGCTGACTCAGGATGAATTAGGTGCTCTGAGGAGCACTTAGATTCTTGATAAGACACACTTTTTGATGAATGCCAGACTTTGTAGGGAGTTTTCCAGGCCCTTCCTCAACTTACCTCCAAGAAGCCAACAAAACTCATGAGCTACGCAGAGCTCAGTGACCTAATGGTGGACACTCCTAGTCTCTGTCCAGGCACACTAACAAAGTAGGGGAGTTGAGCCTGTGACTCCCACACTGAATCAGGACTCTGCAGGGTGGGTGGGGGCTGACAAGGTGTACAGAGGAGAGTAACCACAGCTCTCCTGGGAAAGGAGGCAAGGTTAAGTCTGGCTTGGCATCTAGGAACTTGGATTTGGGAGGTTCTCACCGTCCCTGATAAACCCAGTGGCTTACTGCACCTAAACGTGTGCAAACCATATACTTCATGCTCAACAGCCACTTTCCTTCCAAGAACCTGGAATGTTGATGTATCCTGGGCAGGAGACACCTACATGACTAGCCCCCAGCAATGACCCTGGCACCAAGTCTCTCATGAGCTTCCCTGGGGGCAACGTCTCATTCATGTTGCCACAAGTAGTTCCTGAAGGAATTAAATGCATCCTGTGTGACTTCATTATGAGAGGGCTCTTGGAAGCTTACTCCTGGTTTCTTTCAGATTTCATGCCTTTCTTTTCCTTTGCTGATTTTGCCTTGTGTCCTTTTACTGAAATCAGTCACACCCATCAGTGCAACTCTCTACCAAGTCCTGTGAGTCCTCCTAGCCAATCCATGAACCCAGGGTTGGTCTTGGGGTTCCCCAACTCATGGTTTCAAGTCCATGACACCAGTGGCTTGCAGTGAATTCAACAACAATTGTATTTGTGAAAGCACTACAAATTTAGACTTTCATGATTCCAGCAGATCAAGCCAACGGCTCACACTCAACACATGAGCAGGCAAGCAACCCCTCGAGTAAGAGTCAGCAGAAACAACCAGCAACAGAACTAGACCACCAGAGACTGCTGGCATGTGCCGGGTACACAGCATATACTTATGAAATGTTTAAATAAATGAAACGTGAAACAGTAAGATGACAAGTAATTGGACATTGTCAGTACTGAACAGGCAGATTCGAGAAAGGAACAAATGGAATTTCTAAAAAAGAAAAGAGGTTTTAAGTAAAAAATCTCAATGAATGAGTTAAAGAATAGATTGCATATGACTGCAGAGAACTAATGAAGAAGCAGATATATCAGGAAAAAAATTACACAGAATGAGCCGAGACAGGATTGAAAATGTGAAGGAAAAGTTCGGAGTTATGGGGGATTTCTGCTCTGACCAAGATAGAGTAACAAAGACCGCATATGCCTTCGTACCTAAAACAATTAAAACAGCAGATAAAATATATAAACCAATAGTTCTCCAGGCAATAGGACCCCAGGCAATGAAGTGACAAATTTTAAATTATTTTATTTATTTATTTATTTTTGGAGACAGGGTCTCGCCATGTCACCTGAGCTGGAGTGCAATGGCTAGTCACTGGTGCAGTCTTACTGCATTTCAGCCTTGAACTCTTGGGCTCAAGTGACCCTCTTGCCCCAGCCTCCCAGTGTTAAATCATTTTAATGTTAGTAAAACTGTAAATATTTAGTATTATTTAATATTAATATTTGATAATAGTTAATGTTAATGAGATAGCCACTTGTAATATCTCTTAATCAAGTGACACTTCAATTTTTAATGCTATTAAAATACTTCATATTTAATGTTTTTAATATTGAAAATAATATATGAACTTAAAAGGATTTGAGATCATCACTTGGTCAGGAGAAATTATCAAATATAGCAGCTCTCTGAATTGAAAATGAGGTAAGTGTGGCTGGGTTTATTTCACACCTGTAATCCCAGCACTTTGGGAGGCCGAGGCAGGTAGATCACCTGAAGTCAGGAGTTCAAGACCTGCCTGGCCAATATGGTGAAACCCTGTCTCTACTAAAAATACAAAAATTAGTCTGGTGTGGTGGCGCACATCTTTAATCCCAGCTACTCAGGAGGCTGAGGCAGGAGAATCGCTTGAACCCAGGAGGCAGAGGTTGCAGTGAGCCGAGATCACGCCATTGGACTCCAATCTGAGTGACAGAATGAGGCCTCATCTCAAAAAAAAAAAGAAAAGAAAAAAGAAAAAGAGAAAAGAAGATGAGATACGCAAAGAAGTAGGTGTTGAAAATGCCATTGATGAGTTTGTTTCCATTAAAGCCAGAAAAGCAAAATTATAATAAATTTGTTTATAGTGTTAGTAAAATATTTAAACTTGAAACAATTTTATGACAATGTTACCTACTTTTCCATTTTTCAAGATTTTTCAACTTCTTTAATGTTCTAGAAAAAAACAAAACCATTCAAAATATAAAACATACATATAGGGGTTACATCTTTCCTTTTGCCTGTGATCCATTTTAACTAAAGATCTAGTCTTTAGTTAAAATGATGGAGTTTTTTTGTTCATAATGGATGTTTTGCATTAATTTTGATTTTTTCTAATATTACATTAAAATATTTATCTTGATTACTGAGTTTCTGGCATCCTCTTCCATTTTACACCCAGACAGCTACCTCACTCCCCTCACCCATCTCTGTTTGGAAGCATCAGCCTCCTGGAAGCAGGGAGCCTGGGCAGGGTATCCCACCGCAGTCCATTCCCTGACCAGATGCCTGGCGACTCTTGGGCCAGCGCATAAGGCAGTGTTCTTCAGATCTCTTGAGTGTGACTGAAAGAAAGTGAGGCAGAACTTTAAATACCCCACAGCTCCCGCTGTCCTGGAAGAATGCAGGGGCTTCTGGATGTGGCCATTTGTCATTCTTGGATGGCAGGACACAAAGATAAAGCAGTAGCTGCCGCAGTGACTCGGTGGTCTCTGAACGTGGAGCTGACAGGAAAGGGCCTCAGGTCACCACAAAGGTAAAGGTTGTGTCCAGCAGGTGTGGTGACATCCTGTGGCAAACCTGGCTCTACATAAAGTCACTAGGGGAGCTGTTGGGACACAAGTCGCCATATTCATAATAGCCCCACGGTGCCAGCCATCCAGTGCCCATCAACAGCAGTACAGAGGGATAGAGAGGTGTATTCACACAATGACTTCTGCTCGGCAGGGAGGGTGGATAAGCCGCAGTCACATGCTGTATCCCACACCTAGTGAGCAAAAGACCGACACAGAAGACTGTTAACTGTGTGATTCTGTTGTGTAAAGAACAAAACCCGTCAAAAACACATATGCCATAAGGAGTCAATGCCTGGTTATCTTTGGTGGGGGCCAGGGGTCTCGACTGGAAGCAGTATAGGGGTCCTGGGTGCTGGTCACCTTCCCATTCCTGATCTGGCTACACAGGTTTGACTGGGGAAAACTCACTGAGCTGAGCACATGATATGTGCCCATTTCTTTACGTATATTATACTTAAATAAAATACCTTAAAAGTAAATATAGGGTATTTGTGTGCCCAGCCTCATTGCGGACCAATCAGAATTTCTCAGGGTGAGCCCCAGGCATGAGAAAATTTTGTTAACTCTTTGAATGTTTCCAATAAATTTTAATATACAGCCAAGATTGAGAACCGCTGATCAGTCAAGGCCTGTTCTTAAACTTCCAAGTGAATGGAACCCCTGGGAGCTTGCTACAGGGCAGTTCTGCTTTCCCAGGCCTGGCCGGGGCCCAGGAGTCTGCATTTCTAACAAGTGCCCAGGCCAAGCCCAGGCTGCTGGAAGCAGGCCCACTCTGAGCAGCCGTGTTAAATGATTCACTGTCCCCTGCAAGGAGAGACTGGGAACTGCTCTCCATTTTTAACCAACACCTTGGTTATTCTTAGGCAAATTTGAAAAACACTGATCAAGTTACATACGGCCTCATCAGATGTGAGGAGTTCCATAACATTCACTGTGTTTCTTCACATGAGAAAGTTGGCTTTTCAAGGATTTCAGAAACTGCTTTAAAAAAATAATAATTTTACGGCTGGGCGCAGTGGCTCAGGCCTGTAATCCCAGCACTTTGGGAGGCTGAGGCGGGTAGATCACGAGGTCAGGAGATCGAGACCATCCTGGCTAACATGGTGAAACCCCGTCTCTACTGAAAATACAAAAAATTAGCCGGGTGTGGTGGCGGCGCCTATAGTCCCAGCTAATCGGGAGGGTGAGGCAGGAGAATGGCGTGAACCTAGGGGGCAGAGCTTGCAGTGAGCTGAGATCGCGCCACTGCACTCCAGCCTGGGCGACAGGGCGAGACTCCGTCTCAAAAACAAAAAAAAAAGAAAGAAAAAGAAAATAATAATAATAATTTTTTAAAAATCAACAGGTGGAGTCCCAAGCACATGTTCCTAGCTGGGAGGTGGCCGAGAGCCGCAGGGCTTGGCAGGCGCTGCCCACGCTGGCCTGAGAGAAGCAGAAGACAGGACCCTGCAGAGCGGCGGCTGGAGCAGTCCCAAGGGCAGCTGGGCCCCCATTGCCTCAGGAGGGCCCCACAGGGCTCCAGAATGATGGAGACTTGTCCAAGATCCTAGGACCAGCCGGAGACAACCAGGACTGTCCCGTGCCCAGCACGCAGCACGTGTGTCTCCTCAGGGTCAGGAGCTTGGGGACAGCCGTCCTCAGAGCTCAGGCTTCCATCCTCCATTCTGACTTTACTCCTAATCTCCTCACTAAAGACAGCGGTGCACAAGGTAAAATCAGTCTGCAGGGACCAGAGAGGGGCAGAGACTAGAGAACCGGGATGCCTTCAGACGCTGCTAGGGCCAGGCTTTTGGGCCCAGGTGGACCTGCAGGAAATGCTGCCAGAGCTTGCAGGTGTGGCAAGCTTTCCCACCACACACCCGACCTTCCCCTAGAGGTCAGGTGAGTCGTGGAAAAGCATCCCCCAACCCCATGTCTCCTCGGGACAGGGGCTCTAATCACCCATCTCCTGGCCTCCAGTGACCCTGGACTACCCGGCTCCTGGGGAGCGGGTGTGGCTCTTGGATTGGCAAGTTCTGGAAGAATATTTGATGGGCATGGTTAGGAATCTGCTGCCTGCAGAAAGCTCGTCGGCCCCATCAGCCCTGCCAGTGCTTGAGTTTCTAGATCTACCCAATTCACAACCCAACTTTACCAGGAGATCTCAGGCCGCATCCTCGACTTACCCTCACAGGACAAATAGTGACTGTTCGCTCCCTGGGTACTCATGACTTCACTCAGCTTATTCAACTTATCTAATATCTAACGTCTCCAGCACCCAGGTGAGGAAGAGGGGTGTTATTTACTGGGACCCCATGCAGGGACCTTAATATGAATTGCAAATGAAAGGGGAAAACATAAATATCCCAATTGTCTACAAGATGACTCCAGAAATTTCAGTCTGGTAATGATGACAGTGATCCCTAAGAACATTCTAGACCTAATCATTAAGCAGATGGTTTGTAAAGATTTGGAAAATAGTGAAGACTCAAGGAAGCAAGGATTCACTAACATCACTCCCAGTGAACGTCTCTGGTTTCCTGTCTCCATGGACACCTCAGATGGGGCAGCCCCAGGCAGAGCCCATCATCCCCTCCCCTTCCCCCCCCCGCCCGGCCTGCATTTCCACGAAGCACGTCACCCCCCACCCACGGATGAGACCTGGCAGTGTCTCCTGGCTCCTCCCCCTGCCTTACCCTCCCCAGTTCCCAGCAGATGCGGTGAGTCCTTCCTCTCCTCTCTCGCCAAAGACCCTTTCCCTTACAGAACTCTGCTGCCCTGCCCCAAGCCCAGTCAAAAGCATCCTCTGCAAAGTGCCCTAGGACAGGACTTCCCAAATTTTAATGTGCATTCAAACACCCTGGGCTCTTAACGAGAATGTAGGGTTTGGTCCCACAGATCCAGGGCAGAGCCTGACACTCTGCATTTCCAACACGCTCCCAGGTGGTGTGGAAGCTGCTGTCCTGGCCCACACACTGGAATAGCGAGGCTATAGGGGACACACAAACTTGATGGCAGTTCTTCCTCACTTGATCCCAGAGTGGCGGTTCCTCATCCGCTCTGAGTAAAACTGAATTCTCTCCAAGGTCACTTTGCACTTTGACCAGGAAATGCCTTCAGTTCCAAACTCATCTCAACCGGGTCCAATCAAACACGCTGGATATCCGGCAGATCTACCAGAAGCACAGGGCCCAGTCTCCACGGAGCCCGGCCTCCTCACGTTTCCTGGCCTTTGAACTCACTGCGCCTGCAGTCTAGAGTGTTTGTCCCGCCCTTCCCCACTTCCTCTTCAAGATTCAATTCAACCTTCCCCCGACCTGCCCCAGGGGACCGGGCTGGCTTTCTTCCGTGCCACAGACTCTGGGAAATGCCTCGTGGCCCTCACCGCGTGGGTTGAGATGGTTCCTGGGTGCCTGACTCCATCTCCCTGCACTGTGAGCTTCCTGTGGCTGCCTTAGCTACTTTCCTCCAATAACAAGAGCTTGTGGCCTAGTGGTGAGTTCTGGGAAGTGATTCCAGGAACAGGTCCGGACTGGGAGGAGGAAAACAGGGAAGAAGGGAACCCGCACTGGATTACTAGGCTGTGGGCAGTGGGGATTCGCTGCCTCCTGCTGGGGACCCTGGAGACCCACAGGGAAGCCTCTGAGAAGGGAGATACAAGCGGCAAGTGTTTGTCCTTCGTCCTCCATCTCTTGTCACTCACTGGTCAAGGTTGGCCCCAGGGAATTAATGTTTCATCATTTCAAGATCTACCTGTCCCCCAGCATGGTGACGCCAGTCCCATGCAGGGGCAGTAGGGAAACCCGAGGCAAGAGCGTAGGCACAGGGCTGCCAGGTCCTTCCTGTGCACCGCCAGGTGACAGAGCAGGGCTGAGGCAGAAAGGTGGGTCAGGAGGACACGAGGTGGGGCCTAAAGCCTCCAACAAGAGGTAAGGATTGCAGCTCTTCTCAGGTGTGGCCCAGAACAGACTGCCTCTGCGCCCCATGGCTGCTGGCTGCACTCCAAGGAATGCCGAATGAACGAAGGAATGAATGCACGAGCAAAAACAAACAGCCTCCTGTTCTTTGTGGATGCAGCTTCCAGACTGATAACCCAGGAAGTGATCGTCGTTTTGCAAGCAGAGTCCTGATGCAGTTGCGGGTGGGTGAAACCTCATGCAGGAGGCGTTCAGCTCTGTACCTCCCGGCCCCCTAAAGAAACAGCCTTAAGAACAGGGCTGGGGACCATGTCCTTCTCAGCCAACTCTCTTCATCTTTCCCATGCCTCATCCAACGCCAGTGTCTGTTTCTTGACAAAGACTTTGAAGTCATGCTGATGCTGATCAAAGTTGATACTTTGGGCAGACAAAATAAAAGCTGGAAGAATACCAAGTATCTCGTGGGCAAGGCCTAAGTTAAAAATAAAAAATAACTTAGTGGAGAAGAGGCTCTACTTCCAGAAAAGACTCTACACAACGGCTTTACATGCAGCCTGGGAAGTTAGGGTTGGCTGGCTGAGACCCTGGAGTCCATCTGACCCTTAGCGTGTTCAGGCACGTGAAACACCTTCTCAGGTGCGTGAGACACAATATCTTGGCAGAGATGCAAGGGGCAGGCTGGTTGGGGAACACGCTTGAACTGGGACGAGAAAGAGTAGGAATGCAGTAGGCCAGGAGTGACCAGATGCCCGTGACAAGTGCAGAAAGGAGAGCAAAGGTGGACCAAAAGCAAAAGATGGAAACATGAATACGCGAAATGAAAAACCAAAGTAAACATTGCTTTCTTTCTCGCAGGTTTGATTTTGAAGAGCATTGTTGTGGCGCTGTCCCCTAACCCCCGGCCCCCGGCCCAATCCCACCATCTCCCTCTCCCAGGGCGACAAGAGAAGACTGAGCAGCAGGGTGCAGTCCCAGCTTGGCCGGTGATCCCTGAGGCTCTGGCACAATCTCTAGAGCTGGAGGGTTCCTGGCACTCCCTTTATCAGCCAACATCTGGCTCTTACCTGAATTTTATTTTCGTAATAATCCAGATGCTTTGGTTTACAGGTCGTATCCTTCTATAAGGAGCCTTATCAAAGTCAACCAGATATAAACCAGAACAACTAAAAATCCAAGAACCGACTGGGCGCAGGGACTCACATCTGTAATCCCAACACTTTGGGAGGCTGAGCCGGGGGATCACTTGAGGCCAGGAGTTCGAGAGCAGCCTGTCCAACACGGTGAAACTCCGTCTCTACTAAAATTACAAAAATTAGCTGGGCATGGTGGCACACACCTGTGATCCCAGCTACTCAGGAGGCTGAGGCAGGAGAATCACTTGAATTCCAGAGGCAGAGGTTGCAGCGAGCCAAGATGGCACCACTGCAGTCCAGCCTAGGCAACAGATCGAGACCCTGTTTCAAAATAATGAATAAAAATAAAAATAAAAATCCAAGAGCTGATCAAAACCAATCAGGAGCAGGCCCTTGAAACAGAACAGCTGTTGATCAAGAGGCATCTGGGGAAACTGCCTCATGGTCACCCAATCACAGTGACCTCTAAGGTTAAACTGGGGAGACAAACTCCAACTAATATTAAAGGAAGAGTCTATTATAATTTTAAACCAAAGGGGCCTTGGTAAAATCACAAAGTCTTTTAATACCAAAATATTCTTCACACAAATCATCTTCATACTGGACCTTATTAAAAGCAGAAGGTATATCATTCATATCAGCTCAGGGAAATTCTTCCCATGCGGCACTGAAATAAGGTTTGGGTTTTTCTCCTCATCATCTAACGTCATGTAAGTCTTTGTCAAGAAACAGACGCTGGCGTTGAATGAGGCACGGGAGAAATGAAGAGAGTTGACTGAGAAGGACGTGGTCCCCAGTCCTGTTCTTGAGGCTGGTTCTTTAGGGGGCCAGGAGGTGCGAAGCTGAACGCCTCCTGCATGAGGCTTCACCCACCTGCAAGTGTATCGGGACTCTGCCTGCATAATGTCATCGTAGGCCCTGGAAATGCCCTTGTCCCCCGTGTGTCCATCTCTTGGATGCCAGATGTCCTCCATGGGCCTCTGCCCCTGAGGTCTCACCGCACTCCTGGTGGAATTCATTGACTGGGGCCTATGGAACCCCGTTCTGTGCTGCATTTGCTCGCGGGAAAATGCCAGCAAGCCCCTCCGCTGCCTGGCTAGCGGCAGGCACTTCCTCCCAGTGGGGATTGGGGAGCACTGGCTCCTGCTCCTCCTTGCAGGGCCTCGGGGAGATTTTATGGGAACAGAGGCTCCTTTGGCCTGGGCGCTTCTGCAGGGCGTTTCCAACTGGAGGCGGCTCCAGCTCATCTCCTCTGCCTTGTCTGTCTCCATGGCCTCCATCTGTGACCCTGACCGGATTATCTCTGCTCCTTTTACCCAGCATGGAATAGAGCACAGCTTTCCCAAGCCCCTCTCTCCTGAACACAGCTTCCCCGAAGTCGGCTGACAGACCATCCAGCCCCAGTTTCTCGTGCATCACTGGGGGTCTCAGACTTCATATCCAGCACAGCAACCTCACAAGCCCCTGAGTGCAGTGCCGTGGTACTCCTGGGAGGACGAGGGAGCCAGGGCTGCCACCAGCCGGACAGGCCCTCTCCTGCATTAGAAAGACACCCCTTCCTCCAGGCAGACGCAGCCTTCCACCAGGAGGTATACTGGCCCCACTGCTCCTTCTGCCAGGGGTCCTTGTGCAGTGAGAGGCCTGAGTAACTGAACACAAATGTGGTAGCAGTCATGAGAGCTAAGAGACTGCAGCCTCCAAGGCCACTACTGCCACCTCTGTGCAGTGCCAAAAGGCATGAAGCAGGTGTCAGGAGTGGGAGACCTACAGCCTCTAACTCCAAGAAAAGAAATGGGAGCAAGAAGAAAGAACAATTCCTACTGTGGTACATCTAAGCCAAGGACAAAAGAATATCTAGAAACAGCTAACTATAGGCTGGCACCTTTATTTTAATCATTTTCCATCTTTATAGATTTAAAATAAATGTAATATGTGGAATTTTGCTTTTGATGTGTGTTATCCACACTCTAGCAAGATGAACGGCCTGAAACGGCCCGGATGAAGAGGCTTCCTACCTCCAGACACAGCAGTGCCATGACCCGTGATTTTGAAGCCAAGATTGTATTTATTTTAAATAGAAGCATATTGAACTGGGGAACACGTTCTAACATCCCAGCTCCAGCGGGTGGAGGAATTCTGCTCTGCAAACCTCTCTCCAGGGCTGATTTGCTGTTGTGTCCCCGCTCTGTGGAAGCCACGAGGAATGGTCATGAGGATGTTGATCCTGGGCCCCCTCGGTGTGCTAGTGACTGGCAGCAACAGTGAGGGACAACCAGCTGTGTGTGTGTGTGTGTGTGTGTGTGTGTGTGTGTGTGTGTGGTGTGCTCGCAGGCTGGAGCCAGCCAATATCAGGGTAGCTGTGGGCATGCATGCATGTTTACATGTGTGATCTCAGCTTTGGTTCTGCTTGAATATTCCTGACAACTGCACACTCTCCTTTCTGCCCTTCACAAAAGGGCTGTCACTCAGAGGCACTGGCCAGGAGACTGAAAGCAGCTTTTGTCCCACTAACCCCCTTCCCTGAGTAAGATGCAGGTGGAAGTTCATATTTTGCAACAACAGGGTGACTAAATTCTGGGACACCAAACAAAATTGCACTTGAAAACCCAGCCAGGCATGGTGGCTCATGCCTGTAGTCCCAGCACTTTGGGAGGCCGAGGAGGGAGGATCACAAGGTCAGGAGATCGAGACCATCCTGGCTAACATGGTGAAACCCCGTCTCTACTAAAAATACAAAAAAAATTACCGGACACGGTGGTGGGCGCCTGTGGTCCCAGCTACTCAGAAAGCTGAGGCGGGAGAATGGCATGAACCCGGGAGGTGGAGCTTGCAGTGAGCTGAGATCGCGCCACTGCACTCCAGCCTGGGCGACAGAGCGAGACTCCGTCTCAAAAAAATGAAAATAGAAAGAAAACCTTCTTGTTGGCTTTTGTGACTTGCATTCACTCACTCATTCATTCACCCATTCATTCAATTATCTAACAACCATCTGTTGAGGCTACGCCATCTGACCAGTTCCCCATCCCATGCTGGGATACAAAGCGGAACAAGACAGTGAGGGAAGGAGACAGACCTGATCGCAGGGTGACTGTCTGCTGTACACCCGGAGCCGATGGAAGTGACCTTGTGCCAGGTCCTGTGCTTGCACGTATGCTTATTAGTTACCTGGTCCTCACAGAGACTGTAAGAAGTGGGTGCTCTCATTCCCCCCGTTACAGATGAGGAAACTGAGGGGCAGTGAGGTGAAATGATGTACCTAAAATCACAGCAGCCAGAATTTGACCCCAAACAGTCGGACCTGGAGTCAGGGGTCTTAATCCATATGTGACACTTCCTGCTGAAGGAGATCATGTCTACGGTGGTCCGTTTCCAAGACAAAGTGCCTTGAATTGGCTTAGGTCAGCAAACTACAGAAGAAACAGGATACACTAGGCCCCTGCTTGGATCGTCAATGCCTGCTTGTCCGCTGCCCCTGCCCTCAGTTGCTGTCACCTGAACCAAAGAAATTTAGTCTAAGATGAAAGTTTACTAGCCTTCAAAATAGCTCACTTTGTCTGTTCTTATCAGCCTGCCCGGCTACTTAGGTCATAAATACTTGAAGAGCCCCTGAGCTAACTAGGATTGCAATGCATTGTGCCTGCAACAAAATGCAGCAGGACAATCCTACAAAACAAACAAACAAACAAACGAAAAAAACCACCTAAAGTCCCTGCCCAACAACCAAGAGTGACATCTGGGAAGATTGTGAGCCCCGGTGTGTTAGTGACTCGCAGCAATGAAGAACCAGGGGAGGGCCCTGCACACCAGGGGATAAATTGCCTGTTAAAACCATGCTGGGTATGCCTGCCCATCAGACACTTGATTTTGCAAGACCATCATTAAGAGTCTCACTCTCAGGCCCAGTGGCACAGGCTCAGTGGCTCATGCCTGTAATCCCAGAATTTTGGGAGGCTGAGGCGGGCAGATCACCTGAGGTCAGGAGTTTGAGACCAGCCTGGCCAACATGTTGAAACCTGTTTGTATGGGAGGCCAAGACGGGCGGATCACGAGGTCAAAAGATCGAGACCATCCCGGCTAACACGGTGAAACCCCGTCTCTACTAAAAATATAAAAAAATTAGCCGGGTGTGGTGGCGGGTGCCTGTAGTCCCAGCTACTCGGGAGGCTGAGGCAGGAGGATGGCGTGAACCCGGGAGGCGGAGCTGGCAGTGAGCCGAGATCAAGCCACTGCACTCCAGCCTGGGTGACAGAGAGAGACTCCGTCTCAAAAAAAAAAACAAAAAACAAAAAACAAAAAAAATTAGCTGGGCATGGTGACTCGTGCCTATAATCCCAGCTTCTTGGGAGGCTGAGGCATAAGAATCACTTGAACTGGGGCGGCAGAGGTTGCAGTGAGCCGAGATCACGCCCCTGCACTCCAGCCTGGGCCACAGAGCAAGACTCTGTATCAATTAAAAAAAAAAAAAAAAAAAAAAGTCTCACTCTCACTGTTCTCCAGGTCTCTGAGTCTGTTCTTTGGGCTTGGACAGGTGAGTTTGTTTCTCACACTGCTAAGGGGTAACTGTGATCTGATTCTTGGAGGCAGGAGAGAGATTTTCAGGCGAGGAGGAAGGGGGATCTGCAGGCAGAAAATGGTAGGGGTGATGCCAACCGCTGGGCTGGCTGGGGTCTGAGGAGGCCCTGCAGGAGGCTGGATGTGCCTGTGGAGGGTCAGGGGTGCAGGGATCAGAGGGATTATCTGAGAAGGGAAGCCTGGCATTGTTTTCCAGGCTGAAGGGCTTGAGCGCTTCCCTGTGGTCAAAGCCAAGGAGTGAGTGGTCGCTTCTGCACCCCAGAAAGACACCCAGTCTCCATGGGAGGACTGATCCTGAGAGGGGAGGGGGCAGGGCAGCCCCAGCCCAGCACTGGAGGGCCTGGCTGCTGCAGGGCCTGTGCACACCTGGAGTAGTAAGTACGTCTTGCAAAGAGCAGCCCTAGACCCAACTTAACTTTGGTGCTAGAGCTACAAACCTCTAATTGAAATCAAGAGATGTTTCTAGAAAACCTGCAGATTTTTGAGGAGGAATTCAAAGGACCGTAAGGCCTGGTCCCAGTCCTGAAGAAACTGAGTCCAGCCAAGGCGATAGGCACACACACGAAATGTGAAATAGCAATCCAGGTCCCCATGACATTCCACAGGATAGAGAAGGTGTCTCTGGACAACACCTAAGGAGAGTTCAGGAAGCAGCAGGTGCAGGCGTGCAGGTCACTGCAGGCAGCTGGTCAGCAGTGTCTTCAGCAGGATGAAGCCCAGGGGAAGGGAAACTGTGGCAAGGAGCACTGGCCGAGGATCCAGGGGACAGGTCTGGGGAATGGGGAATGGAAGGTGATTAAATGTGTATGTGGAGGGAACATAGGGGAGCCCCATTGCCAGGAAGTATTCCTAAATAGCCGTGGGCGACACTTGCGTGAGGCAGGTCCCGGGATCCTTACCTGCCCTCTCGCCTGTGTTGGGCACCATGCAGCAGCTTCATGCATCCTGCTGTGGTCTTCCATCCTTTCCATGGCCCAGTGAGCTAGGCAACCTCAAGCCTGTTTTACGGATGGGGAAGATGAACATTAGGAAGGGGAGATAACACGTCCAAGGTCACACAGCTTGGAAGCCCCCTGGGGGGATCCACAGCCAGGTCTGTTCCGAAGTCCCGGCAGCTGGGCCGGCAGGTGGGTGCGGGATGGTGTGAAGGAGAAGGTTCCCGCTGGAGAGCCAGCAGATGGACCCAGCGGGGAAGAAGAAAGAAGCTGCAGTTCAATCACAGAGAGAGGGCTGGCGGGATTTGGTTCCTGATTGGTCGGATGGGATGGGATCGAGGTTAGAGAAAAGGAGGCTGGTATAGAGATGATTCCTGGGGGTGTGTGTGTGTGAGAGGTGGTGATTCCGAGACCTGGATGGAGAAGTCAGAGGCAGGAATATCTTCGCTGCTGAATAAACATTTAAAATGGTATTTGTACGTGGTCTCTCCAACACAGTGGGTGCTCAGTCCAGATGAGCTGCACGAATGAATTAATGACTCTCTAGACTCTCTTCACTTGTATTTCACCAAAAGAAGCATCACCAGCCAGGAGCGGATTCCTCTGTTCTCCTTTTGACTCATTTTTAATGTTTTTTAAACATTAAACAATGGAGAGGGCCAGCTCACCAACCCAGATCAGCCTCCAGGGTCACCCCCTTCCTCCCCCTACTATCTCCTGGGGCCATCTTGGTCAAGTGCGAATATGATCTCATCTCTTCTCTGCCAAGTCAGCCACTCCTTTCTTTTGCTGTAGGAACAAAACCCAAAGTTTGTTTTTGTTGCTTATTCATGTGAAGTTAAATACACTTGGTGTGAAGGGTGCACTTAGAGCTAAATGAATTCTTCCCTATTCTTGGCTCTGTGTAACAACAGTCATTATTGTGCTGTACGGAGCGCCCGCCGTGGGCCAGGCGCCGTGTCTGTGTACATGTGTTACCTCCAGCCCCATAGCGGCTCTTTGCAGCAGGACTGGCTCCCACCTACAGTGGAGGAGGCAAAGCCCATGCCCTTCATGCCGCACCCACGTCCTCTCAGAGCCCTGAGCCCTGGAGGCAGGATAGGGGCAACCCGTATGCCAGGGAAGGTACCCAACCTCCCCTCCTCACCCGGACAATTGCCCGGTGGGCCCCTCTGGTTGACCTCACTGGTCTTTTCCCATTTGATAATTCATCCCAAGACTTACTAATTACGTCCTTTCCCAGTGTTTTGTGACGTTCACACCCAGGCATCAGTTTCTAGAGTCTGTTGTGTTTGGGAGCCTCGCCATTCCATTTCAAGGCGCTGCTTTATAACACGTGCCCACAGGGCGGGTGCCTGGCACTGGCTCAGCACTCGGTCTCTGCCACCCCCACTGTGGAATCCTTTCTCTTCCCTGACTGTTTCTTGCCTTTAGAATTTCTCAACCCCTTCCATGGTCCTCTCCTTCGTTTCTATCTTCTTGCATCTCAGACCAACGCGATACTCCCGTGGGCAGGCATTGCTTTATCCTTGCTGGGGTGGCCTCTCCTCACAAGCCCTGCCCCACACACCCGCTACACTGCCTAAGGGAGACCCCTACATGGCACCCTCTATAGCCCACTCCCACCCGCCACCCCCTCCAAGTGCATTGTGGAGGGGCCTGGCTCACCATCCCAGCTGAGCCTCCAGGTCACCCACCTCCTCCCCCTACTGTCTCCATCTTGGTCAAATGCAAATATGATTTCATCTTTTCTCTGCCAAGTTAGCCACTCCTTTCTTTTGCTATAGGAACAAAACCCACAGGCTCATCGCAGTCCTGCCTGAGCCTCTTGCCCACCCTCCAGTGGCATTGCAGGGCTTTCCTCAGACTCCTCTTGGCCACTACTCCCAGCTGCATGGCTGCCCTGCCACCCATGCAGTTCACACAGTGACTTGTGGAATAGTCCCTCTCTCTCTGCTGACTTCAGGTCCCATGATAATTGATTTAGCGCATCACTAACCCCCCAGCATCTAGCCCAGCCCCTGACACACAGCAGCTGTTCAACAAATATTTGCCAAATCAGTGAACAAAAAAGTGAACAAACCACCACACCCGGCCCATAACAAAAGCCACTCATAATATTTGTTAAACTAACCAGTCAAGCTCTGTTTTAAACGGTGGTAAGATACACATAATATTAAATGTACCATTACCACCATTTTAAAGTGTATTATTTGATGGTATTCAGCACACTCAAAATGCTGTGCATCCGTCACCCCATCTAGTCTTCCAGAATGTTTTCATCTCCCCCAACAGAAACCCTGTGCACATCAGCAGTCACTCTCTGTCAGCCCGCCCCTATCCCCTGGTAACCACTCACCTGCTTTCTGCCCCTGTCGCTCACCTATTCTGGGCACTTCATGTAAATGGAATCATGCAATGTGTGCCATTTGAATCATGCAGTGTGTGGCGTTTGAATCATGCAGTGTGTGGCGTTTGGATCATGCAGTGTGTGGCATTTGAATCATGCAAAGTGTGGCGTTTGGATCATGCAATTTGTGGCGTTTGGATCATGCAATGTGTGGCATTTGGATCATGCAATGTGTGGCGTTTGGATCACGCAATGTGTGGCGTTTGTGCGTGGCTTCTTTCACGCAGCATTGCGTTTTCACGGTTCACCATGTTGTAGCCTGGGTCAGTGCTTCATTCCTTTCTACGGCTGAATAATGTTCCGTCACATGGAGAGACCGCATTCTGTCTGCTCATTCATCTGCTGATGGACTTCTGAGCCTCCCATCTCAAAAGGCTGGTATGACACTTTGCCTTCTTGCAGCTGGTCCCAGAGCTACAGGAGAAAGGCAGGGATGCCTCCTGGCATAATGGACATTCTCTCTTTTGCCTGCCCCCCTTTCCCTCTTCATCTCAGGACAGGCTCATTAAACACCGGGGACGGACCAGCAGGAGTAGCAGCTCTGCCACCATCAGCGTGCACCAGGACAACCCCTCCCGCGGCCTCCTGGGACAGCTCCTGCAAGAGACTCTCATCTACAGCATCAGCAGTGGCCAGTCCAGCTCTCCCCAACACAGAAGAATACTCCCTTGTCTCTGCTTCTCACCAGAAGCTTTGAATCTTATAAACCTGCAGGCAAGAAGCATCTCCATGTTTTCTCTCCATCGTTTGAGCGGGGAGGAGAAGCTCTGGTGAGGAGATGGCTATCTGGATCATCTACCTTTGTCCTCACCAGGGAACCCTCCTGGGGAGATTTAGAGAGAAAGGAAGCAGTCACTTCCTGTCGGCCCACCCCTATCCCCTGGTAACCACTCACCTGCTTTCTGCCCACACATTGTTTGTGTCCACAGCGTCCATAGTACTGGATACTCTCTGTCTAGGAGGACCTTGCGTGCTGTCGTTGACAGATGGAGGGCTGGCCCAAGGCCAAAGGGTGCAGGGACTGGAGCAGGCACAGTGCCATGGCCACATGTTGACCCAGTCTCCAAAGGACACATTTGCACACTGGACACACCTCTATCAACAAGAGAACTTTGCTTCAGTTGGTCCTTGAATTCTGCGTAATTTGTTAGATCAATTTTTTAAAAAGACAAAATAATTTTTTTAAAAAGGATCATTTTCTCTCCAAGAGTAGTGGATTATTGCATCTGAACAAATGCTTATGCACAAACCCTTCAGTCATCTCGGGCCTCCCCATGGAGGCCTGGCTTGGGTGCTTTGACTTCTCACTGCAGAGCAGCGTTGACGAACATGAGCATGCATGGATTTATTATTGGAGCAAATAATGCCAACCAGCCCTTTCTAACACTTGGCTGAATATGAAATGATTCCCAAAGACGTATCTGATGGGACTGATGTCTTAGAAAAATGCCCTCAGGACTGAGGCTTCGCTGCTTTGCAGTCACTTGTCTTCACAGAGGCGTATTCTCAGCTAGTAAAGGGGTTACCTGTTTGGCGTCAAAGCTGTGGACACACCGCTTCAGCCCCGGCTGAATTCATAATAAGTGGAGTGTCCTTGATGAGGACTTTGGATTCCTCATCTGCAGGACAGTGATAATAGCATCTGTTTCATCCACCTCATAGCTTTTTTTGTTTGTTTGTTTGAGACAGAGTCTCGCTTTGTTGCCCAGGCTGGAGTGCAGTGGGGTTAACTCAGCTCACTGCAACCTCTGCCTCCTAGGTTCAAGCGATTCCCCTGCCTCAGCCTCCTGAGTAGCTGGGATTACAGGCACATGCCACCACACCTGGCTAATTTTTGTGTTTTTAGTAGAGATGGGGTTTCACCATGTTGGCCAGGCTGGTCTCGAACTCCTGACCTTGTGATCCGCCCGCCTTGGCATGTTTATGAGGGCTAAAATAAAAATGTGCCAGTATCTAATTTCTTTTTCATCTTTTCAATTCCCTTTAAAGGGTTTTTGGTCAATCATTTATTGGACAGCCCAGGCTCCATCACATTGGCTGAGATTCTGGGTGCTTTAACCTGGCTTCTCGCTATTTCTGTGGACTTGCCCTGGAATCTGCATGCCTTGGAGCAGCCTAGCCAAGGGGTCTCTGGGCACCGACTAAGGATTTCGCCCCACAGAGGGTCCTCTGCCAGGTGCCCTGAGCATTCCCACCCTGACATCCCCTCCAGAGGAAGGACCCTTCGTGTTCCCCCAAAATTCACATGTTGACCCTTCGTGTTCCCCCAAAATTCACATGTTGAAGTCCTTACCTCCAACGTGATGGTATTAGGAGATGGAGCCTTTGGGAGGTGACACTGAGGTCATAAGGTTGAACCCCATGAATGGGATTAGTGCCCTTGCAAAAGAGACCCCAGAGAGCGCCCTCCCTTTCTTCCCACCGTGTGAAGAAACAACGAGAAGGCGGCAGTCAGCAACCCCTCACCAGAACCTGACCCTTCTGGCCCCCTGATCTCAGGCTTCCAGCCTCCAGGATGGTGAGAAATAAATGTCGTTTACAAACCACTCAGGATGGTATTTTGTTCTAGTGGCTGAGCGAAGACACCTTCTTTTTTAAGGAACGTCTGCATGGATTTCTGAGGTCGTGCAGCTTCCCTGACTTCACCTTTTAGTCCTGGAATATTCTTTCTCCAGTTCTCTTTTGAAGGGCTCTGTTCAATGTGTGGGGCTCGCGTCCAGCAGCTCAGCAACAGCCTGTGTTCTGGCCTACGGTTTTCTTTTTTCACGATTTTCCTTTCTACAGACCCCCTGCTCCTCAGTGACAGAAGGCCACCAAGCCTGCCCTGCTTCAGAACACCAGGAACCCAGCGGGCTTAACCTGGCCACCCTTTTCCTGTTTTTGTTTGGGGAGAGACTTGAGACTCCTTTTAAAATCAAGCCTAGCCATGCATTTGGAAGACTGCTTTTGTGATTCCATGCAGCGCCCTGAGGTGGGGGGAGGACAGTCCCCACCCCCTTGCTGGACACAGAGGTACTGGTTCAAACAACAGTTGTGAGGATCATGGGGACAGCCGCACTCACCCACCTGCGAGGAAGGCCGCGATGCGCTTCACAGACTGAAAGAGAAGGGCTTGCGAGGCTGTTTTCTCTCCCACTGGGCCCCACCAGTGCCCCTCTCCCTGTCACCAGGGGCTTCTATTAGGTTGGTGCAAATGTAATTGCGGTTTTTGCCATAATACTAACAAAAAGAGAGCCTGGAGGAGGAGCTGGGGCTGCTTCCTTCCTGAGGGTCCCTGGCTTCCTCTTTGTTGCCCCTTTAGCCGACTGGATGGGAGAACAAGCTAGGGAAGGGGCTGGACTGGCAGGCAGCATGGATGCCCCGAGTGTGGTGACCGCCCACTCTGCAGGGCCCATTCCTCCCCGGGGCCCCGTGAGCGGGAGCTGGCAGAGCTTCTGTAAGGTGACTCCACGGGGAAATGACACACCAAGAGAATACACACAATGACTTCGTGTACTCTAGTACAGTCCCAGCTCCCTGCTCTGAGTAGCTAGAGGAGATGATGACCCATCAAAATCCGGGGAGATGACGCATTGCAATAAATCTATGTTGATAAGCTGCTCTTCTCTCATTCCACGGGGGTGTCGTATAGACTTGCTGCTTGGTGCGGCACGGGAGATCACGCAGCAAACACCTGGAGTCCAGGTCTAGCTCCGCCTCTAACCCTAACCCTAACCACGTCGTTGTTGTCCCTGGTGAGTCGCTCAGCATCTCTAAGCTTCCACCCCTCATTCCCATGGTGGGGGTGATAATTCCTGCCTCTTACTTGTTACAGGATTTCTTACAATGTGCTAGGGAAACAGAAGCATGAGTATTTCCTGGAGCAGCAAAATTATTCCCTTCATCTTTATTGCACTATTTGGGGTAACCACTGGAATAGATAATAATTATTTGTAATTAGTACTGAGTTATGGATAGACACATGCATGCTCCTGGATTGTTTTTAAAAGCCCTTTAATGGGATTTCCTTTAACTCTTAAAGAGACTATCCCTCCAGATATTTAGTTGATTCTACTCACTGTGCTCAATAAAAATAATAGCAGAAAGGAAAACTGTAGCCCAGAAGACAGGCAAAGCACTAATTACAAGGAATGTGCCTTGCCCTGCAGGGAACAGGGGCAGCTTTCCTGATTCCTGTGTTGGGTAAGGGGAGACCCCTCTGGCCTGTGGGGCTTGGCTCTTTTCTAGAGGAGCTGCCCATAGATCAAGTGTTATTCCAGAGTCAGTGCTGGGAACGGCCAGATGGCTGGAGCTGCAGAAGCAGAACCCACAGGTTCTGAGAAACTAGGAGCAGCTCCCGTCCTGTAGTCTAGGGGCCGTCCCCAGCAAGCAAGGCCCCACTGTGGCCACCCCTAGCTGGAGCCTGTGCATGGCATTCATCAAGAGTCTCAGCATGGGGAGGGGTCATCTCACTCCAGCGGAGTCATCTCTCTCTTCCTCAATGCACTCCCGCTGCCACCTGACACATCCCTACAAACTTAACTTCTACACGATGAACACATCTGTTTTATTTTTTTCAAGGCAAAGTCTTTGCTCTGTTGCCCAGGCTGGAGTGCAATGGTACAAATGTGGTTTACTGCAGCCTCAACCTCTTGGGCTCAAATGATCCTCCTGCCTCAGCCTTCTATGTAGCTGGGACCGCAGGTGTAAGCCATCATGCCTGGCTAATTTTTAATTTTTTTTTTTTAATAGAGAAGGAGTCTCACTTTGTTATCCAGGCTGGTCTTGGACGCCTGAGCTCAGCTATCCTCCTGCCTTGGCCTCATTCCAAAGTGCTGGGATTACAGGGGCCCGGGCCAGGAACACATCATGAGGTCAGTTCCTCCAGGTCAATTCCTCCAACAGTGTGATTTTGGTTATCAGTGCATAGGTGTGGGACCAGCATTCTTTGGAGTTGGAGAAAATACACAATTCAGTTAATTGCCTCCTTGGAAATACATTTAAAAATTGGGGGTGGAGACCGGGCACTGTGGCTCATGCCTGTAATGCCAGCACTTTGGGAGGCTAGGGTGAGTGAACTACAAGATCAGGAGATCAAGACCATCCTGGTCAACATGGTGAAACCCCATCTCTACTAAAATACAAAAAATTAGCCGGGCGTGGTGGCGGGCACCTGTAGTTGCAGCTACTCAGGAGGCTGAGGCAGGGGAATCGCTTGAACCTGGGGGGTGGAGACTGCAATGAGCCAAGATTGCACCACTGCATTCCAGCCTGGTGACAGAGTGAGACTCCATCTCAAGAAAAAAAAAAAAAAAAAAAAATTGGGGGTTGGAGGATCTCTTGAGCCCAGGAGTTCAAGACCAGCCTGGGCAACACAGTGAGACTCTGCCTCTACAAAAAAGAATCGAGGTTAAATATTTTCATTCATAAAGTTGGTCCCAGCCTTGGGTACAGGCAAAAATGTCAAGTCACCTTGCTCCTGGGTATTCCCAAGGGAGGCTTAACCGAGCCACCTGGCGGAGGCAGGGCAGCCATCTGAGCCACATTCTTTTGTCTGCCCGGCGTGGGCACAGACTCACAGGATGCATCATCGGGATTGCCTGGGGCAGACTCTTGGCAGGCCTGGCTGGCCCGCAGTGGGCTGGCAGGCCCTGCCTCAGACGCTGCCCGGCCGCCTCCCAGCATCATGGCGTGACTCAGGCTCCCTGACAGGCTGTCACCAGGGTGGGATTTGAAGGAGCAGCGTATCTGCTATTCACTCTTAGGGTGGGTGGTGGACATCCTGGGAGGCTCTTCTAGGTTGGCACCTGTGCAGAGACACTGATCATGGCAAATGCTAGGGCTGGATTCATCTCACGTCTTTCCCAGAAAGGACATGGGACTGAATTCACAGAAGCTCCATGAGTGAAGTTCCCCTCTGGGTTTGAGCGGCCGTGTCTCCCGGACTTCAGAACACAAAAGACAATTCTTTAGGCGGATCTTTGCACATGAACGTGAGCAATGGGGCCTCTATTTCCAGCTTTTAACATTTTTCTCTGTTTTTGGAGAATTTGTTTGCCTTGATCTTTATGAAAGGAGATGGAGAGAACACGGCCCCTTGGGTCAAACCCTGGCTCAGCCACTTTCTTGCTCGGTGGCCTTGGACAAGTTACTTAGCTTCTCTGAACTCAGTTTCCTTATTTCTAAAATGGGGCGATGCCCTCCTTCACATGTTGCTGTGAAAATGTAGTGAGTCCATGAAGTCAAGTACCCAGGTGGTGTCTGATGGCAGGAGATGCTCAGTACACACAGCTGTGACTTTCTGAACACCCGCCAGGTGCGTAAGAGTGCCTGGTGCATCTGTGGGGACCCGGGAGGGAGCCAGAGGGAGGCAGGGGCTCAGCCGATGGCACTACCATTTCCATCAGTCTCTCCTGGGAGGGACGGCAGGCGTGTGGTCTGGTCTTCACTCTCAGAGACTGTCACGCGGCCATCTGAGGCTCACCTGGAGAGTTAGTGCAGTTACTTAGCATTGCTACTTTCCTCCTGGGGAAGGCATCATGAACGGTGTCTCCGTAAGTCATGTGAATGATTACAAGACGAACTCACGGCTTCTCCTGGAGGGGAAAGCCCTGTCTGGCGCAGGGCCAGGCTCTGGCCACCGGTGACCTTTGGTTGGGTCTGCTGGCTCCGGTATTGACCGTGTGAGCAGGACAGGAAACAGGCTGGAAGCACATTCCAGCCTCCAGGTGGTGGAAATGACTAAGCCAGTGAGATGGAGCCAAGGAGATTGGGTCAAATGTCTCCACAGCCTCTCTGGTCTCCAGAAATCTCGCTTCCCACAGCAGCTGCCGAGAGCACTGAGCCAAGTCTTAAAAGCATTTTGCTCAGAGGGAATTCTCGAAATGTCTGCCCCTAAGGGCTGCTGGGGGGAAGCTGTGTATTTCCACTTGCTAGAGGTCCTTCGTAGGACCTGTGAAGTGACCATCACAGCCCCCCGGGCCCCCCAAGGTGCTGACCTCTCAGAATATTGAGGCCCAACTTGATAATTGAAGCAATACTAATAATATGAACCGCTTCAGAAGAAGGGAAAACTCTTCACTCAGAGACAAACTATAAATGTTTTGGACCCTCTTCTTTTCCCCGCTTCTAGAAATTTGAGAATTACATGGACAACTTAACAAAAGTCCCATATTTTTCTAAAAGTATTTTTTAAAACCCAAAAGTATAACAAAGTATAACTGCTTATAGACATGAGATTCATGACACTAGACATATCTATTAATTTCTAAAAATCTCACATCATCCCAGAACCTCCTGGGCTTGGTAGAGGAAGGTGTTCAAAGACTCCCAGCTTTGACGCAGGGATGAGGCACTGCACCCAAGACTGGGTGACTCAGCAGAGATCACCCAACAAACAATTCTCATCTCCACCTCGAGCATTTTAGAAATGTTTTAAAATGAAAAATAGAGCCGTGGATCTTGACTCTGGCCTCAAACCCAGCTACTAAAGCATTATGAAGAATAATTTAGAAACCTGGCTTCCTCCTTCCCGCCCAGAGGCCTGCCCTGCTAGCAAAGCAAGTCCTGGTCCAAGGTTTCTGGTGGACCCAGCAGGTTGTTGGAAAGCGGGCTTAGCTTGACCTAAACAGCTGGGAGCTGGGAGCTCAAGGGGAGCATGCAGGAGGAGCCACAGCCACAGTGGTTTCCTTTATGAGCAGCTAAAAATAGCAAACAACCACTGCAGAGTGACAGACACCCATTTGAAGGTTTTGGTGGGGACAGAAGCCTTACCTGGGCAGAGCTGCTGTCTCACTCCTCGGGTCGAAGGGAGATGGGGTGGAGAGAGCGGTGCCGGGAGCAGGAAATGTCACTGCGGGGGTGAAGAATACTGTGCTCTCGGAGAACCCAGCCCTCCAGTGTCTTCTGCAGTGGGAGAAGGGGACTGGGAGCTGGTGGATGTGTGGGGCTGGGAGCTTACGTAAAGGGAGCCTGCTCTTTTTCATAGATTTATAAGATGTTTCTGTTCCAGTTTCGTGTTTTAGCCAACTGCATTGTCCTGCAAGCCTGCATCATTCCTTATTTTCCCTCAATTTGCTTCTACACATAAGTAATCCAATATCTATATGTTGACATTCTCTTTGAAAACACTTAAGGGGGCTGGGCACAGTGGCTCACACCTGTAATCCCAGCACTTTGGGAGGCTGAGGTGGGCAGATCACCTGAGGTCAGGAGTTCAAGACCAGCCTAGCCAACATGGTGTCTTTACTAAAAATGCAAAAATTAGCTGGCATGGTGGCAGGCGCCTGTAGTCCCAGCTACTTGGGAGGCTGAGGCAGGAGAATTGCTTGAACCCAGGAGGTAGAGGCTGCAGTGAGCTGAGATCGTGCCACTGCACTCCAGCCTGGGTGATGGAGCGAGACTCTGTCTCAAAACCAAACCAAACCAAACAAAACAAAAAGGAAATTAGCCGGGCGTGGTGGCACACTCTTGTAATCCCAGTTACTTGGGAGGCTGAGGCAAGAGAGTCACTTGAACCTGGAAGGCGGAGTTTGCAGTGGGCCGAGATTGCGCCACTGCACTCCAGCCTAGGTGACAGTGAGACTCTGCCTCAGAAAGCAAGAAGAAGAAAGAAAGAAAAGAAAAAAGAAAAGACAAGACAAGAAAAAGAAAATACTTATGGAGGTGTGACAAATTCCAAAGTCGGGGTGGTGGTTAGTTTACAGTTTGTTAGAAGTCTCTAAGCCAAGTGGGATGGGCCAGCACACCTGAGACCTGAAGGAATGAGACGGGTTCCACCGGTCACACAGGACAGGCTGTTGTCACTGCCCACACGGCTGCAGGCAGCCTGTGTGCACACATGGCACGGGGGACACCGGGCCCTCGGTTTCGTCACCCCGGTTACTCTGGCAAGGGGACCAGCAGGACTCTAATTATCCGACTGCGTAGGTCTAGCTACAGGTCAGGAAATAATTAGACTTTTCTGCCAAATAAGAAGGGATTTCTTTTGTTTCTGCCTAAAGTAACACAGAATAGAAGAATAGAAGAGCAGTTCCCCCCACCCTTACAGACTGGAGTGCTCGTGTGTAACAGATGGGTCACTTGCAGGAAGTTGATAGTCTCATTCTTTTTTTTTTTTTTTTGAGACAGCGTGTCTCTCTGTCGCCCAGGCTGGAGTGCAGTGGCGCGATCTCGGCTCACGGCAAGCTCCGCCTCCTGGGTTCAAGCCATTCTCCTGCCTCAGCCTCCCGAGTAGCTGGGACTACAGGCACCCGCCACCACACCAAGCTGTTTTGTGTGTGTTTTTAGTAGAGACGAGGTTTCACCATGTTAGCCAGGATAGATACTCTCATTCTTATTTCCACTTTCTGATAACAGACCTGGCTCGCAAGGGCCCATCCCCAGCTCACCTGGGCAATCCCCGTCTAATTTCACCTCCCTGCCAGCTTCCTATCCTGTTCCCCACAAAGGCTCCCTGTCCAGCTGCTGTGCGATTCCTTCCTCTTTCCTGAAGAAAATCCAGACCCACGGATTCGGGGCCAGAATCCCCTCTGATGTACCAACTACCGGCCCCGCAGCAGACTCCTGGCTAGGGTAGAGAAGATCAAATGCTCAGTCTATCTAATTCCTTTCAAGGTCAAGTTCCCTTAACACAGGTGCAGAAAATAACAGGTGAATGACTTTCTCATGGTTTAGGCCTGTGTTAGGCCCTGGAGAATCTCAGGCTAGTATGTTTCTATGGCACTCCCTAAGGACCGCATCCACTCTGCAAGAGGAGGGCACAGGGACACGCCCCACACACCACACCACACACACACACACACCACATGCACTGCACTTACACTTCACACATACACACACACCCATGCACCACCCATTCACACTCGCACCACTCTGTGCACCCCACACACACCACATGCACCACACACACCACACGCACCACACACACCACATGCACCACACACACTACATGCACCACACACACCACATGCACCACACACACCACATGCACCACACACCACATACACCACACACACATGCACCACACACACCACATGCACCACACACACCACATGCACCACACACACATGCAGTGCACTTACACATCACATATACACACACATCCATGCACCACACTGACACACCACACACACACACAACACATGCACCATGCTTACACATCACACATACACACACACCACACCCATGCACCACACATACACACTCACACCACCCTGTGCACCACACACACCACACTCACAACACATCACACCACAGGTATCACACTCACATCACACCACATGCACCACACACGTCACACCACATGCACCCCCGGCCCCATACACACTGAATGAATAACACAGCCACACAGAGGGCAGGGCCTGGGCCCGGTACTGAGTCCCTCCTTGCCTCTGAACAGCACACCCCCTAAGGCAGGCCCAGCCCACGGCTCCAGGGGCTGTCACGGATTTCCAGGGACTTTCCGAGGAGGGAGCCTGGAGCCTGTCTTGCTGGCGAGCAAATGGCAGTCCTCGAGATCACCCTGACTGCGCGCTGTGCACACGCACACTCACACGTGTGCACACACACGCACTTGTGCAAGCGCGCACACGAGCCAAGCCAGGCAGCCGCACAGCAGCCGCCAGGGTCGGGTTGATGAATCCGGAGGCCCCGGTCACCTCGCGGCCCGCGGGCAGGCGCCGGAGGGGCTGGCGGCGCGCGCACGTGGCGGGGCCCGGGCGGCGGGGCCTTTAAGGGGGCGGGGGCGGGCCGCGTTGGTAGCAGCGGGGAGAACGGCGGCCCCCGCAGGCCCAGCCGCGCCCCCTCCCTCGGGCACCGCCCCCGCCCCCGCCCCGCCCCGCCCCGCGGCCCGAGCCTCCTCCGGCCACTGCTGGGCCGCGGGCGGGACGCCCGGGGCGGCGCGCGCAGGAGGAAGCGCGCCCGGCCGCGGCCCAGGAACTTCCCTGACGCCGAGTCGGGAGCGCCGGCCGCGGGGTCCGCTCGCGCCCCTGTTCCGCAGGTGTGCGGGGCTTTCGCCCAGCCCCGGCCGCGGCCGCCGCGCATTTTCTTCCCGCTCGCCCCGCCCAGAGGCCCCGGGCCGCGCTCCTCGCCGGGCTCCGACCCCGCCGCGCCCCCTCCACGCCCCCCGCGCGCCGCGGCCGCCGCCAGCGCGTGTCCTGAGTCCGCCGCTCCGGCCCGGGGCTGCCGGGGAAGTTGGGGCGAGGCGGGCCGGGAATGCGCCATGGCCATGGCCCGGCTGGGCTCGTGGCTTGGGGAGGCGCAGTGGCTCGCGCTGGTGTCGCTCTTCGTCGCGGCGCTGGCCACGGTAGGCCTGTACCTGGCGCAGTGGGCGCTGGCCAGGGCGCGACCCCAGCCCCAGCGGCGGGCGGTGGAGCATGGAGAGGGGCAGCGCCCGGGGTCCGACGCGCTGCTCTCCTGGATCCTGACGCTGGGCAGCTGGAGGAGCCAGTGGCAGGCGGCCTGGGTGACCGCCCTGAACGAGGAGGCCGAGAGGAAAGGGGTGAGTTTCCGGGACTGCGGGCCGGGGGGCGGCTGATGCCGGGGCGGTCTGTCCGGGCCAAGCTCTTTCCTGGAGGCGTCGCCACAGCCCCTGACCCAGGGGAAGTGTTGAGTCCTCCCCCCAGCGCAGAGCATCCTCCAGAGTTAGGAGAGAGACGGGGGAGCGAGGACCCTTGACTGGGAGACAAGACAAAGTGATTGATTTTATTCTCCAAACGGCAGGTGCGCCAGGCCCTGGGCTCCGCGAGGGACAGGCTGGCGGTTGGAGGGACTGTCAGTAGCGCTCATCCGCGCCAGTCGTTACCTCCCCTGCCTGGAGTCCCGGCGCGAATTCCCGTGCCCGATGGGACACTCACTGAGCTTGCACATGATACACGAATAGCTGTGACCCCAATGTGCTTCCACCTCTCATAGAGCTGAATTTCACCAAGAATTTATCTCCAAAGACTTGCATTCCTTGGCATATAAAAACAGCGACCGTTTGCTGAGGGCCAGCCGCTGGGCAGACATCCTACCGAGGCTTTCGGTGCGTCTGCCATCTCTGAATCCTCACAACTCCCCGGACATAGGTGTTATCACTGTTTTACAGATGAGGAAACCGAGGCCCAGAGACGGCAGGCAGCCTGCCCAGTGCCACACAGCTCGTGGGCGGCAGAGCTGGCATGTGAGCCCAGCTGCCCTGGCCTGCAAGCTAAGGGCCTCGTGTCTTACCTCTGCTGCCTCACAGTCCTGTGGGCGTTTCTGTAGTCGTTGTTTATTTGATTGTTCCTTGACTTATTTTTGCTTTTAAGACATCTTAGTTTAATGACAAGTTCCTGGTATGTACTGTTCTTAGGCATTTCACAGGAGGAGTTGGAGCCTGGGTGAGTTTGGGGAGGCACCCTTAGTCTTGGCCGCTGCTCCGCCCTTCTAGGCCACAGTTTCCTGCACCTACATGTAAAGCTCAGTGGTCATTCGCTGTGGAAATAGCAGAATTGCTAATTTTGAACGTCCGGCCCCATCAGCCTTCAAAATATTCCATGGCAGGCCCTGTGCCTGGTCCTTGTGCCATGGCCTTGGAAGACATGGCCATGGAATTAAAAAACAAAAAAGCTTTGACTATCAGCAGACATCCAGCAAATCAAGAGACCTTGTTCTGAACTCTTGAAAAAGAACATAAATGACTGTACTTTTTGGAGGAAAAAAGGCTTCAGGGTCAGTCGACTGACTTTTGTCCTGGTGCCCAGAATCTGTACCTCAGCTGTCCAGAGCTAAAGAGTTTCTCAGGGAAACCAGTGGTCTCTTGTGGGAGCCCTCCACTCCTGTTGGCCTCACATCCAGGAGCAAATGCAGGTATTTCCCCAGGAAGCTTCCATCACTGACCCCTGATTGACCTGGTATCAAGGCTTCTGAGGCTGAGTCCCCTCCAGGCTGGTGGCGCGATTGGGCACCAGTCTCATCCGTGCCCTTTGTAGGAGGCAGGCGAGTGTTGGGTGAATGACCTGTGAGTTCCGCTTCTAACTCTGGAGTTTCAGGCCCAGAGGCAGTGACCTTACCTTCTGTATATTTAGGATGGTTTGTTTCGTGACATGTATGGATTGGCTTCAGAAAATATGATCCCCTTGGATATGATCCTTCCATATTCCCATCTGCCTGAAGTGTCGAGAGGCAGAGAAGAGGACGTCCCTGCCCTGGCATCTGTCTTGGGCTGGTCAAGTCAATCTGAGAACACTGAAGGAAATATTTGAAAGTTTTGGATAAAAACTTTTTACCTGAGTCTTCGTGTGGGATCAGGGAGGGTGTGCATTCAGGGAGAGAGAGGGTCTCAGCTTGTCTGCACCTTCTCTGTTCTCTCTCTGCTGTTGGCCACACACTGCAGTCTCATACCCCTGTCTCTCCTGACTTCCTGCCCGGAAGAGGCAACAGTGTCCTGGATTCATGCTCAAAGCAACCCAGGACCATGTCTGCCATATTTGCATGGACATAGTCCATTAGTTCTGTGATGACAGTCTTTGGTATTGCTTACTTTCCTGGGGACTGGGGTGGGGGAACACAGTCCTGATGCCTGGGAATGTCATTTCATTTCCATTCGAATGGAACGTGTTGCTGGCAGATAGGATCTGGGTGACTGGGCTCCCTATGAGTGATGGTCACACACCCTCCCCGCATCCTGAGCCATCGCTGCTGTATCAGTGATGGCATTTTGGGTGAGCAGGTGGTGGTGTTTGCATTCCTGGCCGCCTGAGTCCGGTGATTGTCACATACATCCGAGCATCCTGGGCCATCGCTGTTGTGACAGTGATGACCGTGTGGGAGAGCAGGGGCTGCCGTGTCCATTCGTGGCTGCCCTGACTCTGGCAGGAGTTTCTCGCTGCCCTCCCCCACCTCAATTCCCACTAATCCCGGATTAGGGCTGACACTCCGAGCCCGCTCTCGCCCGGAAAGCCACAGCTTAGTGCTCCCCCTCCTGCCTCTGCCTTGTCCTGATGTCACTCTGTCCTACCCAGGGAGGAGACCAGTTCTTGGCCTGTCACTTAGGGATTGAGAAGACCTGGTAATAACTTCATCACATCCAGCATTCTGTCTGGAAAGTGGAGATTTTTACACAACGGAGACAATAACTCCTCCCATTCCAAGTTTTACCCCACCTTTGTATTTTAAGATGGAAAGAAACCCTAAACTCTTCTAGCCAAGCCCCTTCCTTCTCCAGAAGAGGAGACTGAGGCCCCTGAGCTGGAGGAATTTGCTGAGGTCTGCCCATCAGTGGCTGCAGCCTGTTCCCTTGTGGGAAGCAGTTTCAACTTGGAGACCTAAATGTTTCCTTTAAATGAGAGCCAGCGAGAATGGCTCAGAGAGTAGAATTGTTAATGTGTTATCCTAAACAGTGGGGCTTGCACCTCCCAGGATCCAAGGACTGGGCAGCACCCTAGGAGTCCTCGTGCTCTCTGATGACCACTGCAGCAGCGCAGACTCCCCATATCGCAGGGGACCTCGGATCCCCACCCTCACTCCAGAAAGGGTTCTAAATTTTATGTGACAGTGATTTGCACTGACCTCAGAGGAAACCATTGCTGATCTGCCGGCTGGCCAGGTGGATGCCAGGTATGCAGAGATCACAGGGGTCCCGCCCAGAGAGCTTAGCGACACACATGCCTGCCCCCCACATCCGCTTTAGTAGGCTTGGGGAGCACACTGTGAGGGTGTCCCATGGTTGAGAATCACTGGTGAGAAGCTGCTAGAACACACCTGCCATCCATCAGAGTTACTCTTTCTTTTTTTTTTCCTTTTTTTTTTATTGTTATACTTTAAGTTCTAGGGTATATGTGCGCAAGGTGCAGGTTTGTTACATAGGTATACATGTGCCATGTTGGTTTGCTTCACTCATCAACTCATCATTTACATTAGGTATTTGTACGAATGCTGTTCCTCCCCCAGTCCCCCACCCCCCGACAGGCCCTGGTGTGTGATGTTCCCCGCCCTGTGTCCATGTGTTCTTGTTGTTCAACTTCCACCTATGAGTGAGAATATGCGGTGTTTGGTTTTCTGTCCTTGCAATAGTTTGCTGAGAATGCTGGTTTCCAGCTACATCCATGTCCCTGCAAAGGACATGAACTCATCCTTTTTTATGGCTGCATAGTATTCCATGGTATATATGTGCCACATTTTCTTAATCCAGTCTGTCGTTGATAGGTATTTGGGTTGGTTCCAAGTCTTTGCTATTGTGAATAGTGCTGCAATAAACATACATGTGCGTGTGTCTTTATAGTAGCATGATTTATAGTCCTTTGGGTATATACCCAGTAATGGGATTGCTGAGTCAAATGGTATTTCTAGTTCTAGATCCTTGAGGAATCGCCACACTGTCTTCCAAAATGGTTGAACTAATTTACACTCCCACCAACAGGGTAAATAGAGTTCCCCTTTCACCCAGCACCACCTAAAAGCAGTTGTTTGAGCTTTGACTCTTGCCTCTCCATTTGGTGTGGTGTTGCAGACACCTAATTCCCATTGATGTGATCACTCTTTCGTCATAGAGAACAGAAGATCCCAGAACTGGCTCAGTCTCAGGTCAGGCTCCTCAGACTGAGAACTAATATTATGGTATCCAAAAGGACCAGTTGAGATTTTCTTTTTACTCCCCTGTGATTACATCAGTATTTACAAAGTGGTTCATGATCATCAGTTATACCCTCAACACCCCCTTGGAAGTCTCTGGGACTGCTGTCCCACAGTCTCCTTGACTCTGGGATCCAGCGTGCTTGCTGCCGATGGCCCCTGCCCGTGGGCTGCGTAGCACTCCCCCCAAGGCTGATGCTGTCTGGACCACGTGTGGGCAGCACCCGTCCCGAAGTGAGGCCTGTGTTCTGTGGCCTGCGCTCTGGGCTTATCTAGTAGCGGCCCACCTAAGTGGGATGAGGCCCCGGACGAGGAGGGTCTCCAGTGCTGTTTGTTTCTTTAGTCCTTCAGCCCAGGGTTTCTTTAAAGGAATGTTCCAAATACAAATGATCAAGACTATAACTATCAAACAATTTGTGGTCTTTGTAAAAAAAAAGAAAAAAAAAAAGAAAGATGCTGTGTGGACTTGGAACATGTTATTAATAGCACTGACTTGAATAGAAGTTTCTGCATTTACAAAGTAAACAAAGTGGCCACCAGACTTCAGAGTCTTTGCATTATATAATGACCTTCCAGTTGTGCTCACAAAGTCCAAACTCCTTGACCAATGACAGTGACTGGTGTAGGAAGCCAGTTGGTAGAACTGTGGCAGCCACTGTGGGGAAGGGCCTTGGAGCTGCCCTTCCCTCCTCCAGTAGAAGGAACTTGGGCCTTTTTGGGGCTGTGAACCCTGCGCCCTCCACCATGACCCCTTCTGTCGCTCCAGTGTCCAGGGACCTTTCCTGTATGGGGCCTTCCCACAGGTCATTCCTTTTGTTTGGAGTTCTTATCTTTTTTTCTGCTTATGTGACTTCTCTAAATCTTTTGGGTCTTGGCTCAGAGGTCCCCGATCCTCCCCTTCAGCCAGGATGCTCCCCACCCTGCCGTCCTCCCGACCCCCTGGAGTCACTTATGCCCTGGTCAGCTCCCGGCATTGTGAGCTGGGGCAGAGCCAGGGGCCGTCCAGGCAGAGCCAGTCCCAGTGCCCGGCACAAAGCCGGCTCGCGGCAGGCTCTGGTCTCAGTGGGGTGAATGATGGGCCTCTGGAGGAGGAGAAACAGTGGTGATGCCCATTCCTCCATCTGGACTCAGGCCTTCTGTCTTGGGAGCCGGCCAGGCCTGGGCAAAACAAGCTGTTTAATGTGCTTTGTTTTTCGCTTCTAAAGCATCAACATTAAAGGAGGCTCTGATGACTTTGCAAGTCATCAATGCAAAACCCAGGAATAGGCGCCAGTTCAGTTTGTTCTTTGCACTCACCCATTCTCCCAACAAGACAGGAATTCAGGAAAGTGTGGGTGTAGTGTTCACATCAACTAAAATTCCCCCAACGCTAACTTCCATTCCCGCGGGCCCCTGGTAGGTTGCTGAGGAGGGAAGGCACTTCTTCAGCCCGTGGAAGAGCCTGTGGGGAAGCTGTGGAGCTGGGTGCGGGTTTGCTTGGTGCTCCAGCTCTGCCCTCCCAGCTGTGCGATCCTGGGAGAGTCTCTGTGCATCACCTGCATGAGGGAAAATTTTGGGTTCAATCCAGAAAACAAAATCCACTCTCCTAGCGGTGAGATCAGATCTGTGTGAGGCATTTAACAAAATGCCTTGTACCTAGTGAGACAATAAAGGTAGGCTGCTCTCTTTAAAGTCTTATTTTTTAAACTTTTTATTTTGAACTGCTTTCACAGAAAAGTTGAAAAAAAATGATTTAGCTTCCATATATTCGTCGCTCAGCCTTGCATAACCAAAGCTCAATGATCAGAACCAAGAAATTAACATTGGTGCTATGTTACTATGATTCGTAACACAATAAGATTAATGTAATGTAATAATTCAAGAAATTTAGGCCAGGTGCGGTGGCTCACGCCTGTAATCCCAGCACTTTGGAAGACTGAGGTGGGCGGATCACCTGAGGTCAAGAGTTCAAGACCAGCCTGACCAACATGGAGAAACCCCCATCTCTACTAAAAATACAAAATTAGCTGGGTGCGGTGGCATGTGCCTGTAATCCCAGCTACTTGGGAGGCTGAGGCAGGAGAATCGCTTGACCTGGGAGGCAGAGATTGCAGTGAGCCAAGATTGTGCCATTGTACTCCAGCCTGGGCAACAAGAGTGAAACTCCGTCTCAAAAAAAAGAGAGAGAGAGAAAGAAAAAGAGAGAGAGAGAGAGAGAGAGAGAGAGAGAGAGAGAGAGAGAGAGAAAGAAAGAAAGAAAGAAAGATTAACATTGTCACAACGCCTAATGACTAAAGCGAAGGCCTTCTTTGAATTTCACCAGTTTTCCACCTGTCTCCTTGTATCGTTCTAGGTTCCCATTAAGGGTACCTGTGGCGTTGAGTTGTGACTTCTTCATCACCTGCAGTCTGTCAGGGTTTCTCAGTCTTCCTTTGTTTTTTATGACCTTGATAACTGAAGACTATTGATCATTATTTTGCTGACTATCTTTCCATTTGCCTGGCATTTTCATATGGTTGGAGTGAGGTTATACAAACCACAGAAGTGGTGTGCACTGTGTCTGGGGCTTGTGACGTCAGTGTGTCTTGTTGCAGTGGATGCTGAGCTTGGTGCCTTGGTTAAGGTGAGTTCTGCTGGGGTCATCCTCTTGTATTTTATGTCTCCTCCTGTATTAGTCTATTCTTGCATTGCCAGAAAGAAATGCCTGAGACTGGTAGTTTATAAGAAAAGAGGTTTAATTGACTGATGGTTCTGCTGTCCAGGAAGCATGGCAGATTCTGCTTCTGGGGAGGCCTCAGGAAACTTACAATCATGGTGGAAGGTGAAGGGGAGCAGGCTCATCTTCTATGACCCAGAGCAGGAGGGAGAGAAAGAGGCAGGAGGTGCTACACACTTTTAAACAACCAGATCTCATGAGAACTCACTCAATGTACAGTACCACGTGGGGATGGTGCTAAACCATTCATGAGAAGTCCCCCTACCATGATCCGGTCACCTCCCACCAGGCCCCTCTGGCAACACTGGAGATTACAATTCAAGATGAGATTTGGGCAGGGACACAGATCCACATCATGCCACCTCCTTATATCTTTCCTGCTGTAGTTAACAGGTAGTGTGGGGACATTCTTTGAGCCTGTGCAGATCCCATCGCTCCTCAAACTTTTCCTTACTGATTTCACAACCATTGATATATCTTGTGTGCAGTGATGACGAAGGTGCAATTTGCTTGATGGTGACTTTCTGTTTCCTCTTCCTTGCTCTCTTTGTTATTTGGAACTCTACTGCAGGAGAGATCTGTCATTTCTCCTCCAATGAGATATTTATCTGATTGTTTAGCTCAATATAGACTCAATGGGTATTTATTTTATTCTGTGGGTTATCATCCCATACTATCACTATTTATTATATTGTTGTATCAGTTTGTTTTCCCACTGCTTTGAAGGACTTCCCTGAGAGTGGGTAATTGATAAAGGAAAGACATTTAATGACTCACAGTTCCACATGGCTGGGGAAGCCTCAGGAAACTTACAATCATGGTGGTAGGGGAAGCAGGCACCTTCTTCACAAGGTGGCAGGAGAGGGAAGAAGGAAGGAGGAACTTCCAAACACTTATGAAAGCATCAGATCTTGTGAGAACTCACTATCATGAGGACAGCATGGGAGAGACCGCCCCGTGATCCAGTCACCTCCCTCCCTCTACAGATGGGGATTACAGGGCCCTCCCTTGACACGTGGGGATTACAAACAGAGCCAAACCAAATCAGTTGCTTAAGTTGTTCTCCTTTGGGCCATCAGGGTGCTCCTTTGAGAGTAGCCTCTTGTGTTCTTCCATCAAGCCCACTTTTTTTTTTTTTTTCGTTTCCTTCATGTTTCCACAAAATGTTTGTTTTTGGCTCCCCACAGGCCCTGGATTCAGCCACTTCTTCAAGCAGCCCTGATTCCTTTTATTGGAGAAGTGTTTAGAAACCAAGACCTAGGCATTGGGTGTGTTCATTACCGCTTGGTTCTGATTGCTCCTCTTCAGTGCTTCAGTGTTCAGCAATAGCAAACATACATGTGTATACCAACATGTGTGTGTGTGTCTATATTTCTGTGTATTTCTCACTGCATTTATCTTAATAATCATGATTGTATCCTGCACCTTGGGTTCTAATCCAACAGAGTTCATTTTAGTTTTTTCTCTTTCTTATTCTTAACTCCCTTCTCCAAGAGTAAGACATTGGACATCTGCTGTCTTATTTACTTACTACTTATATGTTCAGTTCTAGTATATGCATAAAGTAGTTTCTGAGTTCCCAACCTATGAAACACATTTACTGGATTACAGCATTTATGTGCAGTCAAGATGCAGTTTTCCAAGCTTCCTAGGTTATATCTGTATTTTTCCCATCCCCTTCAGGGTGGTTATAGTGCATTTGTAGTGCATGTGTTTTTCCCATCCCCTTCAGGGTGGTTATAGTTCATTTGTAGTGCATGTGTTTGTTGGTGCACCAGAGCCACACAGTTTTAATTATGGGGTTTCTGTAGTCTGTTTTAATATCTGGTGGAGCTAGTTACCCTTGTCTTCCTTTTTCAGTGTTTTCCTGGCAATTCTTGTGTGTTTCTTTTTCCATGTGGACACAAAGTCTTCCTTTAAGTGGACTGGGGTCTGGAATAAGGGTTCTCTCAGCATTGACACAGCAGCAGAGATGCAGAGATACCTGAATTTGTGGTTGTGTGTGGCAGGCAGGCACACCCTGCTCCTGAAACTCAAGGACTTGGCAGATCAGAAAAGGAAAAGCAATCTCTCTTAATAATTCATTTTCTTTGTGAGACCACCCCTTGACCTTAAGTTTCCCAGCAAACTCTTTTTTTTTTTTTTTTTTTCTTTTGAGATGGAGTCTCGCTCTGTTGCCCAGGCTGGAGTGCAGTGGTGTGATCTCGGCTCATTGCAAGCTCCGCCTCCCGGGTTCACGCCATTCTCCTGCCTCAGCCTCCCGAGTAGCTGGGATTACAGGCGCCTGCCACCAAGCCTGGCTAATTTTTTTGTATTTTTAGTAGAGATGGGGTTTCACCATGTTAGCCAGGATGGTCTCTATCTCCTGACCTTGTGATCCGCCCGCCTCGGCCTCCCAAAGTGCTGGAATTACAGCTGTGAGCCACCGTACCCGGCTGCAAACTCTTTTCAAGGTTTGAATTCAGAAGGTAGCAAGGGAAGAGGGTAAACACTGCATCTGCTGCCCCAGGGGAGCATGCGTCTGCACCTAGGCTGGTGTAGGGTAACGTCGTATCTTTAGACTACTACAGAAGGTACATTGTTTCTCCACTGCATCCTCCGAGCGGCTGGCATGTTGCCTGCTCATGGTTCTCTGCCTGGCACTGTTCTCTGTGCTGGGTTCTGTTCTCTCAGGCCAGAGAGCCTGGTGCACAGAACTGTCTCATCACCAAGCTCACAGCGTGGCCCTGGCCAGCAGGTCCCACCCAAACAAGCTCCCACCACAGAGAATGCCAGCAGAGCAGCCTTGAAACTGTGATTTCATCCCTGTTGAGTAGTGCATTTAATTCTTTGCTGATTTTTTTGGGATGAGGTAGATAGTGCAAGAACAGGGTGAGGTTAGAAGTGTATAAATCAAAATGTTCTGTCCCTTTTAGGTTTACTTGGGTCATTGGGAATTCTTAAGAAATAGCCTCAGCATAACCTCATTGCTTGCTCACTTACACCATGCTTGCTGGAATCGCCATGGCACGGTTTTACACCGCTTCCCGTCTCCCACCCTCGGTCATGCCTTGTAGCTGCACCTAGCTCACTGCGGTGGAGATGAGATACAATGGGAGCCTGTGGGGCTGCGTGTTTTTTAACCACCCAGTCGGAGCTTACTTAAACCTGATGTGCTTTCTACACCATGTCAGGAACAGAGTTCAAGGAGAATTTCAATGTGGGGTTGTGTCGTTGGCAATACACATTTGGCCTTTCGAGAGCTTAGTTTTGAAAGAGCAAGACTTGGCTGGCCACATAAACCCTGGTTTCTTTGTTATAAAACGTTGGTCTTGTTGCCTTGTGGTCCTGTTTATTTAATTGTGCATCTCTTGTTTGGGGATTTAATTCTTTCTCTTTGAGACAGGGCCTTGCTCTGTCGCCCAGGCTGGAGTGTGATCCAGCTAAATACAACCTTCACTTCCTGGGTGCGAGTGATTCTTGTGCCTCAGCTTCCTGAGTAGCTGGGATTACCCATGTGTGCCACCACACCCAGTTAATTTTTGTATTTTTGGTAGAGACAGGGTTTTGCCATGTGGTCAGGCTGGTCTTGAACTGCTGGCCTTGAGTGATCTGCCCGCCTTGGCCTCCCAAAGTATTGGGATTACAGGTGTGAGCCACCATGCCTGGCCTTGCTTGGAGATTTTTAATTGGAAGAACCAGAACAGACATGAGCTGACCGAGTTTCCTGAAAGGATGCTGGGGGAACATGCAGAGCCATGGGCAAAGGTGAACCTTGGGGCCAGGTGGCTCCAGAGAGCTGTGAAGTAGGAGCCAAGGAGTCTACGCTGTGGGCAGCCACCAGCTGGGCTCATTTCCAGCCAAGGAACCTTGGTCACCCTCTCAGATCCCAGGCAGAGACCAGGCCTAGGGGGTAGGAGAAGAGAATGGGGGCACCCTAAGTAACCGTGCCACAGCAACCACACGCAACAGGGAGAGGTGCCTCTCCTAGACCAGAGTAGAGGACCGTCCCTAGCAGTCAGGGAGGGCACAGCCGGAGCCCACTGTGCCGGCCAAGGTGACCGCTAGAGCCACAGATCCTCTAATGTGCACGAAGCGGCCCTGCCCCGAGAGTCTGTTTCTTTCCTTATGCTGTCAGCAGGAAGATTCCGAATGCCCTTCACAGGCTTCCTGCAGCATCTTCAGCTTTGCTCCTGGGTGCCTGTCCTTTCCCAGCCTTCTCCTATAACTGAATCCTGCGCACTGAGCACAAGCCATCAGCAGCCGCTCCTTGGATGTGCAAACCTACTGATATTTAGCCGCTGCTGCTATTTAGAAGCACAGGGTTAACAGAAAGACGTGTTAGTACATTTTCTTAATTTTTCAGAATTTTAAACAGATACGTAATTTAAAAGATGCAGCCCCTCCTGTGCATGCCCCTCCTCATGCCACTCCTCTGTTCCAGGGCCCGCCTTTCCTGTCCTTTGAGGAGGACCCGCGGCAGCAGCCCCTGGAGCTGGCAGTGCAGGAGGTCTCCAGTGTGCTCAGGTCGGCCGAGGAGAAGGTGAGCCCGGGAGCCCCTTTCCCTGCAGGAGGAAGTGAACTTGGTGCGGGGGACGGGCAGTTTGCTTTGTTTAGAATCATCGGGCCGGGCGCGGTGGCTCAAGCCTGTAATCCCAGCACTTTGGGAGGCCGAGACGGGCGGATCACGAGGTCAGGAGATCGAGACCATCCTGNGCACTTTGGGAGGCCGAGACGGGCGGATCACGAGGTCAGGAGATCGAGACCATCCTGGCTAACACGGTGAAACCCCGTCTCTACTAAAAAAATACAAAAAACTAGCCGGGCGCGGTGGCGGGCGCCTGTAGTCCCAGCTACTCGGGAGGCTGAGGCAGGAGAATGGCGTGAACCCGGGAGGCGGAGCTTGCAGTGAGCTGAGATCCGGCCACTGCACTCCAGCCTGGGCGACAGAGCGAGACTCTGTCTCAAAAAAAAAAAAAAGAATCATCGAAAACGCAGAACCCTTTACAGTAGGAAAAAAATCAAAACCACCATCTGGCTCATCAACTGATGGGTGGATGAAGAAAGTGTGATCCGTCCACATAATGGGACGTTATTCCGCCTGGAAAAGGAGCGAGATTCTGACACTCGCTCCAGTGCGGATGAACCCTGAAAATCAGGTGTCAAGTAGAAAAAGCTGGACACAAAAAGCCTCGTATTGTGTGATTCCATTTATATGAACTATCCAGAGTAGATAAACCTGCAGGGACACAGAGGAGGTTCGTGTTGCCAGGGCCTGGGTGAGGGACTCTTGGGGGAAAATGGAGAGTGACTGCTGATGGGCTGAGGCGTTCACGTTGGGGGGATGAAATGTTCTAGAATTGATGGTGGTGTTAGTTGTAGAACTCTGTGAATATATTAAAAACCATTGATTTGTACAGCTTCAACAGGTGAATCATATCTCAGGGCATCTGATATCTGTTGCTCAAATATGTACATCCTGTTGTAGACTTTATATATTATGATATATCTCGTTTTATATACATATGTTTACATATATATGAACTATGTAGATGTTATGTAGAATTCATTTTCCTGTTGCTAACAGTTTATATGCTCAACTTACTAGACTCATCAGATACCATAAAGCATAAAAGCTTCTGAAATAAGTCCTAAGACATTTTCTCTCTTTTTTGGTTTTGTTTTGTATTGTTTTAGGGATGGGATCTCGCTCTATTGCCCAGGTTGGAGTGCAGGGGCATCAGCTTACTGTACCCTTAAACTTTTGGGCCCAAATGATCCTCTTGCCTCAGCTTCCTGAGTAGCTGGGACTACAGGCGCGTGTCACTGTGCCTGGCTAATTATTTTTGTTTCTTTTTTTGCAGAGATGGGGTCTTGCTATGTTACCTAGGCTGGTTTTGAACTGTTAGTTTCAAGTGATCCTCCCACCTCAGCCTTTGGGAGCAAGTGCTGGGATTATAGATGTGATTCTCCATGACCAGCTGAAATTTTCTCTTTAATACAAGTCTTACCCTTGTACTCATTATATTATTGTTGTTGTTGTTATTATTATTATATTTCTTACTCTTGGGCTCTGAATTTTCCCCGTTAATAAAAACGGTTTATTTGCCAGTTATATTCAGCATAACTAGCAAATCCAAAGACCAGCTCCATGTGGATAAATACAATGTTCTTGTTGGCTGCTGAATGCACTGATTTGTAATTTACAGTCTAGAGTTACAGTTAGACATGAGGGTATGGTCTCACTTTAGGAGGGAAAAGAAGAAATCAGTGCTTCCCCCCTTCCCCATAACTCACATATATATTTCCCATATGTGTATATAATCTGTTTTTGAAAGCATCATCTATAATGAAGTTCCGTCCTCTATTACTCCTCTTCCTAGCTACACTGATGACTGTTCTTCTAAAGTTGGTCTGCTCTTTCTTCATTTTCAGCTTGTGTTTATATGTTGCCTGTGTTGCTGTATGATGTTTATGGCTCTGTCTGCATTTTTTTTTTTGAGACAGAGTCTCGCTCTGTCGCCCAGGCTGGAGTGCAGTGGCCGGATCTCAGCTCACTGCAAGCTCCGCCTCCTGGGTTTATGCAATTCTCCTGCCTCAGCCTCCCAAGTAGCTGGGACCACAGGCATCCACCACCTCACCCGGCTAGTTTTTTGTATTTTTTAGTAGAGACGGGGTTTCGCCGTATTAGCCAGGATGGTCTTGATCTCCTGACCTTGTGATCCACCCGTCTCGGCCTCCCAAAGTGCTGGGATTACAGGCTTGAGCCACCGCGCCCGGCCTCTGTCTGCATTTTATTATCAAGTTAGGTGTGTGGGTGCCATTTAGCAGACAGCAAGGAGGGGACGCCCATGTGGCCCCAGATGGAGGAGAGTGTTGCGGGCCCCTCCACCCCACCTCTCACGTATCCCTGTGACAGCTGGGGTATTTGTGTGTTTAACATGTTTATCATTTTTTATGTACTTTTGCAACAAGATTTCTCTATGTAGATCACTGTAATTTTGAGACTTCTCCAGGTTAGTTTTTGTAGTTCTTTTCTTTGTTGTTCATTTTGCTTCAGCTATAATTCAGGATTCCAGATGAACCCGAGCTCACTTACCCATCTCCTATTACTGGGTAATTAAATTGTTTTCTCTTTTTCGAAAGTACAGGTTGAGTATCCCTTATCTGAAATTCTTGGGGTCAGGAGTATTTTGGGTATCAGATCTTTTTTTGGATTTTTGAATATTTGCATTATTTTTTACTAGTCAAGCATCCCGAATCCAAAATACTCCAGTGAGCATTTCCTTTGAGCATCATATCGGCACTCAAAAAGTTTCAGATTTTGGAGCATTTCAGTTTGGGATTGTTGGATTCGGGATGCTCAGTCTGCACAGAGAGTGCTGCAGCGATTGTGTCTGTTCATTGCCTCCCGACTCCTCAGACAAGCACCGGAGGATCCCAAGAGAAGGCATGAGCCTGGCAGGTCACTGGTGTGCACACTTCAGCTTGGCCAAGTATTCCTGAGTCAGTCACCAAAGTGCTGTTCCGGTTTTCTTTGCCCCAGCAGCATAGGAGAGCTCTCCTTCCTGCATACCCTTGTCAGCACTGGAGCCACACTGTTACATAATCCTTGCAATGAATGTGAGGAAGTTACTGGAAAATACTGGGGTTGCAGGAGGGAGCCCATGGCAGCAGTGCAGGATGCTGAGCCTGGCACAGCCTGGAGAGCTGGGAGGGTCCTGCGGCAGGTGGTCCAGTGCCCATTTTACACCTGGGGAGCTGAGGCGCAGAGAGCTGTGGGCCTGCCCTCCTGGAGCCCGCTGCTTTGGAAGTGCCTTCCCGGATGGCGCGCACCCTCTCTATTTGTGGCAAACAGGGTCTGAATCCCTTTATGGCGGGGTGGTTTCTGTATGGTGTTTTCCGGTGCTTTCCCAGTAAAGAGAGGAGTGGAATGTTCAGGCCTGGCCTGGACAGAGAGTGGAGCAAGCGGAACTGTGGAAATAGCAAGACTCTATCTTTAAAAAAACTTCATATTGCCAGAAAAGTGGCCTGAGACAGTAGGTGATTCAATTGTAATCCCTTTAATAAATACAATTCCAGAAATGGACATGACAAAAATAGTACATGTAAATTAGAAGTTAAAAACAGCATTGTATTTGTACAGCCATGACCATAGGAACATTTTTCAACACGGTTGAAATGTGGAAGCCACCCAAGGGCTCACTGATAGGCAAATGGATAAGGAAATGGAATAGAATTCAGCCACAGAAAGGAAGGGCATTCTAGGCCGGCCACCATGGCTCAAGCCTGTAATCCCAGCACTTTGAGGCCGAGGTGGGCAGATCACGAGGTCAGGAGTTCGAGACCAGCCTGGCCAACATAATGAAACCCTATCTCTACTAAAAATACACAAAAAGTTAGCTGGGCGTGTTGGTGCGCGCCTGTAATCCCAGCTACTTAGGAGGCTGAGGCAGAATTGCTTGAATCCGGGAGGTGGAGGTTGCAGTGAGCTGAGATTATGCCACTACACTCCAGCTTGGGTGACAAAGCGAGACTCCATCTCAAAAAAGAAAAAAAAAAAAAGAAAGGAAGGACATTCTGACATAGGCTATAACATGAATGAACCTTGAGGACATTATGCTCAGTGAAATAAGCCAGATGTGAAGGGACAAATGCTGTATGAGTCCACTTCTTAGCGGTCCCTAGAGTAGCCTGATTCAGAGAGACAGAAAGTGGAATGGTGCGTGCCAGGTGCTTGGGGGAGGAAAGTGGGGATGTAGTGCTTAGTGAGGACAGAGTTTCAGTCTGGGAAGATGCAGCTTCTGGAGGTGGATGGTGATGATGGTTGATGCAACAAAGTGAATGGACTTAATGCCACTGAACTGTGCACTCAAAAATGGCTAAAATGGTCAATTTTATGTTATGTATATTTTACCACAATAATAAAAGATGTGGAAGGGTATAGAGATTTCTTAAGCTTTCATTATTTCACATAGCAAGCTTTGTTTAATTTGTTTACCCTTCCTTTACCTGAGCTATGATTTGTCAATCCTTGTCAGGTGTCAATGACTTTATTTTCTTTTTAAAATTTATTTTTTTAATTGACAAAAATTGTACATATTTGTGGTATGCATCTTGATGTTTTGATATATATATACATGTGGAATGGCTAAATCTAACATGTGGATGATGTCATATACTTAACATTTTGTGTGGTTAGAAATTTAAAATCTACTCTTTTAGCAATTTTCAGGTATATAATGTATTGTTACTAACTTTAGTCACCATGGTATGCAATAGATCTCTTGAACTTCTAACTGAAATTTGGTATCCTTTAACCAATACCTCCCCAGTGTCCCCAACTCCCTAGCCCCTGGTAACCACCATTCTGCTCTTGGTTTCTTTGAGTTTAACTTTTTAAGATTCTACTTATAAGTGAGATCAAGTGGAATTTGTCTTTCTGTGCCTGACTTATTTCACTTAACGTAATGTCCTCCAGGTTTATCCATGTTGTTGCAAATGACAGGATTTTCTTCATTGTTAAGGCTAATATTCCATTGTGTATATCTGCCACATTTTCTTTATCCATTCATCTGTTGATGGACACTCAGGTTGATTCCATCTCTTGGCTGTTTTGAATAATGCTCCAGGTATCTTTTTAACATACTGATTTTATTTCCTTTGGATCTATAATGGACCCTTGAACAGCATGAGGGTTACGGGCACTGACCCCTTGTGCCATCAGAAATCCACATATAGGCCGGGCACGGTGGATCACGCCTGTAATCCCAGCACTTTGGGAGGCTGAGGCGGGCGGATCACAAGGTCAGGAGATCGAGACCATCCTGGCTAACACGGTGAAACCCCGTCTCTACTAAAAATACAAAAAATTAGCCAGGCGTGGTGGCGGGCACCTGTAGTCCCAGCTACTCAGGAGGCTGAGGCAGGAGAATGGCATGAACCCAGGAGGCAGAGCTTGTAGTGAACTGAGATCGCACCACTGCACTCCAGCCTGGGTGACAGAGCAAGACTCCATCTCAAAAAAAAAAAACCAAAAAAAACTCCACATATAACTTTGATTCCACAGAAACTTAACTACTAATAGCCTACTGTTGACCAGAAGCCTTACTGATAATGTAGTCAATTGACAGATATTTTGTATGTTATCTGTATTACTCTGTTCTTACAATGAAGTAAGCTAGAGAAAAATGTTATTAAGAAAATCATATGGGCCGGGCGTGGTGGCTCACGCCTTTAATCCCAGCACTTTGGGAGGCCGAGGCGGGTGGATCATGAGGTCAGGAGTTCAAGACCAGCCTGGCCAACTTGGTGAAACCCTGTCTCTACTAAAAATACAAAAAAATTAGCCGGGCGTAGTGGCAGGTGCCTGTAATCCCAGCTACTCAGGAGGCTGAGGCAGAGAATTGCTTGAACCTGGGAGGAAGAGGTTGCAGCGAGCTGAAATCGCGCTGCTGCACTCTAGCCTGGGTAACAAAGCGAGATGCCATCTCAAAAAAAGAAAAAAGAAAAGAAAATCATATGGAAGAAAAAATCTATTTACCATTCATTAAGTGGAAGTGAATCATCATAAAGGTCTTCATCCTCATCGTCTTCACGTTCAGTAGGCTGAGGAGGAGGGAGAGGAGGGGTTGGTCATGCTGTAGCAGGGGTGGCAGAAGTGGGAGAAAATCCACGTATTAGTGGACCTGTGCAGTGGAAACCCATGTTGTTCAAGGGTCAGTAGTATACCCAGTAGTGGAATTGCTGGATCATATGTTAGTTCTCTGTTTAGTTTTTAAAGGCGCTTCCATATTGTTTTCTGTAATGGCCGTAATAATTTACAGTGTCACCAACAGCACACAAGGGTTCCCTTTTCTCCATGTGCTTACCAGCACTTGTTATCGCTCATATTTTTGCTAATAGCTATTCTCACAGGTTTGACGTGATATCTCCGTGTGGCTTTGATTTGCATTTCCCTGATGATTAGTGATGTTGAGCATTTTTTCAGAGACCTGTTGGCCATCTGTATGTCTCCTTTTAAGAAACGTCTATTCAGGTCCTTTGCCCATTTTTTAATTGGGTTATTTGTTTTCTTGCTGTTGAGCTATTTGAGTTGTTTATTTATTTTTGATATTAACCACTTATCAAACATACGCTTTGGAAATATGTGATTCCATTCTGTAGGCTGTCTCTTCACTCCGTTGATGGGTCCTTGGCTGTGCAGAGTTTTTAGTTTGATGCAATCCCATTTGTCTGTTTTTGTTTTTGTTGCCTGTGTTTTTGGGGATCATACCAAAAAAAATCATTGCCCAATCCAATGTCTTAAAGCTTTCCTTCTGTGTTTTTTTCTAGTAGTTTTATAGTTTCTGGTCTCACATTTAAGTTCTTCATGCATTTTGAGTTGATTTTTGTATATGTGTGAGATAAGGGTCTGATTTCATTCTTCTGCATGTGGGTAGCCAGCTTTCCCAACACCATTCAAGGAGTCAGGACATTTTTTTTTTTGGAGACAGAGTCTTGCTGTCTTGCTCTGTCACCCAGGCTGAAGTGCAGTGGCGCAACCTCGGCTCACTGCAACCTCCACCTCCCGGATTCAAGCAATTCTCCTGCCTCAGCCTTCTGAGTAGCTGGGATTACAGGTGCACACCACCATGCCCGGCGAATTTTTGTGTTTTTAGTAGAGATGGGGTTTCACCATGTTGGCCAGGCTGATCCACATGATCCGCCCGCCTCGGCCTCCCAAAGTGCTGGAATTACAGGCGTGAGCTACTGCGCCCAGCCCTCGGTGTCAGGACTTTTCTAGCTGTGGAGGTCAGGCTTCAGCAAGCACAGACGGGCATGCTGCAGTTTGCAGATACTCACAGGCTCTGGCAAGTTCAGACCTCAGGCTGTCATGGGTCCGTTCTGTCTCAAACATAGGAATTCTGCTATTATCATAAAATCAATACAAGTTCATTGATGAAAACTTGAAAAACACAGAAGAATATTTAATAAAAACGCACGGTAGTTGTGTGAACTAGTGATTAGCTCTGTTCCTGTGTTGGTGTGCATTGCCAGTCTTTTTCTTCTGCATTTATTTTTTGCTACAATTTACACTATATTCCATTTATATTCTTTCCCCCATGTCACTAAAATTCCTCAAAAATTCTAATGAATGAACGCATAAGAGTCAAGGCTAGCCGGGCGCGTTGGCTCATACCTGTAATCCCAGCACTTTGGGAGGCCAAGGCAGGTGGATCACGAGGTCAGGAGTTTGAGACCAGCCTGGCCAATATGGTGAAACCCCGTCTCTACTAAAATTACAAAAATTAGCTGAGCGTGGTGGTACATGCCTGTAATCCCAGATACTTGGGAGACTGAGGCAGGAGAATTGCTTGAACCTGGGAGGCAGAGGTTGCAGTGAGCCGAGATTGTGCCATTGCACTTCAGGCTGGGCGACAGAGCTAGACTCCACTCAGAAAAAGCAAACAAAACAAAACAAAACACGAGTCAAGGCTGTGAAGCAGCAGCCGTGTTGTCCTGGTTAGGAGCAGGGTTCCTTGTGTGGCTCGGCTTCTTACCTGTAAAGGTAGAGGATACTCTCCACCCCCTAGACAGGCTGTGAGGATGGAGTGAGTTACTGCAGGTACAGCACATGGAGCAATGCCAAGCCTGTGCGAGGCTCAATATTTTCGCCTACCTCTATTGTTATTTTTGCTCATGTGTTTATTTCTTCACTGTTCCTAGACGTAGAAGAGTAGAGGTACTTGAGAAAGAGTATGTGCATTTTTAAGGATCTTGATACATATTGTCAGAAAAGCAACCTTAGGAAATGGACTACTTTTTATTTTTTGAGACAGAGTTTCACCCTGTCACCTAGGCTGGAGTGTATTGGCACAGACACTGCTTACTGCAGCCTTGACCTCCTGGGCTCAACAGTCCTCCTGCCTCAGCCTCTCGAGTAGCTGGGACTACAGACATGCACCACCATGCCTGGCTAGTTTTTTATTTTTTCTGTAGAGATGGTGTCTCACTTTGTAGCCCAGGTTGGTCTTGAACTCCTGGGCTCAAGTAATGCATCATATTCTGCCTCCCAAAGTGCTGAGATTATAGGTATGAGCTACCTCACCTGATGAAAGTGGATGATTAAATTGCATTTGTTTTGATACAATTACAGAAATAGTTCATGCTCATTAAAAAGTTAAAAATAAAAATGTCCCAACTTTGATTATTATTATTTTTTAACTATTGACCTCCTGCTCCCGCCTGCTGGGATGGGGCTGCTGTTAACCGTGTTCTTGCAAGTTTTTCCTGCCAGAGAAAAAGCACACAGCAGACTCTTGTTTTCTTTTGCAACAATGTTCCGCATAGCTCTTGACTTTTATGTTTTTGTGGCCAAATGAGGAAAGGAGCCCTTGCCACTGCCTTGTCCTGGCTGTGGCTCGCGCTGTCCTTTGAGGTGGAGTGAGCCCACCGGTTGGGTAGACGGGTCCCCTCCCCTCCCCTCCCCTTTCACAGGGCTGTGAGTGTGGGAGGAGGAGCCCGGTCGCTCTTGCCAGCCTGGATCCTGTGCACACCACAAGGAGGAAGTCCTGTTGGGATCTGCCCGGGCTCCTGGGAAGGGTCAATAAGGAGTAGAACACCCTCGGGTGCTTGGATTCTGTACATGGCCTTTTCCATTCTTGGTCGAGCATCTTGGCCAAACATGACACATTTTTAGGGCACTGTTTTTGCAAAGGCATCCAGCCAGCTTAATCTCTTGTAAAATGTCCAGGGTGAGACACTGCTTATCATGCGTTAAATGAAAATGATAAGACAGCAAGGCCTCTTTTTGTTAATACTGTTCTGTGAGTTCAGCTCTAGAACTGCCGTGTAGGGCGCCGGGTTCACAATGGTGTTCTTCTTCTCTGGTATCTAAGCCACACACCCCCGTGGTCTCCAAATTTGCACTGAATTCCGTGTCAGCACCGCCTCGGTTCCCTCAGCTGGGCATAATTCTTGAGAAGGAAAAAAAAACTGTAACAGAACTTGAGGACCTGTGACAAATAAGAGATAGTAAAGAAATAGGAAGTTCTCATTCCAGGGCATTGCCCCTCCCTTTCAAAGCTCACACCGTGGTGTCAGGTTGCATCTTCCTCATCTTTCTACTCAGCCTTGACAAGGGACATGTGGTTGGCATTTGAGCCAAGACAGGGACAAGGCCGCCGGAACCCAGCCTGTCTGTTATATAATGCCATCTCTGATCAGTGGGATAAGGCTGGGGACTGGCTGGCCTGAACTCCCCACCTCCTCTCCGTCGACAAACGCCTGACTGGTGTTCCATCTGGAGTCTCCCTGTGGGTCGCTCTCCCAGTGGAACCGGCTGCCCTGGCTACTGGATGCCCTTTTCTTGGACTTCCTCTTGCCACCCCTGAAGGCCTCTGTGTGTCCAAGTCATCACCTTTGCAAATATCTGGTTCATCTGCTAGACCCTCTCTGCATAGTCTACACAGAGTGAGGTCTTCCAGAGCTTGAAGCAACTTGAGTCATCCCGCAGGACCAACGATGGAGAAGTGCGGAGTCCACACCCGGCCCAGCCGCGGCTGCAGTGAGGAGCGGTCTCAACTATGTTTACTCACAACACTTTGGACACCAAATGTGTGCGAGTTTTTCTCACACCAACTCTCAGTTCTTCAGCTCTGATGCCAACCGGGTATCCTACACTTCAACTCCATTCTGACATTACTGAGACTTAACACAGATCCCACAGGCCCAGGGCCGGGTCCCACAAGACTGCCCCCACTTCAGACACCAGGCATAAGCTCTAGGTTGCCCCCGTTCTTCTGACTGTAGATCGGAGATTTCCCCAACCTACCCCCTGAGGTTCACATGTCTTACTAGAGCGGCTCACAGCACGTAACTCAGGAAAACAGTTTTCTTACTATTACTAGTTTATTAGGAAGGATATGACTCAGGATTGGCCACGTCGAAGGGATGCTTAGGTGGGTGGAGAGGGAGGGCAGGGACTCCAGCAGCTTCATGCCCTGCCTGGGCGAACCACCTGTGCGGTACCTTGATGTGTTCACCACCTTGGAAGCTCCCCGAACCTGTCCTTTCAGGGTTTTTATGGAGGCTTCATTCCCTAGGTGTGATTGATTACATCATCGGCCATAGGTGATTGAATGCAGCCTCTGGCCCCTCTGCCCTCCCTGGAGGTGCGGTGGTGGGGTGCTGGAGATGGGGTGCTGGAGGTGGGGAGGTGGAATGCTGGAGGTGGGGTGGTGGGGTGCTGGAGATGGGGTGCTGGAGGTGGGGTGGTGCGGTGCTGGAGATGGGGTGCTGGAGGTGGGGTGGTGGGGTACTGGAGGTGGGGTGGTGGAATGCTGGAGATGGGGTGGTGGGATGCCGGAGATGAGGTGGTGGGATGCTGGAGGTGGGGCTCAAAGTTTCTCAAGTGACCAGCCCCCATCCTGATGCTATCTGGGGTCCCCCCAACAGCCCTCTTGTTAGCATATAAAAGACACTTGGCCAGGCGTGGTGGCTCACACCTGTAATCCCAGCACTTTGGGAGACTGAGGCAGGTGGATCACGAGGTCAGGTGATCAAGACCATCCTGGCCAACATGGTGAAACCCCATCTCTACTAAAATACAAAAAATTAGCTGGGTGTGGTGACACGCACCTGCTGTAGTCCCAGCTACTTGGGAGGCTGAGGCAGGGGAATTGCTTGAATCTGGGAAGCAGAGATTGCAGTGAGCCGAGATTGCGCCACTGCACTCCAGCCTGGCGAGCGAGCAAGCAAGACTCCATCTCAAAAAAAAAAAAAAAAAAAAAAAGGGCACTTTTCTCAAAAGACTCTCTCATCTCTTGGGAGATTCCAAGGGTTTTAAGAGCTTTGTGCCAGGCATCAGGAACAAAGACCAAACACATATTTATCACAGGCGGCAAGCCCTGCAGGGCTGTGGCATTTTCCTGAGGGAATTCTCCTGGGTGCCTGCCTTGCAGGGTATCTGCTCAGACCAGGTGTGGAAGCACGCTCCTGCCCGCAGCCCCTGTGAGCGGGCTCCAGCGAGGGCTGGCTTGGAGGCAGCAAAGCATGGCCTTGAGACTTTTCTCCGGGGGCTCTCTGTGCATTCTCTTCTAGTCCCAACATGCACCGAGCGCATTTATTTCTCCTAGACTTTAATTACATTCTTACACAACAGCAGCAAGTTTCTACCTATGTTGTCTTTCCTCATGTCGTGGGAGAGATTTGCTCTAGAATGTGTGACCTAGGAGAAGGAAATTCTTATATCCATATCTCAAGCCACCTGAGAGCCAGCCCTTCCCCCGCAGGGGCAGCCACAGCCCTTCCCTGGCACATGAGGGTTCAGAAGCTTTTCTTTTTTCTTTTTTTTTTGAGACGGAGCCTTGCTCCGTCCCCCAGGCTGGAGTGCAGTAGCGTGATCTCGGCTCACTGCAAGCTCCGCCTCCCGGGTTCACCTGCTTCAGCCTCCCCAGTAGCTGGGACTACAGGCACCCGCCACCTCGCCTGGCTAGTTTTTTTTCGTATTTTTTAGTAGAGACGGGGTTTCACCGTGTTAGCCAGGATGGTCTCGATCTCCTGACCTTGTGATCCACCCGTCTCGGCCTCCCAAAGTGCTGGGATTACAGGCTTGAGCGACCGTGCCCGGCCAGGAGCTTTTCATGCTCCCTTCCCTGGGGGTCCAAGGTCCACACATCGGTAAAAACATGAATGTGAGTCAGCGCTTAGGAATTGTGCTGTGACAGGTCGCTCACTGAAAAAGAGTTGCATTTCTTTTAGGAAGTGTTGTAACGGAATACCCCCGTTTTGTTTTTTTTGACAGAGTCTTGCTCTGTCGCCCATGCTGGAGTGCAATGGCACATTCTTGGCTCACTGCAACCTCCGCCTCCTGGGTTCAAGTGATTCTCCTGCCTCAGCCTCCTGAGTAGCTGGGAGTATAGGCCCACGCCACCACGCCCAGCTAATTTTTTGTATTTTTAGTAGAAATGGAGTTTCACCGTGTTAGCCAGGATGGTCTCGATCTCCTGACCTCATGATCTGCCCACCTCGGCCTCCCAAAGTGCTAGGATTACAGGTGTGAGCCACTGTGCCCAGCCCTGAATACCCCCATTTTCTAAGAAAAAGAGAATGAGTTATTGTTGTTTATTATTATTTTTTCTCTTTTCTTTTCTCCACTTCCCCCTGCTCCCCACTTTTTAGCCCTTTAGAAATGCAATTATAGCCTCTTACCTCCCTTTCACCAGACACTGCCTACCGGGAAAGCTCGTCTAACCATGTGCTCAGGAGGTCTGAAAGAAACCCTCACCCACCGGGAGGTTTCCTGGAGAGATAACAGTCGATTTACAACCCTAAGTGTGCCCATGACCAAACTCTCCCACCGGAAGAGTTTCAGCTGTAACAACGTAGTCCTGGCCACTAAGGCACCAGCGGTCACCAGCTTGGACACTCAGTAGATAAGGTGCCAAAGCAAGTTATGTGAACCCTCACCTGCTCGCTTCTTCCCTTTCATGACATTCATGCCAAGCCCCTTTTTGAAAGTGCCTGCTTTCTGCCCCAAAATATGAGTGGTACCCTTAAGGCAGAAGCCTGTTCTTCCGCTAAGCTAAGCTTTGGAATGCAGAGTCACTGTCTTTATACCAGACCTGCTCTTGTTCATCGTACTCTGCTAGCAGCCACTGCCTGCGTTTTTGTTACAGTATGGTGAGTGTAGCTTTCAACTTAACATTCATTTGGAAAACTTGCTGATGAAGGCAAGAGCTGATCACTTTGTGATCTTTGGAGACTTGAGTGATGTCGCCTGGCACAGTGTGGAGCCAGGAGTCCTGGACATGCTTTAGTTGTGTGTTTTCAGTTTCATTTCTAAATAAATGGAGGCTCCCCATGGTATAACGATTGGCTGGAACTGAAAGTTTTAAATAAAAGTTACAACCCACCTAGCCTGGGGAAAGGCCCATGTCAGAAGCCAGGGAGACCCCGATTGGATCTGGGCTTGTTTGGGGCACTTCCTTCTCTCTCTGAGCCACAGGTTCTGTGTCCGTGCTGTAGAAGCCCCTCCCTAGCAGGGCTGTAGGAAGCAGGGCAGGCCTGTGCCCGTGCAGTACCCTGCCTGGCACCTGCCATGTTGTGGCATGTGATGGTATCAGGTGTGACCAGGCCCTGGGTATAGAGCTTGTATCCATTCTCATGAGAGCTCACAACGAGCCTGTGTCAGAAGCATCATCCCACTGTACAGAAGGAGAAACTGAGGCAGAGAGGTGCAGTCACTTGGCCAAGGTATGGAGCTACTGCACAAAATAAACCATGCTGTTAGTATGATTTTTTTTTCATTTTTATTACTTTTTAATTTTTTAAATTTTTTGTAGAGGTGGGATCTCACTAGATTGCCCAGTCTCGTTTTGCACTCATGGACTCAAGTGATCCTCTCGCCTTGGCCTCCCAAAGCGCTGGGATTACAGGTGTGATATTATCACTTTTATTATTTCACGTAAGCTCCTGCCCCCACCACATCCTCACCATAAAAAAGACAACGAAGATAGGGAAAGGAGAACTGGTCAGCATTATCACCCTTTTCATCTGTAAAACCACAGCTACAGACAGAACTGGGCGATCGTGTGGAATTTCCCCCAGAACCTTATTCCATATCCTCTCTAGGGGAAACCCATAGCTTGCCCTGGGTGTGTGTGTTGTGTTGTGTGCACGTGTGTTCTACCTGATGCTGAAATATGCCTTGAGAGCTGCGGGGTTGGGGGGTGAGGGACGGTCCCCTGCCCTGTCCATAACTCAAGGGGCTGCTTGTTTGGTATGGGCACCATGATTTAAAATTGTCCACATTTGTCACTCTAGCTAGCTGTAAACAGGAAGCTCAGCTCAGTTGTCTTTTTTTTTTTGCTTTGCTTTGTATGATTTGAAATTCTGGGTATTCCATGAACCTGGAATTTATGCTAAAATGCTAACAGGTTGTGAAATTGTTTTGAATGAGGGTCTTTCCTAGGGCGGGTGGTGGAGGTTCCTCATTGGAGACCCCATCCTCTGAGATCCAGGGCAGATGCCGCCCCTGAATGGGACTCCCACAAGGCCACCTGTTCGTCTGGATGATGGTGTATGGAATTCTGGGCCGAGCCAGCCTGCAGGTGCAGCCTGACTCTGGCCTGGAGGATACAGAGCGAAAGACCTGTGGTGGCCCCGAGGTTTTGTCGGTTGGTGGGAATACAGAGCACGGGGCGTAGGAGGTTGGTGCGGTCGAGCGGCCTGGCCCTGTCAGGAAGCACTAGCTGCCAGCCTGGAGAAGACCCACTTCCCTTCTGCCCTTCATGTTAAAGGAACTGTCTTGTTTATGTCTTTTAGTGTACACTTGATGAAAGAGAACACATTCACAAACATCTTTCTACTGTAGAATGCCCACATTAAACCGTGTGATGTATTAACAACACTTCCTTGTAGTGCCGTATTACTGAAAGGCTTCCTTGTTTAAAGTATCTAACAAGAAAAGGGAGGGAGAGTGTTGCTGGGGGTGGGGTTGGAGTCAGGTTGGAGCAGGAGCCCCATGTGGTCGAGGCTCCCCCAGAAGAGGATAAACAGCAGCTCTTGAGGTTGGCCGCCATCTTGTTTCCAACCCTTTTCATCTCAGTTCCCTGCGAGAATTTCTTATAAAAATACATCTTGGGCCAGGCACGGTGGCTTACACCTGCAATCCCAGCAAATTGGGAGGCCAAGGTGGGTGGATCATGAGGTCTGGAGTTCGAGATCAGCCTGGCCAACATAGTGAAACTCAGTCACTACTAAAAATACAAAAATTAGGCCGGGCGCGGTGGCTCAAGCCTGTAATCCCAGCACTTTGGGAGGCCGAGACGGGTGGATCATGAGGTCAGGAGATCGAGACCATCCTGGCTTACACGGTGAAACCCCGTCTCTACTAAAAAATACAAAAAACTAGCCGGGCGTGTTGGCGGGTGCCTGTAGTCCCAGCTACTTGGGAGGCTGAGGCAGGAGAATGGCGTGAACCCGGGAGGCGGAGCTTGCAGTGAGCTGAGATCCGGCCATTGCACTCCAGCCTGGGCGGCAGAGCGAGACTCCGTCTCAAAAAAAAAAAAAAAAAAATACAAAAATTAGCCGGGTGTGGTGGTGCTCACCTGTAGTCCCAGCTGCTCGGGAGGCTGAGGCAGGAGAATCGCTTGAACCCAGGAGGCAGAGGTTGTGGTGAAATGAGATCCCGCCAGCACACTCCAGCCTGGGCAACAGAGTGAGATTCTGTCTCAAAATACATACATACATACATACATACATACATACATACATTTATTTTTAAGCCGGGTGCGGTGGTTCACACCTGTAATCCCAGCACTTTGGGAGTCTGAGGCAGGCTGAGGTCAGGAGTTTGAGATCAGCCTGGCCAACATGGTGAAACCCTGTCTCTACTAAAAATACAAAAATTTGCTGGGCGTGGTGCGGCACACTCGTATTCCGAGCTACTTGGGAGGCTGAGGCAGGAGAATCGCTTGAACCCGTGAGGTGGAGGTTGTGGTGAGCCGAGATGGCGCTACTGCACTTCAGCTTAGGGGACAGAGTGAGACTCCATCTCAAAAATATATAAATAAAAATACATCTTTAGCCGTTTATTTTGAATTAGTGGGCAAACAGGATTAAATGTTGTAGATATTGGGATAATCTTTAGCTCTAATGGAGTTTACTTTTTAAATTGAGTCCCAGTTCCAGAGTAGAAATAGTGTTTTTTATCCAGTGCATCCTGTCTTAAAGAATATTTACAGAGACGAGACTCGCTTGCGGTCTCACCTTGATTAGTGAAGGGTCTTTGCCTTCATTTTACTTGGGAGTTCTTTTCTTGGGTGTCTCAGAGTGTGACGACAGTGAAAAATATTCAAGTATATAAACCTTCTGGATACATGTTCTCAGCTGCATTGCTGGTTTCTTTGGAGACAAAAGTAATTACCTGATTTCCAGTTCTCTAGAGTGTTCTAAGAGAAGGAGCAGAGGAAGCTGTTCAAGAAGCTTAATTGAAAAGGAAAGTGAAAGGACACAGTGAGATCTGAAGACTCAGGAGCTCTCTTGTTGGTGAACAATTGCGAAATTTGGAGTAACTGTGCCTGGAATGTTTTGGCCCCAAGTCTAAACAAAGGAGTAGTTTCCAGATAAGCGCTATTTGCATAGGTATGTAACTACATGAGGTCAAGGTGTTGAGGCTGGAGAGAGCAGAGAAGGTGAGTGAAGGCCTCCCCGCTCAGCCTGCTCTTCAGCCTTCAGTCTTGCTTTCTCCTCCCTGTGGCGCTTCCAGCTGCTGCCCAGGGCTCCCCGACCCAACTCTCACCTGCCAACCATGAGTCCCCTCTCGGGCTTTCCACGTGGAGACCCTGACTTACCGCCAATAGCCCCCTTTCCGAAAAACACTGTCACTTATGCAGAGAGGAAGTTGTTTATTTGGAAAACAAAGTTCACCCTTCTGTTGCTTGATTTTGAAATGCTTTATGTAAATAATCTTTGCTTGTTTGGGGGAAAAAAATTCTCAAAAAAATGCAGATTGGGGGATGGTTGGTTGTTGTCAAGGGAGCTCCCTCCTGCGGATGCAGACCTGGGCTCTGTGGAGTTCTGCCCTGGGGCTGGGGGTTTACTCCTGTCCTCAGAGGAGTTCACTGTCACTGCCGCCCATGCTAGATAATTGTTCTATTTAACTTTTTAAAATCCTGTACTAACAGCAGACTGTTTCAGAGGGAAACACTTAGGGCCCAGTCTGTCAGTTCCATAGAACTGGGATTCCCCACAGAGCTCACTTGGAAAGTTAAGAAGAGGCTCTCACGACCATGGCTGATTGGGGGAGGGAGACTCTAGGGTCAAGATCAGAGTCTCTACCCACTCGTGGGTATTTAGGTAGATGTTAACCCTTGACATCTGGCCACTTAGGAAGGCTAACTAGTGAGGAGGAGCTGCTTACCTGTGTCAGGTGATCCTGCCTTCTGCTGTGATGCGAGGAACCCCTCTCGGTCCGTGGGGGCCTTGCCACTGTTGGCATGGGTTGGGAGAATTTAATCCCCATTGTGGATAACACCTTAATACGCTAAAAGAAGATTACTTGTTTTTAAAATCTCCTCTCCATTTTGTCCCTGTCCATTTGGCAAATGGGGCATTATTTGTTAGGGTGACAGAGGCAGGGGCTGGCCCTGGAAGAGGATTTGGTCCTAATGGTTGTCCCTCCAAGTGCAGCAGGAGCAGTATTTTGTTTGGCCATGTAAAAATTTGAGGCAGGTTCAGAATGTTTCTGCTGGAATGCAATGGCACAATCACGGCTCACTGCAGCCTCAAACCCTTGGGCTCAAGTGATCCTCTCACTTTACCCTTCTGAGTAGCTGGGACTACGTGTGCACACCACCATGCTTGGCTAATTTTTTTAAAGAGATGGGGTCTTGCTATGTTGCCCAGGCTAGTCTTGAACTCCTGGAGTCAAGCAGTCCTCCTGCCTTAGCCTCCCAAAGCACTGAGATTACAGGCGTGAGCCACCACACTCAGCTCAGATTGTTTCTTTAATGAACTTTCCTAGCCGAACTCTGAGGGGAGGCCAAGAAAGACTTGGTCTACACTCCAGGTTTTATTGAGAGGGTAGGGAAGCCCTACGGCTGGGGAAGACATGCCAGGGTGTCACTATGAAAAGGTGTCACACATTCTGTCCTAGAGTAGAATGTAGAGATTATACTACTTTAGTGATGGGGCTTGAGTGATTACTTATGAGCTTTGGAGTCCTGCATTCTAGAAGTTTTAAAGTTCTTTTATCTACTAATTTATTTGCTTGCTTTTAATCAAGTGCTTGGTTCTCTATGTATTAGGGAATGGGTGGTGGGAAACTTTCTGCAGAACTGGATACGAAGGGAAATGAAATTCATTCTTGCTTGGGTTGAGGCGCTAAGTCTGTTTTCTTGGTACAAAGTTGATTAGCTTAGTAGAGAAGACTCCAAAGGAATCATGCAGTGCTCAGAGTCAGTGTTGGGTTTTAAAATTTATTTTTATTTTTTATTTTTTACTTTAAGCAGTAAAAGGCGTGGGCTGTTGAGACCAAGGACAGGGAATTTTCTCAGTGTCGTGCCATTGGTGCGTGTAACTCATCTGGCCACAAAGCATGTTCCTCCAAAAAGGACTGTTTATAGATCATTTATTTTTAACATGAAGAGACGACATTTCTTATACAAACATTTTTTTGTTCTGGCCCTTTGTGAACTCTGGAGATGATGGAAATATGTAATTAACTCATGTGAATCAGTCTTCTGAACATGGTGTTATAAGAACCGGTAGAAAGAATCGTGTGACTTTCTGCCAATGTTGAGAGAAGCCGGGATTTTCTTTTTCTAGCTCTGTGGCATTGAGGGATTTGGTTGTGGACACTGGATGTTGACCCCTGCCAGGGCCTCAATGCTCAGGTTCCGTTTTTGTTCCAGAGTGGAGTGGACCAGTGGTGGGAAGAGCTGGATCCAGGACTTTGCTGCGGCCAGGATTCAGCAGATGAGAAAGTATGTCCTAGCCCTGAACTTGGGGGAATAGCAGGCCCCGACCGAGTAATTATTTTGATAATCTTTCCATTTGGTATTTTAGATTCTGATAAATCCACCAGAGAATTAAAGAATTTTCTCTTCCTGTCCAGTGACTCGCTGCAGTGGAGTCAGTGGTTCTTTTAGGAATGAGGAGGTCAGTCTGACTTACCCTCAGCTCCTGATAGCTTTGCTTTTTGGCCAAACACTGGCCACCTATGGAACCCCCTTGTACCTGCCCTATGGTCCAGCCCAGTGTGCCCCAGCCTCCCCTGCCCTCCCGGCCAGTGCACACCTGGCAACTGGCCTGGTAATTATCCCACATGTGTCTGCTTGGCCCTCTGCCCCCGGGAGGGGAGTGGGGAGGGGTCTGACCTCTCATTCTAGATCAGCTTCTGTAGAGGAATCTGTGGCAGAAACTGGATCTCCCGCTGTGCCATAGTAGCTGTGAAAATCACGCCTCTTAATACTGTATGATTTATGATTTATGTCAGGAAGCCACAGTTTGGTTTATTCCTGATGTTATTATCTTTCTCTGACAGGTTCTTGAATGAGCTCATTTTATAATTCTAGTTTTGGTATGACTGCATAATTTTATAATTGTTTGATACTTTGTATGTTTTTCCAATGACTCCTACCTTTTTGAAAACCATGATAGTGTCAAAATTATTTAGGTGAAAGCAACCCCTTGTGTTCTGGGTAATGTAAGAAGACTTTTTTTACTTTTAACATCTATAACTTGCTTTCTTTTTAAGACTCATTTTTAGCCAAAAAAGATGGCTAGTGGCTTTGACTGTGTATGAATGTGGAAACATTTGGGGAATTAAAAATCAGCTATTGTGGAGAAACAGAACAAGATGATATTTAAAGCAAAAGACTTTGTTGGCCGGGTATAGTGGCTCATGCCTGTAATCCCAGCACTTTGGAAGGCTGAGACGGGTGGATCACGAGGTCAGGAGATCGAGACCATCCTGGCTAACACAGTGAAACCCCGTCTCTACTAAAAATACAAAAAATTAGCCAGGAGTGGTGGCATGCGCCTGTAATCCCAGTTAATCGGGAGGCTGAGGCAGGAGAATCACTTGAACCTGGGAGGTTGCAGTGAGCTGAGATTGCGCCACTGCATTCCAGCCTGGGCGACAGAGTCAAACTCCGTCTCCAAAAAAAAAAGGAAAAAAACTGCATTATATGTGGAAAGCACATGATAACTAGATTTGGTCAAGACTTTGGATCCTAAGAAAGTCATCAGGAAGCAAATATTTGAAATATTGTTCTAGTTTTCAAACTACTACATTATAGAAAAGATGTTAATCTGAATATTTATCCAACTTTGAAACTCTAAATTTGTATCCTTGCTAACATATAAAGTCCAGACTATTTTGATATAAAGATGCCTAGGCCGGGCGTGGTGGCTCACACCTGTAATCCCAGCACTTTGGGAGGCTGAGGTGGGTAGGCTGAGGTCAGGAGTTCGAGACCGACCTAGTCAACATGGTGAAACTTTGTCTCTACTAAAAATACAAAAATTAGCTGGCCATGGTGGTATGCACCTGTAATCCCAGCTACTTGGGAGGCTGAGGTGGAAGAATCGCTTGAACCAGGGAGGCGGAGGTTGCAGTGAGCCGAGATTGCTCTGCTGCACTTCAGCCTGGGTGACAGAGTAAGACTCTGTCTCAAAACAAAAAAAGATGCCTGTGGCATCTGAGAACAGTGGCTCATACCTGTAATCCCAGCACTTTGGGAGGCCAAGGTGGGAAGATTGCTTGAGCCCAGGAGTTCGAAACCAGCCTAGGTAGACCCCATCTTTACAAAAAAAAAAATACAAAAAGTAGGTGGGTATGGGGGCACACCCCTGTAGTTCCATGTACTCAGGAGGCTGAGGTGAGAAGATCGCCTGAGCTGGGGAGGTATGAGCCGAGATCACACCACTGCACTCCAGCCTGGGCGACATAGCGAGACCTTGTCTCAAAAAAAAAAAAAAAAAAAGGAAAAAAAAAAGATGCCTATGTATGCGCTGTCCTTTGTTTTAGATACAGTTTTCTCCCTTACCTGTGCCTCCTCCAGGTGGTGGTCTGTCAGGTGGTGGGCCAGGCTATTCAGTTCTTGGTCAGCGAGAAGCCTGCCTCAGGTGCTGGATGCCGGCTATACAACGTGCGGCTCTCCCCGTTCCATTTACAGGTAAAGATGTGTAGATTTTGCAAGTTATGAGACCTGTCACAGTTCTCAGAAATGTGAAGAGTGAGCATGGTGTGAGTCACGGGCTGTAACATTCATGTTTTTATTATCATTCATGTCATAATTTTCAAACTGTAAGCTTCCATATAGGATTTTATGTGTAGGAAATGATCATACACACACACTACACATTACACACACACACTACACACGCACACATACATTTATAATAAACTCAGGGGTTGACTCTTTCGGGCATTTGAACAAGGTGGGGTGTTGTTGACGGATATGATAAGGCAGGTGGCATCTGAGATGAGAAAAGTGGTTCTGGTTCCGAATCTGGCACTGGTTGCAGCTTGGAAACACAGCTGAGCGGTGGCGGTGGGGCATTCCTCTTTTCAGTTTCTGACAAGGTCGATTTAAAAAGAATCCCCCCCCCCATTATTATTATTATTTTTAGAAATCTGGTCTACCATATTCACCTCTGTATCCTTAGCTCTTGTCACACTATAAATACTTAACATGTTTATCAATTGAATAAGGGAACAAAACTAGATATAAATGACTCAGATAATTGTATACTATTCATTATTAGGTATTATTTTGGGCATTATGATGGACATAAGAAAAAAATGCTCAAATGTATATTCTCACTGGAGAAATAAAATCAATAAACATGAAATAATTAGGAAATAAGACATTATTCTGCAGTGATAAGTTGTGAGAAATAGATAATATATAGAGAGATGCAAAAAAAATAGTTCATTTGAAAATATGTACTTAAGCTTGAATTGTTTTGGTGATGAGTTCCTAGGAAGTTTCATTTCATAATGAAAAGAGGCACTTTGTAGCATCCATCACCATTCAAAGAATTCCCAGAGTCAGTTTTGTCAATATCCTGGATGCTTTTTTTTCTTTTCTCTCTTCCTTTGCCTTCCTTGCATTTCTGCCATTCCTTTCTCTACTTTTCTCATTCTTCCATCCCACCTTTCCCTTCCTAGGTTCTCATTCCTTTTCTCTGGTTTATGATCAAGCCTGACAATGGTATCTTATAAAGCTAGCAGGTTTGACTTGGAATCTGGGAAAGTATTTATTTTTATTTTTATTTTTTATTTAAGTTCTAGGGTACATTAGTATTACCATCATTCCATGTTTTAATAATAGGCTTATAATAATAAAGACATACATATAATTATACATATCTCTATAATTTTATATAGAGAGACTTACGGATCTCTAGTAATTACAGTAAGCCTAGTGACACTTTGGATGCCCAAATCATCAGAGAGCTTGTGCATCTCTCACATCCGGCCAGATAGTCACCAGAGTTCCTATTTAGCTGGTATTTAAAAATTGCAGTTGTCTGGACTTGTTTCAAGGGTCACTGCCAGTTCAATGCCCTGTTTCATCCCCTGTGTCCTTGGACTTAGCACCTAATTTGGGGGATGAGCTCAAGTCATGCAGAATTCCCAGTCGCAAGGGAAGATGACATCTCGTATGCTTTTCCTACAAAGGCATAGTTTTAAATAGCCAGCACTCACAAGATTTCCTGGCTACCTACGTGGCTTTTTTCTGAAATCCAACCTCCCAGTTCCTCAGCCCCACCCCAGCAGCACCCACTTTGAGAGAACTGCAGAGGTGAAAGGTTGGCACCATGGATTCGCGAGGTGTTCATGCTCTCCTGCATCCCCCAGATGATTTGGACAATGTGGTTAGAAAATAACCTTCAACGTCTGGGTCATATTTACCCAATATATGATGCATGTTTTGGAACTGACTGAGTCCAGAGAGGATCACAAACACAAATGAAGAAATGTCATTTCTGACATTGTGTTTATTATATCAAAGCATTCATGCCATTTTAAGCAGCTCACACAGAAGGAACACAGTTGTATCTTTGATCTGTTAACACAGTTAGAAACTGGTATGTGGATTACCTCTCAGCGCAGAGGCAGCTGCTAGAGATTGGTTAGTAATTGATGCTGGTGGCAGGAGGCGTTCCCGCTTCTCTGATGTTCCTCTGACCAGAGATGCAAGAGTGGTCTCCCTCGACTCAGCTGTCTGTGTCAAAACAATTAAAGTGCACTTTTCCCCTAGAATTACCTAATTTTTTCCAGAATGACCAAACAAGGAAGGCAGGTTGGAGACGGTTATGAAGTAAAAGTCATCCTTTTTCTCTTACCCTGCTTCTAGCCGAGGTGAGAGTCCACGTACTCAGATAGTCTAAAGTCGTTCTTCCCTTTTGTTTAGGAGCGGGGAAGGGATGGAGATGTGCAAAGTTGAGACTTTTGCTTTGGATGGAACATCTAGCTGAAGAATAAAGGACGCAATAGTAGCTTTCTATGGCTGTGGAAACAAATGACCGTGAACAGTTTAAAACAGCACAGACTGGTGATGCCATCATAAAGGAGGCCAGGTGTCCGGCCAGGTGCAAATCCAGAAGCTGTCAGGGCTGCCTGCCTTAGTGGCAGTCACAGGGGAGTCTGTTCATTGCTTTTGGGGTTTTTGGTAGAATTTCATTCCAGAGGATTACAGGACTGAGTTCCATTCTCTTGTTGGCTGTCAGTGGAGGGCCATTTCTGGCTCCTTGAGGCACCCCATTTTCCAGCTCAGGGTGCCTTCCTCCACTTCCACACCAGCAGGGATGCCTACAGTCCTCACTTCATATGCCCTGGCCCCTCTTCTCCCATGCTCCCCCGCTCTTCAGGACTCACGTGTTTCCACTGGGCTCTTTGGAAGGACCCAGGGTCATCTCCCCATCTTGAGGTCCTTCCCCTGTTGCCCCTGCCGAGTCTCCTGTGCCCTGTAGGGTCCCACAGTCACAAGTTCCAGGGATTAGGGTGTGGACATCTTTGGGGGCCACTGTTCTGTCTCCCAAATGGACAGGATGGGATGAGGCATCCTTAGAGATTGGAGTCCAGTTAGAGGCTGCTGTGGTGGCCCTGGCAAGAGACAGTAAAGAGGCCTTTGTGTGGCACAATCTTCAGGGCTGTGTGAGTGTGGGGCAGGGGAGCCCGCGCCCAGGATTAGAATGAGGTGCCCTGGACCCTTCTCTCACTCCTCTCTCCTTTATGCCTTGGGGACACTCCCAGAAGAAGAGATGCAAGGCCCAGCAAACTACGTTAAATAGACTGCAGGGCTTTGATGACATCTAGTTGTTGGCAACCAATGCTGAGGTTCCTCTTTGAGGGGTAGGTTGAGGCCAGTGAAGGGGCAGGAAGGGAAGGGGGTAAAGGGAGTTTGGGGTCCTGCTGTCCATTTTGAAAGCACATAGTATGCCAAATGGAAAGCTAAGCAGTTTTCTATGAAAATACATGAATAGATGAGCAGGTACGCATATACATACACACATGCACACTCACGCACACATGCACACACACGCACACACAGGCATACATGCTTACACGCACAGTTCCACACACACTCAAATACACATGCACACACACGCACATTCATACACTCACACATGCACACGCACGGTGACACACGCACATGCACACACACGCCCACTCACACATGCACACTCACACTCACATGCACACACATGCTCACACATGCACATATATGCACTCACGCACACACAGACATGCACTCACACATACACATACACCCATACACGCACACACGCACATCCACACACACGCCCACTCACACATGCACACTCACACTTACATGCACACACGCTCATACATGCACACACATGCATACTCACACATGCACACACATGCACACTCACACATACACGCACACGCACACACACACTCGCATGCTTACATGGAAACATGTTCACATATGTGTGCACACATGCACACACGTGCTCATACACGCACACATGCACACATGCTCACATACATGCACATGCACATGCTCACATACACACATGCACACGTGTTCACATACACAGTCACATGCACACACACACATGCACACGCACATGCACATTAAGGCTTTGGTGGAAAGAGTAGCCCTCTAATAACTTGTTTTTTAATAGCTGGAGTTCCACATGAAAGAGAAGAGAGAGGACCTCCAGATTAGCTGGTCCTTCATCAGTGTGCCGGAAATGGCCGTTAATATCCAGCCCAAAGCACTGGGGGAGGTCAGTCCGTAAGTTTTTGTGATTCTTCCATTGGCGTGAGAACACACGTGTGTTAGGACAGCCTGTGGCGGGGAACTGAGTGCATGGCTGGTATTGGTGGCCTCCTTCCCTATCCCCAGCCACCCCTTCTGGGGCTGGCTTGGGCCTGTCTGGATGTGGATGGTCCCTTTGGCATGGCAGGGCCTGCGGGGGATGGCTTTGATGGATTGAATGCAGGGCGCCCACCTGAGCTGCACCTGGAGTCACCTGGCCACTTAAAAAAACCCTGAAGCCTTCCCTGCCCCACCCCAGATGCGGGTTTGATTGGCTGGATGATTTTAGCATATGCAGCCAAGGATAATGACAGTGTAGGTACCCGCTCCATGCTCTGCCGTATCTGGTGATCAGGCGCTGTTTCCCGTGGTGAGGGCGCTGTACTCGTAACTTGAGCTGAGTCCGAAGGCTGCTTCCAAGGGCAGGGCCTCTTCTTTCCACAGTTTTTGCAAGGACAGAGCTAAAATCTGAAGGTATTTCCTTCCTTCCTGCTTTGCATGGTTTTAGTCACCCAAAGACAGGAGGTTGGGAACAGGGAATGGGCTTGCAAAGTCGATTTGTCAACTTTCTCCTCTTTCACTAGGACCCGGTGGCTGAGACAAGTGCGATGTCTGACACTCTCAAGGACATCTTGAAGCATTTGGTTGGTTCTGCCTCTCCATCAGTGGTTCTGATCATCAAGCCCACGAATGTAAAGGAAGCTCAGGTAAACCCATCTGGGTGCTGTGGCTGCATCTGAACCCCGTCAGGCACCATGGCCCGCCTCTCTTGGAGAATCTGTGTGCATTTCCAGCATTCCTCCACCTCCCATGGTAGAGCCAAGATGGCTCAGGTGCTTGCTGGAGATAATGATGGTGGGTGTAGGATAAAGCCTTGGGTTCGGAGCAGGGGGCTGCAAAGCTTCATGAAGAGGAAGGAGAATCACTTGCACCCAGGAGGCGGAGGTTGCAGTGAGCTGAGATCGCACCATTGCACTCCAGCCTGGACAACGGAGCAAGACTTCACCTCAAAAAAACAAAACAAAACAAAACCAAAAAAAACCCTGACATTTCCCTGTCCATTCAGAGCCCTAGACCTCATCCTTCCAGGACCAAGGTACCTGGGAAAGCAGCCAGTGTTGAGAACATTGCCCCAGAAGCAAGCAGGGCCAGGTGGGTGGGATAGACAGAGATAGTTTAGCCTAGGCCGGCCTGCTGCCCTGGTCCTGCCTGCAACAGCTCCTGCCTCTTGGAGGTCTGTGTCCTTTGGGGGTGCACGATAAAGGAGGCTAGTCTCATCTGTGTGACCCCCTTTTCCGTATCACCTGCCTCCCCCCTCATGCTGGAGCCCCCCTGTACCATCTGATTAGGGTGCTACTCACTTTTCTGGTTAAATTCTTATCCAGAGCATTTGCCCTGGTCAACTTCATGGGCCTAAATAACACATCAATAATCGTTTGTTTAAGGTGCGTTCTCTTGGTCATATGCTGATCTTTTTATCATGACTATGTGAAACAGGCACTTATAGTCCCTGAAGTTTAAAAAATATATTTTTTGGCAGTGGTTTTATATAGCATGATAAAATATGTCTTTATTATAATGTCCATCTTTATTATCTAGCTCTTGGTGAAGTCAGTTTGAAAATATAAATTCTTATATGATGTCGGTCCTTGGTCTGCAGACGTCAACAGCTGTCAGTAGAGTCTGAAGACTTTGTTTCACTGAACAGATATCAGCTGATGGCAGTGTTTGGTGCTAAGCCCTGGCTGTGGGGGTCACAAGAGTATAAGGAAGCACCATCACCCTCCCAAAGCCTGCAATATGCAGAAGGGGCACCGGGCCAGCAGGGCAGAACAGGAGGGGTACGGATGTCTAAGGGGCTTCCCAGGGGCCTGAGGCCTGGGGGCACTCAGCCTCTCCAAATGGAGGGGACCAGCCCGTGCTTCTTGGGAGGTGAGAGGAGAGTCCCAGTGCTGTCCCTTTCAGCGTAATTCTGTCACAGTAGCTTATTTCACATCAGAGGTGACTGTGCTGAATATGACAATCAACTTTTAATGTCAAAATGTATGCAACTTCATAAAACAGTTGTATATTTTTGGAATCCATGAATTTAAAAAATAATAGGACCCAGAAGATCATAACTTCAATCATGCTTTTCCATAAATTTGTACATTTTATTTAATCAAAATAGCATATATATATATATATTTTATATATATATATATATATGTTATATTGGTCAAGATTTTCCAGAGAAACAGAACCAATGGGAGTGTGTGTATGTGTGTGTGTGTGATCAGCTCACACAATTATGAAGGCTGACAAGTTCCGAGATCTGCATTTGGCAAGCTGCAGCCCCAGGAGAGTCTGTGGGATAATTCTAGTTTGAGTCTGAAGCCCTGAGACCCAAAAGAGCCCGTGGTGTACGTTCCAGTCCAAAGGCCAGTGGGTTCAAGACCCATGAAGAGTCACTGTTTCAGTCCAAGTCTGAAGGCAGGAAAAGGCCCCTTTCCCAGCTCAAGCAGTGAGGAAGAGGAGTTTCCTTTTACTCAGCCTTTTTGTTCCATTGGGCCTCCAACTGACTGGATGAGGCCCACCCACGTGAGGGAGGAGAATCTGATCACTGCGTGTGCCAAGTTAAATGTTAATCTCATCCAGAAACACACTCACAGTCACACCCAGAATCATGTCGGACCAAATATCTGGGCACCCCATGGCCCAGTCAAGTCGACACATGCCGTTAACCATCACCCTCAGCAATTGAAAAAGAAAAGATTTCATCTCTGTCCCAGACAAGTAGATTGCTCTGTCCCCAGTGCTCGCGCCCTTGGATTTCAGGGACTTCGGCAATTCCGTCTGCGGCTGTAGCACCCTCAGCTCACGTTTGGGAAGTGCCCGGCTCAGAACAGTGTTTCCGGGTGGGAAAGAGTACGTGTGTCTCTTGAGACATTAGGGGACGTTCCCCTGAAGAAGTAGTGCTCAGTCGAATCAGCACCCAGGTCTCTGCCTGAAAACTTCTCACAGCATGGGGGCTGGCGCCACCTCCGAGAAGCCCGTCTGGGTCCCTGAATGCTTGCAACAAACAGAGCCTCTTTTAAAAGAACACTCTTGGCCAGACGTGGTGGCTCATGCCTGTAATCCCAGCACTTTGGGAGGCTGAGGCGTGCGGATCCTGAGGTCGAGATTTCGAGATCAGCCTGGCCAACATGGTGAAACCCCGCCTCTACTAGAAATACAAAAAGAATTAGCTGGGTGTGGTGGCGGGCGCCTGTAATCCCAGCTACTCAGGAGGCTGGGGCAGGAGAATTGCTTGCACCCAGGAGGTGGAGGTTGCAGTGAACTGAGATCGCACCACTGCACTGCAGCCTGGACAACAGAGCAAGACTCCGCCTCAAAAAAAAAAAAAAGAACACTCTTGGCAGTGGGTGACAGGTGGAACCCGGTTTGGGAAATGCTGGTTTGAAGCTGGGCTCTTCCAGATTTGGGGGTGCTTTCTGTTGGAAACGCCCTGGTGCCTGTTGGAAGATGTGAGGTAGTGGAAGCTGGTCCCAGCTGCCCCTGCCTCTGTCCCCTCACCTGTGCCCCTCACCTGTCCCCTCGTCCCCTCTCCTGTGCCCCTCACCTGTCCCTTCACCTGTCCTCTCACCTGTGCAGTGCTAGGGTGTGCATAGACATTCCTCATGTGGACGTTGTACTCTGTGTGGAGGTGGGAAATGGGTATGGGCTGACGGCCCTGGCCGTTCCCATCTGGCTGATGTCCTGCTCTGTGCTAGCAGGCCGTGAGTGCCTGCAGCCGGCAGAAGAGGTCCTCACGCTCTTAAGCACCTGCCCGGGTCAGATAGTTTAGACCCATGGCAAAGCGAGCTCCATCTTCCCCTGTGGTAAGTTTTGGGAACCCTGTCTGTGGATGAATGCATTGCTACTTGTGCTTGCTGTATTTAGGATAGAAAATGCTCCCAGCAGGAGGATGGCGATGGCTCACTGGCGCCCCAGAGCAGACCCCAGAGCTCGGATTCCCCATGCAGGTTTTCCTGTAGATACCCCACTGCCACCACCCCCGATAACAGGAGTCCAGTGGCTACTTCCTTGGTCCTCAGTCTCCCCACAAAGACCAAAAATAAAGTGCTTTTTATTTTTTCAGAACTTACAGTGTGCCCCCTCTACTGCTCAGGAATCCTGTCCTCCGAAACCTCCAAGGGCTCACGAGCTAAAGCTACTGGTGAGGAACATCGGCGCCTTGCTGCTCAGCGAGCCTGGTGCCTCAGGTGGGTGACAGTGGGAGCCTGGCCTGCCTGGAGGGGCTGTTCCTGCCCCTGAGCAGAGTCAGGGGCTCTGGGGGGGCTTGGATTCTCTGGTGGCATCCTCCTGTGGGGGTGCAGTGGGAGCCCTGCCATGGTTGCAGAAAGCACCTGAAAATGTAATGGGAACAAGAGATGGTAAAAAATCCAATCCTGTTTCTGCACGTGTGAAGGCCGAGGGGAGAGAGGAATATAATTGATTTGGCCTTTTTCATTTGTCTGGAATTGTCCTGTCTTTTTTATCTTTTCTTTCCTTTTTTTATTTTTAAACTGTTGAACCCATATGTATGTGTTAAGCTTCTGCTTTCTTAGAAAGTGGGTGAAGGGGGATGTAGGGAGTTGATGAGCATCAGATGACTTCGGCCACACTCGGGACTCCCATGCTGGGAGACCATGGCTGCTGTTGGAGCCAAGACAAGCAACACAGAACGGATAACCCCTTCTGGGTGGTTCTGAATCATTGTTGAGGCCCCAGACACAGAGTCACTCGAGACAGGCCACCTCTTTACTCCGCGACTCCGTTTTGCCAAGAACAGGAGTGAATTGTATTGCCTGAGTGTGTTAAAGATGACTTATCTTTATTTGCGAGGGACTTCCTCCGGTTCCAAAAGCACAAACGGGCCACATCTAGCAGCCGAGACTGTGCAGAGCTAGCTGTCGAGGATTTTTTTTTTTTGGTAAAAGTGCCTGCATGTTGCCCTTTCTTTCAGCCTGTACTGCTTAGTGGCTAAAAGTGGGCTTGCTGGACTCGGTCGGTCAGGGTTGGGGTCCCAGCTCCCACACGCACCTGCCCTGAGGCCAGGCCCTGTGCCTCCCTCTGCTGGATGTCCCCACGTCTGGGTCTGAGTCTTCTGTTGAAGAGTGACTGTGAAAGCTCAGTAGCGAACGTCTGGAGGCTGCTTCACCCTGCTGCAGCATGGTCCAGCGTCCACACATTCTAGCAATTACTGATTCCACAGTGTGTTAGGGGCTTGGTGCTGCAGGGGGAAGCATTGTCTCAAAGCAGAAACAGCTGTTCACTAGGGACATGTCCTACTACCTGGATCAGATACCCCGGCTAGTATCAGGTACCGCACCTGTCTGGTGTAAGTTGGGAAATGGGAACTCTGTGAGGTATATTTCCAAATTTAGGAGTCAACACGAACTGATGTTCGGGCTTTGGCAAACCGTTAGTCTTGTCTAAAAGTGGGGACCATGCCTCTGTATATAATGGTGCTGCCTCTCGGGGAGGGTCCCCCTGGGAGCCCATGCCTGTGGCCAGCACTGAAGGAGGGGGCGAGGCACTTGGGGTCAGCCCAGGGCTATTGATATCAAATGTAGGAAAAAATTCTTTAACTCCAATAAAGGTTGGTGCTATGAGCATTTGAAAATGGAAAATGAAAGAATTCCCAGTCTCTAAAGTGGGTAAGCCTCGACCTTAGCCATTTAATTTAGCCTTTTTTTCTATGCATACAATGTCTTCATGCAATTTAAAAAATAAAAATAATGCCGGGCGCGGTGGCTCACACCTGTAATCCCAGCACTTTGGGAGGCCGAGGCGGGTGGATCACGAAGTCAGGAGTTTGAGACCAGCCTGGCCAACATAGTGAAACCCCGTCTTTACTAAAAATACAAAAATTAGCTGAGCGTGGAGATGCGCGCCTATAATCCCAGATATTCGGGAGGCTGAGGCAGGAGAATCCCTTGAACCCGGGAGGTGGAGCTTGCAGTGAGCTGAGATTGCGCCACTGCACTCCAGCCTGGGTGACAGAGTGAGACTCCATCTCAAAAAATAAATAAAAAGTAAATAAAAATAAACGCCAACACGATGCCCTTCTATTTAATTACCAGGCCACGTTAACGCAGTGTGCGTCGTGCAGCTGAACGATCCCGTTCAGAAGTTCTCCAGCACCCTGACGAAAAACACTACGGACCTCACGTGGGAAGAGGAATTCACCTTGTGAGTCCGGCCGGGTTATCGTGGGCCTGCGTGTCCACGGTCGTGTCTGTTCAGGAGCGCTAAATCCTGAGATCATTCTGCAGCACCGTTGAGGCTAAAACACTAAACCAAAACAGTTAACAACAAATGACGTCTTAAGCTTCTTAAAGGTAGCTTTAGGTCAAACATGGGTTTCGTTTTAAAGGCAGCTCTTAGAGTCAGTTTTCTCCTCCTGCCCTGATATGAGGAGAGGAAGCCGTTGTTGGGTCTCTTAGAGACACACACATCATCCATCGTGGAAAGGGAGGGAGCCTCTGACTGAATCCAGAACCTAAAAAACAAAATAGAAAAAGGGGCTGGGCGCAGAGGCTCATGCCTGTAATCCCAGCTGTTTGGGAGGCAGAGACGGGAGGATCGCTTGAGCCCAGGAGTTGAAGACCAGCCCGAACAACATAGCAGGACCTCTTCTCTACTAAAAGTTTAAAAAACATTAACCGGGCATGGTGGTCCTTGCCTTGCCTGTGGTATTCCTAGCTATTTGGGAGGCTGACATAGGAGGATCGCTTGAGCCTGGAAGATCGAGGCTGCAGTGAGCTGTGGTTGTGCCACTGCATTCCAGCCTGGGTGACAGAGAGATACCTTGTCTCAAAAAAAAAAAAAAAAAAATGGCCAGGCACAGTAGCTCACACATGTAATCCCAGTACTTTGGAGGCTGAGGTGGGTGGATCACTTGAGGTCAGGAGTTCAAGATCAACCTGGCCAACATGGTGAATGAAACCCTGTCTCTACTAAAAATACAAAAATTAGGCATGGTGGCAGGTGCCTATAATCATAGCTACACGGGAGGCCGAGGCAGGAGAATGGCTTGAGCCTGGGATTCGGAGGTTGCAGGGAGCTGAAATTGTACCACTGCACCCCAGCCTGAGCAACAAAGTGAGACTCCATCTCCAAAAAAAAAAAAAAAATTAGAGACAGGGAAAAATGTAGGCCATACACATAAATAATGGTGTAAGAATCATAAATAAAATATTATCGAACAGAATCTAACAGCACATGAAAAATAAAACCAGCTGTGTTCATACCAGGAATGTAAGGATGTAAGTGTGCTTTCACATAAGGAGGTCTATTAATGGTGTTCATCATGTCACTAGATCAAAGGAGAAAATAAACGTATTTTCTCTACATATGTCCAAAAGACATTCAGTGACATTTAATACCCATTCTTAATTTTTAAAAACTTAATTAGAGCAAAATTTATGGAGATTTCTTTAATAAGATTTTTAAAATCACTATAAATGGTAAATACCAGAAGCAGACTCACTAAAATCAAGAGAAGGATGCCTATTGTTTTGTTCTAGAAGTATTGGTTAATGCAATTAGATAAGGAAAAAAAACCATACACAAATACCGGAAAGGAAGAGGCAAGACTGGTCATTGTTTGGAGATGATATGACTGCATATCAGGACTATGCAAGAAAATCAACCCAAAGTATTAGAAAGAATAATGGATATAACGTAGAAATGAATATTTAAAAACCTAATAGACATAATCATTTAATGAATTAGCTGAGTACCAAGGTATTAAAATCAATCACAATCTAATCCTTAAAAAATGAACAATTAGAAAAAGTAATGGAAGGAAATTTCCCGTGTGTATGTATATATATATATATATATATAAAGAGCTTTTATAAATCATGAATGGAAAAGATGACAGCTGCCTTAGAAAACTGAGCAAAATTCCTGAACTGGAAATACAAAAGCCAGAGCTACCGATGGCCATAAACTTCTGAAAAGATGTTCAGAAATAGCATAAAGTCATGCACACTTCGGCAAAAGAAAGAGGTCATTTTTGTACCTAACAGCTTGGTGGAGAATAAGAGAGTGATAATGGCATTGGAAGTGTCACTGGGAATAAGCATTCTGGATGCCATCAGTCGGCCTAAATAAAAAAAACACCTCTCAAGTGCACATGCCATTTGACAGGCAATTAGAGTTTTCCTGAGGAAATAATCACACGGCGTGCAAAGATATATGCATAAGAATGTGCCTCTCAGCTTGTATATGGTTATGAAATACTGGGGACCACCAACACGTTAAGAAGCGTTGGTTATTGAAGAGTTGGCCAAATAAAATCTCCTAAGGCCAAAGAGCAGAATACTAGAGGCCCGTCAAACATGATGTTGCTCTGTAGTTACACAGAAAGACATCCACAAAATTTTCAGTTAAAAGAATAGATTACAGGCTGGGCGCAGTGGCTCACTCCTGTAATCCCAGCACTTTGGGAGGCCAAGGCGGGAGGATGGCTTGAGCTCAGGAGTCTGAGATCAGCCTGGGCAACATAGCAAGACTTCATCTCTACTTTTTTTTTTTAATGCCTTTTTAAAGAAAATAAACGGGTTGCAAAGGAGGAGGGAGGTATGTTGTGTTCTGTGTTTTGTCTTTAGGTCATTATATAGCTGTGCTTTCAGTATGGCAGCGACTGGCCACGTGTGTCTCTTTGAATTTAAGTTAACGGAAATTTTTTAAAATGACGTTCAGTTCATCAGCTTGCACTGGCCACCTCTCCAATGCTCTGTGGCTACCGCATTTGACAGCTGGTCTGTCACTGTCATCACAGAACATCCTGTTGACTGCTCTGGAAGGCTAGTCCCTGAATATTAACGGTAGCTGTTTCCGAACGGGGAGGTTGCAGATACTCTTTCCTATTTTTGGTTATATGTCTTGGTAGTTTGTTAAATATTGACATCTTTGTGTTCCTTTCTATAATCAGAAAAAGTGCTATATTTCATAAAAAGAATAAAGGACTCATAACTTTTTTCTCTTCCAAAGTGAGTTGAATGCCAAGTCGAAGGAGTTACACCTGCAGATTTCAGAGGCTGGGCGACCCTCAGAAGGTGGGTTGAGGAGGACAGAGGCCCTGCCCTCTGGAAAGGTCGTCCACGGCGTGACCTGGGCCTCGGGAAAGGGCAGTGGGAGATCCAGCAGAGGACGGTGATCCCCTCCTTTAAATGGCTTCGGTTTTCCCATGGGACGTTTTGGTCGAAAGGCAATTTGAGTTATTAATAAGGTCATACATTTTGGGGAAATGTTCAACTGGATTTTTTGTTTGTTTGTTTAAAAAAAAAATCCAAAATATTTTATGCAACAATTCTTGGCATAGAGAAGTAGTTCTGAACCCTCCTTGCCGCAAGAGACCTCCTTTTCTGGAAAACAAAAGCAAAAACAAAGCCTTTTAACTGTAGTAAGATAAACAACGTAACTGTAGTAAGATAAACAACGTAACTGTAGTAAGATAGACAACGTAACTGTAGTAAGATAGACAACGTAACTGTAGTAAGATAAACAACGTAAAATGTATCATCTTAACCATTTCTAAGTACATCGTTCAGGGGCAGTCACTACACTCACATTGTTGTGCAACCATCACCCCCATCTATCTCCAGAACTTTTTCATCCCCATTCTACTGCCTGTATCCATTTCATTGGGTTTTTCCTTATAAAATAAACTACAGAGGTTTAAATGGAACTTAACGATTTGTACACAAGAAAGCAACAATTAGAGGTAAAGTCACTAAAACACTAAAATGAACATGGGCCTGTATGTGTGCGTCTCCAAATCAGTAGTTACAATATTTGTTAGGTTTTTAAAGATATAAATATTTTCTTAGATTGTAAAACTCTCCCCATAAACATACCAAAATTGGGAAGCACTTGCCCAGCTTATCCAGCAATAAAATCAAGCCATTTGGTTACCTCCTAAAGTGAGAAGGTCGTTATTTCTCCCAATTAACTAGTTTTATATCCTAGTTGTTATAGCAAGAATCCTGAGGTGACTTCCTTGATTTTGGAGTCCCAAGAAAACTGGGATGCCCATGAGATAATTCTGAGAGAGGCATTCCGCAGGTTGGGGACCCGCACAGCGTGGGGGCGCTGGTCACCTGGAGAGAGGTCAACTTCTGACCCCATTCCTGGGTCCCCACTCCTGCTGGCCTCACTCAAATTTCATTCCAGCCTGGCCTGATGGAATCCATGAAATGTCGAACTTTACAAAAACAATACAAAGAGCAGCCACATAACCTTTACTCAAACTCATGTATCCTTAACATTTGCCCAGTTTCCTTTACTATTTGTACTCACTCCTGGTCTCTCCCCGCCATACTCATTTCCTTTTTACACACACACACACACACACACACACACACACGAGGATAAATTATATGCATCTCGGCCCTTTGTCCTCAATTTCTTTAGTGTGTATTTTCCTAGGAATGGAGATACTCTCTTCTGTGTCCACAGTACAGTTATCAGCTTCCTGAATTTACATTGCTGCAATTCCTTAACTTATGCCCATTTTCCAGTTTTTGTCACTGGATGACCCCATGATGCCCTTCAGAGCAGTGACCTTTCCACTCCGGCACAGGGCTGGACATTGTCTGACTGTCCTATTGCTTTAGCATCCTCTGTCCTGCAGCGTTTCGACAGCCTTTGTCTTATATGACACTGACATTTTTAAAACGTTCTGAAATGTGATCACTTTCGAGTGTGCCAGAGGCACGTGAGGAGCGTGTTCCGGCTGCGGGCATGTGGGCCTTTCTGTTCTCACGGAACCCCGTGGAAACATCAGCGGCACCCCTTGCCTGTCTCCTGTCTTTTCAGGTCTGCTGGCGACGGCGACAGTTCCTTTGGATTTGTTTAAGAAGCAGCCTTCTGGGCCACAGAGCTTCATGCTGACCAGCGGGTCTGCGTGCGGCAGCTCGGTGCTGGGCTCGGTCACGGCAGAGGTAGGACGAGGCTCCCGTGGCGGCTGGTTCCATCTTGGGGCACTTACCTAAGGAGCGTCTTCACTTATGTCTGCAGAGTCTCACTCCTGCTTCTGTGTGAAATAAGACCTCCTCTAAGAGGAGATGCTCTTTCATTGTACACAGGACTACACTCAAACAGAGCATGCTCTGTCCACTGTACAGTTGAGGTGTCTGCTGGAGGAGATGACTTTTCAGGATGCCATTTTACAGGCCTACCCCAAAGAGGCCTTTGAAAATTTTGCTTGGTTCTCCGGCTTCTATTCTGTTGCCATCATTATGTGTTGAGCCAGCTGTGTGTAAAGTGGGGTCTGTGTCCTTTCTGGGAATATCCAGGTTAATTGGAAATGCTAAGTGACCTTAAGGGAAGGAATTATGGTTGTTTCACAAGAAGGCAGCGTTATGTGGCTGATCAGCCTGTGCAGTTTCCACAAAACCAGAAACAAGTAACGCGTCTTCTCTGCAGTTCTCTTACATAGAACCTGGGGAATTGAAATCCTGGCCCATCCCTCCCCCTGTTCCTGCTGCAAAAATCGAAAAGGACCGGATGGTGATGCCCTGTGGGACTGTGGTCACTACTGTCACTGCCGTGAAGACCAAGCCTCGTGTCGACGTGGGGAGGGCGTCCCCGCTGAGCTCCGGTGAGACAACAGGAACACAGTTGAGGAACTCTGTGCGTGGCGCCTGCCTGTAACCACCTTGCCTCCATAGACTGCGGAGTCCTGGAGCCTGCAGCACTGAGTGTTAGGAAAATCTCACAGCACAGGAAGGGTGCTGATTGGCCACACTTGTGCTTCGTTTTTTCTTGTTGTTGGACGACAGTTATCTTTTTCTTCTGCCAAACATGTATGCAATAAGCTGAAACGAGGTTTGAGTCCCATGGTGTATTCTGAAGCTAAAATCCAGATAGTATAAATAGTTACACTTAGGTGTAACTCCAACTAAGTTAAATTAAGAACTCTATTATAGGGCCGGGCGCGGTGGCTCATGCCTGTAATCCCAGCACTTTGGGAGGCTGAGGTGCATAGATCACCTGAGGTCAGGAGTTTGAGACCAGCCTGACAAACACGGTGAAACCCCATCTCTACTAAAAATACAAAATTAGCTGGGTTTGGTGGCGCATGCATGTAGTCACAGCTACTCTGGAGGCTGAGGCAGGAGAATCGCTTGAACCCAGGAGGTGGAGGTTGCAATGAGCCGAGATCACGCCATTGCACTCCAGCCTGGTCAACAAGAGCGAAACTCCCTCTCAAAAACAAAACAAAACACAACAAAACACGAACTCTATTACCTGTATGTGGGGACAGCACACACTTTTTTCTTGAAAAATTCAAAGTGAGTTGGCTTTGTAGACTTTCTTCTGTTAAAAATCGTTTGTTAGAAGGCTTGACAGGCTATCATTTGAGATCCGGCTGAATTCTGTACCTGTCTCCACAGCCACTGCCTTGAAGACAGAAATTTCTGTGTAAGTGTATGCTTTATTTCTCACAATTCACAGTGCATCTCTACTTGTGCAAAAGCATCATCCTCCCAGAATACATGAGTTGGCACAGTTCAGGGATGCCAAATAGAATGGGAAATTCTAGCTTAGTTAAAATGTTTCTGAAATTTTATTTCAACCTGGACTCCAGACACCACTCTTGCCTTTCCTCCGTTCAAAATGGCTTTCATAAACTTTACTAGCTGCACACACCAGAGTTGCAGTGAGGGCTGTCCTTTCACTTTTCGGTAACTGTTGATCCAGTCAACCATGGGGCCACCTTTGTAATCAGAATGTTCCTCTGGCAGAGTCTCCGGTGAAGACTCCCATCAAGGTGAAGGTGATCGAGAAGGACATCTCTGTCCAGGCCATCTCCTGCCGCAGTGCCCCTGTCAGCAAAACGCTCTCTTCTTCAGATACAGGTAACTGAGACGTGCCCACACCGCTCTCCCTCTTAGCACCTTTGGGCCTTTTGGGCTGTTCTGATATGAAGTATTTTCCTTTCAGAGTTTGGAAAAAGTTGTTTTGGGCCAGGTGCGGTGGCTTACACCTGTAATCTCAGCACTTTGGGAGGCTGAGGCGGGTGGATCACTTGAGGTCAGGAATTTGAGACCAGCCTGGCCAACGTGGTGAAACCCCATCTCTACTAAAAATACAAAAATTAGCTGGGTGTAGTGGCACATGCCTGTAATCCCAGCTACATGAGAGGCTTAGGCAGGAGAATCGCTTGAACCCGGGAGGTGGAGGTTGCAGTGAGCCAAGATTGCACCACTGCACTGCAGCCAGGGTGACAGAGCGAGACCCTATCTCTTAAAAAAAAAAAAAAAGTTTTGATTTGGCTTGGTTTTGTGGTTGAGTGATGAGTGAAGGAGAGGGAGATAAAGGGAACTCCAAATTGATCAAAGACCAGAAGCGGCATTCGTATTCCTTCTACATTTTAGGGAATGCTTTAACAAAATAAAAAACCAGCTGAGACTTTACGTTTTAAAATTTCTGATCTTTTTTTTTTTTTTTTTTGAGATGGAGTCTTGCTCTGTCGCCCAGGCTGGAGTGCAGTGGCGGGATCTCGGCTCACTGCAAGCTCCGCCTCCCGGGTTTACACCATTCTCCTGCCTCAGCCTCCCAAGTAGCTGGGACTACAGGTGCCCGCCACCACGCCTGGCTAGTTTTTTTTTTTATTTTTTTAGTAGAGACAGGGTTTCACCGTATTAGCCAGGATGGTCTCGATCTCCTGACCTCGTGATCCGCCCGTCTCGGCCTCCCAAAGTGCTGGGATTACAGGCTTGAGCCACTGCGCCCGGCCTTCTGATCATTTTTTTCTTGCACAACACGCTAGCTACGTTAATATCAAACAAGTAGGACTTGGGACGTCATCATCACGGTCACTTTAATTTTGTTTCCCACTCTCTGCTTAGACCTGCTGAGTAGAAGTAGTTTTCCCTTCTACTAGGAAATGGTCACTATGAATAGGAAATGCAAATCTCCTATTATTTTATGGTCACTTTCAGGTAACAGACATTTTTGAAGAGATGTCTTACTGACTTATTAAATCACTGCACAATCTAAATTTGGGGATTAACTTTCTCCCTTCGCCCCCTCGTGACCTCTCAGGGGCAATGGGCGCTTCGTTCTTGCTTAGCTCTCCCCCGTTCACTGAGTCCTGTGTCTGACCTTGCCAAGGCCAGCAACTGGACAAGGTGGGGTGGTCAGGGGAGTGGGAAATTCTCACTGGAGGAGCACTGTCTTAACGTGGTTTTGGATTCTCAGCCTGGTGAAAGTTGACAACTGCTTCCTCCTCTCGTGGGAGGTTCTGTGGTTTTTTGGATACTACCGTGCTGGGTCCCCCACCTGCAATTCTGGGATGCAGGCCCTGCCCCTCCTTTCGTTACCAAAAAAGGGTACTGATCTAGACCCCAAGAGAGGGTTCTTGGATCTGGTGCAAGAAAGAATTCGGGGCGAGTCCACAGAGTAAAGTGAAAGCAAGTTATTAAGAAAGTAAAGGAATAAAAGAATGGCTACTCTGTAGGCAGAGAACCCGTGAGGGCTGCTGGTTGGCTCTTTTTCTGTTTATTTCTTGAGCATATGCTAAACAAGGGGTGGATTATTCACGAGTTTTCTACCACAGGGGTGAGGATTTCTCAGAACTGAGCGTTCCTCCCCTTTGCAGATCATCTAGGGTAACTTCTTGCCATTGCCATGGCATTTGCAAACTGTCGTGGTGCTGGTGGGAGTGTCTTTTAGCATGCTATTGCATCATCATTAGTGTATCACCAGCAGTGAGGACAGCCAGAGGTCACTTTCACTGCTATCTTGGTTTTGGCAGGTTTTGACCGGCTTCTTTACCGCATCCTGTTTTCTCAGCAGGGTCCTTGTGACCTGTGCCTTGTGCCGACCTCCTAGCTCACCCTGTGAGAAAGGACACCTCACCTCCTGGGAGTCCAGCCCGGGGGTCCCAGCCTCATTTTGCCCAGCCCTTATTTGAGATGGAGCCGCTCTGACACTTTTGCCGCTGCCCCTGATACCCCTTCCTCAGTTTCTTCCCCTGGCAGTGCCCCCACTGCCCATACTGCGGGGTCCCGTCACCTGGGCAGGATCCCTCTTAAAAGACCCAGACTGATGTTCCCACTGTGGGTTCTGGTGCATGGGCCATGGAGCCAGCCCCAGGCTCACCCACCACGGTGCAGCCAGGCACTATAGCAGGTGTCCAGGCTGCACCTAGCACCTGGACCGGGCTCTCAAGGGACTGAACAGAAGCACTGGGCCTGGTGTGAGGAGAATGTGCTCCCAATGCCTCTCCCTTGGTGGCTTTGGGAATTACAGCATAGCTTTCTCCTAAGGAGTCTTCCCCAACTCCTTTCTCCAACACTTCTCTCTTCTCAGTGTGGCTCAGTGGCTAAATAAAAATCTGTTCCTCTACTCACAACACTCCTGACGCCAAATGTGTAGATTTTCTATGGCAAGCAATTTTCTGTTTCTCTGCAGACACCAACTGGGTGTCCTACAATTTAATTCAATTCTGGCATTGCCTGGAGTTAGCTCAGATCCCACAGGTAAAAGGCCAGCCCCACAAAACCACCTTCCCACCTTAGACGCCAGGCGCAAATAGTGGGTCCTCAGGTTACCACACTTTTGTCCCACTTGGCTACAAATTGGGGTTTCCATGACACCCTCCTTGGGTTCCATAATTTGCTATGATGGCTCACAGAACTCAGGGAAACACTTTACTTGGGTTTACCAGTTTATTATCACACAAATGCACAGCCAGATGAAGAGGGGCGCAGGGCACAGTCTGGAAGGGTCCTGAGCGTAGGAGCTTTGATCTCCATAGAGTCGCCCCTCTCCCAGTACGTGCATGCATTGGTTCACAACCTGGACCCTCCCTGAGCCCTGTCATTTAGGGCTTTATGGTGCTTCTATAAGTAGATATGTAGGCATGATTGATTCACTTATTGGCCATTGGTAATTTGAACTCAATCTCTAGCCCCTTTCCCTTCCCCACAAGCGAGAGGAGGGCAGAAAGTTCCAACCTTCTAACCACAGGGTTGGTGCCTCCGACATCCAATGTCCATCCTCATTAGCATTCACTCAGGTGGGCTGCAGGGGCTTGTGAGGAATAAGAAAGATGCCTCAGCTCAGTGGCTCTGGAATTCAAAGGGTTTTTTTTGTTGTTGTTATTGTTCTCTGTGCCAGGAACCAGCGAGGAAGACCAAGTATCTGTTATTCCCCAGTGTCATTGTTGTCACCGGTTCTTGGCCACTGTGGTCTTATCTTGACTCCCTTTGGAAATGCAGCATCTGTAAGCCTCAGGCCATGGCCAAAACTGAGACAGAAGTTCCTTTTACTATGCTGCTACTTTAATAGCTTTGGCATTTTGACTTTACCTGAGCGGGAAAGTGTAAGTTACAAGCATCAGTTCTGAGTCAGAGACTCATGTCAGCTCTGGGGCCTCCTGGCTGCTGGACATCCTCCTCAGTGGTCAAATGGGATAAAAGGAAGGACCTGCTCATGGGGTGTGGAATAGGAGTAAATGAGAGAATGTGCACAGAGCTCTCTGAACAGCACCTGGTTCGCCGTAAGCATTCTATTGATGTTGGCTGGTGTGTGGTTATACACCTAGGGAAGGAAGTGCTTTTATTAACTGGCCCTTCATAGCTCTAGTTACTATTCTGTGTGTTTAGCCACTCTTGGGAGGGAAAAGCAGTCACTACCTTGCCTTTCAAAGTTCAAAATCTTCCAAAGGGTTAGATATTTTTTTTTGTCGCTTGCTTGCTTTTGCCATTTTCCATCAACTCTATTCAGGTATAACTTAAATAAATAAAATAGGTGAATGTTAAGCAGACACTTCAGTGAGTATCTTGTAACCACCCAGGGAAGCAAGTTGTAGACCAAGAGTCAGCAAACATCAAACTATGACCCACAGGAAAAATCTGGCCCGTCACTTGTTTTTGTAAATAAAGTTTTACTGAAACCCAGCCATGCTCATTTATTTACCTGTGGTCTCTAGCTAGTTTCACTCTACAAAAGCTGCATTGAGAAGTTGTTGCAGAGACCACCTACATAGCCTAAACAATGTACTCTTTGGCCCTTTTTAGAAAATATCTGCTAACCGTTGCTTATCGACCATTTCCATTATCCATGGAAGCTCCCATGGAAGTCTTTAATTTTTGCTGATGAACTTACCACTGCCTTCCCTCTGGCAGAATTGTTGGTGTTGAATGGTTCGGATCCAGTGGCTGAAGTTGCCATTCGACAACTCAGTGAATCTTCAAAGCTGAAACTCAAGTCGCCACGGAAGAAAAGCACTATTATCATATCAGGGATCTCCAAGGTACCATCGTGGTGGCCGGGGAGGTGTTTGCATCTGTCAGTGACCTGCTGCTCCTCTGCCCTTTGAAGAAGTTAGCCCAAGTGCTTGGTTAACATCCAGAGAGTTCCATTTACAAATGTCAAATTACGTTCCTCACCCCACAAAGGAGTCATGCGTGGTATTGTGTTTACGCAGTTTATCCCATTCACCAAGGACATGGGAGAGTTTCTAATCAGTGACGCTTTACACATTGAGAGGTTGGCAAATCATTTCAAGAAAAATTATTGAAAGAGAGGAACATGACGTAAGACTCCCCTTTGGTACAGAACCTCTACTCTTGTCACCACCCAGTCACGGGGAACTTACACTTTCCATGTGACACGTTTCCAAAGCCTTTTGCTTTTTTGCAGTGAATGTTTATTCCTTTTGTAATCAGAGAGAAATGAAGATTGTAGTGTCCCCCATGGACATTGCACTCCCTTTCTTCCCCTTCTCCCACTCTGGGACGTCTGCTCAGAGCAGGTGGTGGCAGGTGTGTGGTTCAGGCTGCGGAGAGGCCAGCCCCTCGGGTGAAGGGCCATGTTACAGATCCTTACTCCCTTTATTACATTTTTAAATTTGATTTTTAAATTTTTATCTATCTATTTATTTATTTTGAGACCAGCTAATTCGTTATGAGACTGGCTAATTTTTGTATTTTTGGTAGAGACGGGGTTTCACCACATTACTCAGGCTGGTCTTGAACTCCTGGACTCAAGTGATCCCTCCACCTTGGCCTTCCAAAGTGTTGGGATTACGGGTGTGAGCCACTGCTCGCGGCCCTTACTCTCTTTTGACATTTCCAAGTGAACAGGTTGAGGGAGAGTTGGGAGATTTTGATTTGGTGTGGGAAGGGGATGAGGAAGAATTGTGGACGAAAGAGTGGGAGGGTGGGCCAGAGGGCACGCAGAACATGGATTCCTCGGTGACTGGAAGACGGGCCAGAACAGGACCTCGGAGGTGCCAGAGATGAGTCATCAGCCTTGCCATTGTACCCAGAGGGTGGCCTTGCCCACGTCCCAGAGGCAGGCAGGTGGTGTTTCTGGGGCTTCCTGACCCCTCTAGAGCCCCTCAGCAGGGGATCCATGACCTCCCTGGAAGTCCGGGGCCCGGTAGTTGGGTTTTCTTCGGTCTTGGGTGAATGAATGAGCAAAATAAGGACAAGACCCATGGACATCTCCCATATACTTTTTCCAAGATCGTATTTAAAACTCACGAGGAACTCCTGGATCTTAGTATTTAATATTCTGAATCCACTGCAGTGATTATTCGTATTGGTGCTCAGATTATCTAATCTTTTTATTATTATTATTATCATTATTATTTGAGACAGAGTCTCGCTCTGTCACCCAGGCTGGAGTGCAGTGGCGCAATCTCAGCTCACTGCAAGCTCCACCTCCCAGGTTCACTCCATTCTCCTGCCCCAGCCTCCCGAGTAGCTGGGACTACAGGTGACCACCACCACGCCCGGCTAATTTTTTGTATTTATTTTAGTAGAGATGGGGAGATTATCTAATCTTGAGTCAGTGGGCGCTTCCACAGGCCAGCACTTAAGTCAGAACGGCACATTATCCCTAAGCAAACGCCTGTGTCTCTGCCACCCACACCAAGGACAGCATGACTGGCCCTCAGGGAGCCCCCGTGCCCTCCTTCCCAAACCTTCCCCCCTCCAAGGAAGCGCTATCCCGACTCTCAGAGGTTAATTTAGTGCTTAAATATCTTTACACAAAATATAATCTTTGAGAGGCTGCGCCAGTGACTTTCTGCTTGCAGGTAACATAAACGTGTGGAGGAACAAAGACAACTAAACCCGAAACACCCACGGCCACTTCCTTTGTGCTGTCGTGGACTCTGAAGGACGGGCTCTCTTGCATCTCATTTCTGCGGCTTGTCACAAATGCTCCCACCGCTAGGCCCATCTGCGGGAGGAAGGGGGTTAACCTCTGAGCCCCGGGGGCCACCCCCCAGCTGCCTAGGGACCCTGAGCCCCGGCTGTAAGGGAGACCTTTTTTAGCGCAAGCATGAGCAGCAGCCGTGATGTATGAGCACCTTCTCCGAGCCCGCTACTGCATCTTCTGAGACTTTGAAATCAACTGTTAGAATGTTTTGGAGAGTGCTTTTCAGGTCTTTTCGAACCCTCTCTTCCTTTCACGTAACCCTTGTCATCTTCCCCACCGCCCCTGACAGACCTCACTATCTCAGGACCACGATGCTGCCCTGATGCAGGGCTACATGGCCTCTGTGGACAGCACCCACCAGGAGGATGCCCCATCCCATCCGGAGGTGGCCGCAGCCTCTGCGCTACCGGAGGAAGCTGAGTCAGCCCAGGCATCCCTTGCCCCCAAGCCCCAGGAGGATGAGCTAGACTCCTGGGACTTGGAGAAGGAGCCCCAGGCTGTGGCATGGAGCAGCCAGGCCCTGCTGGACCCCGACGGTGATGAGCTGTCAGAGAGCTCCGTGAGTGTCTCGGAGCCGGGCGCTGCCAAAAAGCATAAAGGTAACTGCTCCTGAGCCCCCAACCCCGGGCCCCCCACTTGGAGGCTTTGTGCTCATGCTGGCTTCCAAGCTGAAGTCGTCTGCTTTCGTTCCCTTTGTCCCCTACAAGCTCCCTCTGGACCTCACCCCCTGCCCCTCCAGAAACGCCCTGTGCTGACTGTTTGAACCCACGGGGGGCATCTGCAGGTCCTTCTGTGTGAGGGTTGGCGTCATCTCTGCATTTGGGGCCAGTGTGTGTCCATGCATAGAGGCCCCTTCCTCAGTCCAGGCTTGCTCCACCTGGCTTCCCGAGGGGTTACCAAGAGCCCTACAGGATGATGGGCCACAGAGACTCAGAGCAAAGCCAGGCAGAGCCTGGGGCTCCTTCCACTGCCAGTATGGGCATCTTTGCTCCTTTATGCCTCTCAGAGTCTCCGTGCACCTCCAACAAAACCAGACCTCACCACATGACCCTAGGAGGCTCTACGGGGAGAGGAGCTCCTGGGAATAATGAATTGATTAACTTAATACGTGGGTGGTGAGGAGGTGATCATTTCATTAGTACTGATTATTTCCATTAGCCCTGAGTTTCAGTGCCTTAAAACTATAAATTCCTTAAGCGTGTGCAGATTTGCCGAGACAGTGCCTTGGCATGAGTAACCTGAATGTATTTGCTAAGGGCATGTAGTCTAGGGGCTTGGGGTCGGTTCCAGATGTGAGACTCACCGAGCCTCAGCATCCTCCTCCATAAGATGAGGAGCATGGCCGCTGCCTGCGCCCACCTGATTCCACCATTTGGGGGACAAAAGGACATCTCGGTGCAGAAGACAGGACTGGGGGCAAGGCAGGCCAAGCTGTGAGCTCAGGTGAAACTCAGCATTAACTCCTGGCTCTGGCTCTTGTGTGAGGCTCCAAGGCTTTCAGCAGAAATCTCAGGATGTCCTAAGACTGTGTCAGGAAATCGCAGGGGCTCCTTGGGGGAGCTTTGTTAAGCGTTGCCGTCGCTGCCTCTCGTCCTCTGTTCTTGATGCCATAGACCAGTGATTCTTAAGCCTAGCACTTTTTCCCCCAGGGAATATGGCCGTGCTGGAGACACTTTAGTTGTCACAGCTGGGAGTCTGGGGTGCAACCGGCATCTAGTGAATAGAGGCCAGGGATGCCATACAACGCCCTGCCGTGCACAGGACACGCCCCCACAAGGCAGCCTCACAGTGCAGCACACTCTGGTCCCAAATGTCCCTGGTGCCAAAGCTGACAGCCTGTCGTGGGCTGGACTGTCCTTGAGTCTGTCCTCGTCCCCTCTCTCCCTGTTTTGCTTCGTGTCCCTCAGTGATGGCATGGTGGCCGCCCTCTCCTATGCCCCCGTCCTTACCAGTGCAGAGTCGGGATAGGTGCTGGGGGGAAATGGAAAGTTAGAAGAGGAAAGGGAGAAGGAGGAAATTCCTGGATAAGACTTCAGACCCCTTGGATCTGTTTGCCCACTGCCTGGCCTTGGGGCGCTTTATGCGCGGACCCCCCTCCACAGAGCTCTTGAGGGCTGTAAGCTCCACACTGACCTCTGCGCTCCTGTGCTCCTGTTAAGAGGCCTTGGCTTGGGTTACGTCATAGGTGACCTGGTCACCTGACACACACCTGTGGCCTATTCTTTGTCTTGGAGACGGTGAGTGCTGGGTGAGGCGGGACAAACATGGGCGCATGGTGGGGTAGCTCTTCCTCTCCCTTCCCTGACTCGACCCGTTTCCTCTTGTCCTGGCAGACACCCCCCGCCCTGTCCGCCCTCCTCATTCCTTCTGAAATGCCAAGCCTCGCTCACCCTGTTCATGCAAAGATCTGTGTTCCTTCACTCGGTCCCTCCTGCTTCTCTGTCTGGTTTCCCTTCTGGAGAGTCTTTCCCTGGGTTTCCATCCTTGCTGTGTCACCCACCCTGCTCCTCTCCCTTCACGGGCCAGGTGGATGAGGGGTCCACCCTTTGGGGACTGGGTGTCGGGCAGGTGTGCTGGGGGCTGGCGCTGGCCACCTACAGCACAGGCTCAGAACTCCCCGGAGGCTCGGCAGTTGGGAATACAGCAGAGAGGCTCAGCCATGCTGTGCGTTTCACTCCTGTGGCCCTACCGCGTTGACCCCAGGTTTTTGAACAGGACATATTTGGCAGCAGTTTTAAATGTTTCCTTCCAGTGTTTTTAAAGAGACTTGTAATTAGCATCTCTGTGAGCTGTTGTCACAATCTGAGACGATTCTGTGTTATGGGTGCCAAGTCATTTTCATTTTTTGACCAAACATTTTTCAAAACTGGTGATAGAGGGTGTCGTTTTTAAAAACTAAAGCTTGTTTTTTTTTTTTTTTTTTTTGTTCTTTTTGGTTTAAGAACTACCTGTATCTTCTGTCCTGCTAAGGAGTTTGTATTAGGTTTCTGAGAGTGCCTGTGTATTTAGAACCCTCCTGAGGTTCTGCTGGTTGGAAACCAGCCCACACAGGAAATGTATTCCCCAAATTTTGGTTTACTTTTAGTTTAAAAAAAGATCAATGAAGTTGGCCACCGTTGTGGATAGAGTCAGCACCACTGAACTGTGTAGGTAGAAATGGTTAAGACGGTATATTATGGGTGTGTTACCACAAGTAAGAACAAAAGTTTCAAGGGAGGTTTTGGGAAAAACACTTGAACAGTAAGAAACCTTGCCAAATATCCTGCACAGCGGCGTCCCGTGTGCGTGTGGTGTCTGTAGATGGCTCAGAACCCTTACCCACGTCCACTCTGATGTTGCTCTTGCATAATTCTTTCTGCTTCTTACTTCTCTTCATCTCATGCTCATTCCCTTTAACTTAAGAGGATCACTATGCCAACCAGAATTAATTGCCTGCACAGTAAGTTATTTTTGTCTTATTTTTTTCAATTACACGTAGCCATCCTAGGAGTGCAGCCTGTAGCTCAGCAGCCAGCCAACCTGCCTGCCTCGTGTTCCCTCCCGTCTCCGCCTTTCCCCTCCTAGGTTGCTAGTTCCCCATGTTCCTCCTGAAACTGCTCTGGCTGAGGTTGTACAGTGCCTATCGGGTGAGGGTGCTCGCTCTGGTACCTGATGTGACCGGGTGACCTCTCTGTGACACCCACAGGAAGAGGCTAATTCCCTTTTTCATCCTCCAGAGCTAAAAAGTAGTCACTTCTATCCATGGACCATCTGTGGTTCCAGTTGAAATCTGATGCTGTTCTTGGGAAGCCAAAGACAATTTTTTTTTCTTCTGGTCATTGTTTTTCCCATCTCCTGGGTTTTAAGACAGATCCTTCAATTAACTATATCTGTTAGACTCTGTAAGAGACAAATAGGAATAAATTTGGAAATATTTATGACATTAGAGCTATAATTTAGATGATGTTTAAATTCTTTCATGTATCTGTTTATACTTCAGCCTTCTTGTGATTTGTTTTTTAAACTTTGTTAGAACCGGGGAAGGACTTTTTTTCTTCTGCCTGTCTCCCATTTAAAATCTTGGTTACTTGCCTCAAATTTCACATAACCGCTCCCCAGATTATCTTCAGGAATCTTGAAGCTTGTGGGTGAGGTCTAAATCTTGCTTCTTGCTGTTGGCGTAGAGAAGGTAGCCTAGAGTCAAGTAGTCAGGCTTCCTGAAATCAACATGGTGCCGGCTATTCTTGCCTGTGGCGTGAACTTCACTATCAGCAAAGGGCAACAGTTTCTGCAGGCTCAAAGTCAAGCAGATGATGTGCTTGGTCCAGATCATCCAGATGGTCTGATTATCCAGACCATCAGTTCCTGGATCAGTCAGGGTCCTCCAGAGCAGCAGAACCCATAGGTTACATATTTAAGGAACTGACTCATGAGATTGACAGGTCTGAAATCTGCAGGGCAGGCGGCAGGCCACAGACCCCGGCAAGAGCTGATGCTTTAGTCTTGAGGCAGAATTTCTTCCTCCCTGGAAAACCAGTGTTTGTGCTTAGGGCCTTCAGCTGATTGGACGAGGCCTACCCACATTCTCCAGGATAATCTCCTTTCCTTAAAGTCCACTGGCTGGGGTTGTTAACCACATCTACACAATGCCTTCCCAGCCGCATCTCAGTTCGTGTTCTGTTGAATCTCTGGGTGCTGCGGCCAGGTTGACACAGCGACACCTCACAGGCTTGCTTATCGAGGTGGGCAGACTGGTACATTCCATACGGGGTTACTGCCCAATAGACAAGAGCGTGCTCCAGTCTTAGCCCTGTCCCTCACAACCACCGTGGGGCGGCTATTTAGTGTGCACTGGCAAATCCGGGGCCGTGTTCTCCCTGCATCGTTTACCCGAAAGGTGACAGTGAACAATCTGCTTCCAAGTCGAGACAGGCTTTCCCATTGCTATGGAGAAAGGGAATGGAATGGCCTCCGTCCGTGTGGTGGTCCTTCATGGCCGACGATGAGTCTGCCTGAGATGAGTCTGCGTGGCTGGAATCCTCTCCTCCCCCGCCCCCTGCATGCCTCTCTGGAGACGCAACTCGTTCTGGGAATCCCGCCCAAGTCCTTGCTGGATTAGGGGGCTTTGCTCCGTGAGACCCCAAGGGCTTTGATGTATCCACACTCTCCGGAGTCTCCTCCCCAGGGGCCACAGACTTGCCCATTTTTCCAGACACCTGGCTGGCCACTTCTCAGACGCCGTCCTTAGCAGCACGGAAGAGCAGGGCCTGGGAACATGAACTTCAGAGCCAGAAAGGCCAGTGTTACACACCCCCCCTGTTAGTGTGCGACCCCAAGACAGCCACCTCTCCAAACCTTAGCATCCTCATGTGTCCCTACAGAGTCTAGCAGACATAAATAGCTAATTAAGGAATCTATCTTAAAATCCCATAGGTAGGAAAACAGTGACCAAAAGCAACCCTAAAAATGGTAGGGATCAGGCCTCCTTCCTCAGAGGCGGCTGAGGGATATCATTGAGGGTCCAGTCTACAGAACTGCAAACCTCAGTCCCCACCCGCACATGACCATCCCCTGTATGAGAAGTTGATGCCATCCCCCTAGAAGCTGTGACAAATTATCAGGTTACGGGGAAAGTGCAAGTCACACAAATGATTTCAGGAAGATTTGCACATGGGCACATATGACCATAATCTGGTTTCTGGCATTGATGTTGAACTATGAAATTCAACAAAACAGGCCAGGAGCGGTGGCTCACACCTGTAATCCCACACTTTGGGAGGCCAAGGCGGGTGGATCATGAGGTCAGGAGTTCGAGACCAGCCTGGCCAACATGGAGAAACCCCGTCTCTAGTAAAAATACAAAATTAGCCGGGCGTGGTGGCTCGCACCTGTAATCCCAGCTACTCAGGAGGCTGAGGCAGAAGAGTCACTTGAGCTTGGGAGGTGGAGGTTGCAGTGAGCTGAGATCACGCCACTGCACTCCAGCCTGGGCAACAGAGCGAGACTCCGTCTCAAAAAAAAGAAATTTAACAAAACAGCAGACATGCTCTGGAGAGCGTGAGTGAAGATGGAAGAACAGAAAATAACCTTGTTACCAGCCCCTCGGGGTGGGGTGTGGCCCATGGAAGAGGCGTAGGGCTCCCTGGGGCGGGGATCTGCCGCCAAAACAAGTTAGTCCCTCAGGGTCTGGACAGACAACAGACTGTAGTGAGGTTAAAACAAACACGCCATGCCAATCTTTCTTGTCTATCATCTTTTTACATGCAGGCTGCAATCCTTGCTATTTCGTCTTAATATGCCAAGAATTAGAATTTTAAGCAGTTTTTATTTTTATTATTTTATTTTATTTTATTTTATTTTGAGACAGGGTCTTGTTCTGTCACCCAGACTGGAGTGCAGTGGCAAGATCATAGCTCATTGCAGTCTCAAATTCTTGTGCTCAAGTAAAACACCTGCCTCAGCCTCCCAGGTTTAGGCGCTTGTAGTTCGATTTCCCTTGCGTAACTTAAAGTAACTGCTTGAAAATGTGCATATCCCATTTTATTTGGTTTTTTTTAAAGTTTAATTTTTTAATTTTTATTTTTTAAATGGAGATGGGGTCTTGTTATGTTGCCTAGCTAGTCTCCAATTTCCTGGGCTCAGGGGATTCTCCAAACCTCAGACTCCCAAAGTGCTGGGATTACAGTGCTGAGCCACTGTGCCCGGCTCCTATTCCTGTTCTGAGGCCTTGCCTGTCTGCACACTCCACTTCCCTCTTAACCTGGGCACACCACGCATCTCTGGCGTGGCGTGGGGCCCTGCGGGTGGGCTGCATCAGCTTCTCCCCACACAGCCCTGTGGTCTGCAGGCCCCCAGAGTGAAGCGTGAAGGAGCATGAGCAGCGGCACACAGGAGAGCAGGTACGGTGCCCGTGTCCTTGGCCCTGGCCTATCCCTGCGTTGTCCACTGTGGCCTCCAGGTGCTCTAAGCACTAGTGGCATTTTGGCCAGACCTGGGCTAGCAGTGGGCAACCCCAGCTGCATGTTTGAAAGACCTGGGATCTTTTGAAAAATGCTCATGCCCAGTGTCCCCAGACCCCATCGTGCCAGATTCTCCAGGAAGGGCCTGCACGCCTGTAGTCCTTAGAGGCCGGCTGATTCGAGGGCTTGGGGCTGAGGACACTGCTCCACTGTCCTCTCCGCTCCCCCACTCCTCCACGTGTCTGCCTGGGTTCTGAGGACTGAACAGGAAGACATGGCAGGCGTTCCTGGATCCTTAAGCCAAATGTACCCCCTCTCCTCCCAGGGCTGTATCAAAATACCACAAACTGGGTGTTTTCAACACCAGGAGCACTGATTCTCTCCCTGTTCTGGAGGCTGGAAGTCTGAGCTGCTGGTGCTAGCAGGGCCACCCCTTCTGAGGCCCTGTGGGAAAGCCTGCTCCTGCCTCTCCAGCTCCTGACAGCTGCTGACAACCTTTGGCGCTCCTTGGCTTGTAGAAGCATCGCCCTGTGCCCCGCTTTCATCTTCATGTGGCATCCTTCCTGTGACCCTTCACAATGTCTTCCCCTGTGTGTCTGTCTCTGTTTCTAAATTCCCCCTTTTGATAAGGACAGCAGGCATATTGGATCACGGGCCACCCCGATGATCTAATTTTAAATTGATGACTTCTGCAAAGACCCCGTCTCCAAATAAGGTCACATTCTGTGAAGTACTGGGGGTTAGGACTGTAACATATGAATTTGGGTGGGGGTGGGGGAGCCAAGTTCAGCCCATCACAGTGTCCCTGCTCACACCTCAGGCCTGGCTCCAGACCCCAGGCCAGCTTCAGTGCAGGGATGCCTATGAAATGGACTTTGGAGATGGAGCAGGAAGGAACCTCTCACTGCTGGGGGTTCTGAGACTGTGGGTCTGTGGTTGACCCCCGGGTTGGGTTGGTGTTCCCTCCCCCTAGGCCTCCATTCCCCCTGGGAAGTGAAGGGGGTGATGTTGGAGCAGTCCAGGTGAAGCTGTTGGATCCACCCTTTCCTCTCCCCCGTTCCACCTGAGAGCCCATGTCCATAGGCCCTTCAGGGCCTCCAAGGTCAGCCTAAAGCAGAGCTTCAAGGCAGGTGCCTACAGATCAGAAATACCATGAGGGTCCCCCTCATCCCCCAACCTCAGGTCACCTGATGGTCTCAGAGCCCCCTGACAGCTGGGGGTTCCTCTGCCTGGGAGCCCCTATCACCATGCCCAGGGCATTTCCCCAGCAGGTGCCCTCTGATACAAAGGCAGTTAGCCACATCGGCACCACTGCATCTGCCCCACTGGGCAAACTCCAAAGCCATGTCCAGTTGGGGGTCATTATCCAGCCGTCAGAACACGCCCTGCTGATGGCTGGTTTTTCACGACGTGCTGCATTTTTCAGGGATGTGAATCACTCCAGGAACTGACACTGATGTCCCACAAGTGTACCATTAGGCCTGCGGACAACAGGGACATCATTTACACGTTGATACTATTTACCCTCCTTTTTCATTCCTTTTCCAGCAGTCCCTGAAACCCCTGCACACAGGCTCCTAACTTTAGATCAGTGTAAAAAAATGTCCAAATGATACATCATAAGAAGTGATTTGGTTGTATTGAGAGAGTCAAGTTTTTAAAAAATTATGGCCGCTTTGATCAAATTAAATTCAGTCCGTTGCGGCCCTTCATCTTCTCAGTTTCTGTCCTGTATGTAACCTGGGCAGAGCAGATGGGACACAGTAGTTCGTGCTTAAAGTGAGGCTCAGGGGCACATGCTTCTTTCCCCATAGCAGGCTTTGATTATACAAAGATTCATAGGCAGGTCTAGGTCAGGTTTCTCCGACTGCCCTCAGATGCCATAATTGTTGGTGTGCATTTCATTTAGAAGAGGAAATTGATATTCTTCATCCCCTCCTTTAACCTCCTCAACATGGGTGGCGATTTGCATATGTCATGGCTATTGAGATGTTTATTGGATATGCCTGTCACAAAGGGAATAAATTATCACATTAAGAATAAAGCTCCTCTTCATGATGATCAGACTTGTCTTCTTTCAAAGTCATTACCACCTACATGCAAGTGGTAATGAATTTCACAGGCTGGACTGAAATGCTTACTCCCTCAACCTTGCCAGCCTTGGTTAATAAGATGTTAAACTAATTTGTGAAAAAGCAAATTAGTGGGCTCTTGCACCTACTACGTTAGCTCATACTTGATCTTTAAGGAATCATTGCTGTTGAAATTATTGTTGCTGCTGCTGCTAATTTTTTTCTATTCCATATTCTACTACTTGATGGATATTTATATCCAGATAAATATCTGTATATAGAGATCTGTATCTATCTGTAAACAGATAGATCAAACGACACAAAATTGAGGTTTTGTAGGCCAAATATGCCCAAGTGACAAACTTCAGATGGCATGACCTAATAGATATGATAGGATCTGGAATTATTTTTTAATAAAATCGTATTCCCAAAAAAGCAACTATTATTTAACATTCCTAAGAAAGTGAATACCATTGTTCTCAGGGTCTTAATTGGGTTTTATGAGTGTGATGATCCTTTCTGGGGCACAGTACTTCTTTGCCACCTATACCTTTCCTAATGAGGGGAAGTGGGTGGCACAGAAGGGACCCAGGTGTCCTTGGTGGCACAGAAGGGACCCAGGTGTCCTTGGTGTCCCAACTGAGGCAACAGATGTCTGCCTCCATTTGGTCTGATAGAAAATCAGGGATATAAGCCAGATGTGATGACTCATGCCTGTAATCCCAGCTCCCAGCGCTTTGGGAGGCTGAGGGTCGTGAATCACCTGAGGTCAGGAGTTCGAGACCAGCCCGACCAACATGGTGAAACCGTCTGTACTAGAAATACAAAAAATTAGCTAGGCATGGTGGCGTGCACCTGTAATCCCAGCCATTTGGGAGGCTGAGGCAGGAGAATCGCTTGAACCTGGAGGTAGAGGTTGCAGTGAGCCAAGATCGCACACACCATTGCACTCCAGCCTGGGTGACAGACAGCAAGACTCCGTCCCCCCAAAAAAATCAGGAATATAAATACCATCCTTGGAAAGGGATACCAACCGATAGTACAGGCTTACTGCTTCTACTGTTATAATCTCCTTTCCATTTCATCTTGAAAAATCTCGTTTTGTACAAGCCAGATTCCAGTTGTTTTTTTCTCATGCAGATAGTGACAGCACATTGAAGTAGTAAACCCGCCCTTTGTTAGAGGCATTTGAGCCTCCTTTTCCCTTTATCCCATTGGAGCAGTCATTCAGCCCCTCATTCCCCGCCCACTTGACCAGCCCCTGTGCTTCCCTCTTCCAGGAGGAATTCTAAGGAAAGGGGCAAAGCTGTTCTTCCGCCGGCGGCATCAACAGAAAGACCCGGGCATGAGTCAGTCACACAATGACCTTGTGTTCCTGGAGCAGCCAGAGGGTTCCCGGAGGAAAGGCGTCACCCTCACCAGGATCCTGAACAAGAAGCTGCTCTCCAGGCACAGAAACAAGAACACCATGAACGGTGCCCCCGTGGAGCCCTGCACATAGGGCCTGAGGTCATCACCTCCAAGCCAGAAGACGTGCACCCGCGTTAACTACCCTCACCAGGACGCAGCCAGTGTGCCCGCCTGATGTCCAGATGCCCCGCTTGTCTTGCTGGGTTTCTTCCAACCATCTAGTCTTTTAAAGGGAAAACAAAATCTGAGTCTCCAGCCAGGAGGTTTCCCTCAGAGAGGATAAAAAGCCCAACTCGCCACCAGATGCCAAATGAGACTTGACAGCCGCAGAGCTTGGGCTGTGCTCAAAGCTAAGAGTTAGGGTTCAATATTAGAAGGAGATTAACATTATAAGTGAAATAATGTACTCTAATGGATTGTGGAGGGCAGGTGTGAGGGACTCAGTTTACCTATTCTACACTAACAAGTGTTTTTGGTCCATGCCTGGACCATGTCACAAAAAGGAGGTGCCCCCCTGTGCTGTCACTGTGAATGGAAAGGGTGGGTCACCTCTCCTCATCTGCTGCTTGGAATAAAAAATGCAGCTGGCCCTGAGTACAGGGAAGTGGAACATAGACAGGATGTGGATAAATAAATTTTGGTAGGAATGGAGACGCTATGACAGATGTAGGAAGTCATCTACCTTTGATATTAGCCATAGAACTTGAACACTAACTATATCCTATGCATAGTATGCAGAACACTTTTCTGAGTTTACTTTGAGCCTACTTGCAAGTGGAAGATACATATATTCTCACATGGTTTTTACATTTTTCTCTATCGTGTTAAAAGCTCTAATAATACTAGTGGAGAAGTTGACATCCAAGTTTTTTTTTTCTCCCCCCTGTCATACTTGGTAAACAAGAGCACAGCAGGCCTGTCGGATGAAGTCAGGAGCCATACGTGACCGCTCGTACAACACGGTTACCAAACACATACATGGATTTTGCCAAATGCTGCCAGTAGCCAAAACAAAGTCCTTTTAGGGCAGTGGAGGAAATTATTTTGTGTCTCAGGTGTCAGTCTTAGGAATGGAAGTTTAATAACAAATGGGCCAAACTTGCAGGAAATTCTTTCTATGAGCACTTCAGAATTTTGCTGTGAACAGTCCTCTTGGACACAGGTTGGGGTGCCCTTGTTTGGGTTTGTTTTGGTGGCAAACGTGATCACCTGGCACACCATTTGAATATCCCTAAGTATCATTCCAGTCGCTTTCCTCATCAGTTGCCTTTCTGTTTCAGTTCATTCACAGATTTCACTTTGGTCTGCCCTGAATGTGCCACTTCCAGTAGACATGCTGGTTAAAGAACAGTCATCATTGGGGTGAAGTGTTTTTGACAGTTTAATATGATTCACTTTTCTCCAAAGAGATGTAAAAGGCCGTTATGAAAGCTTGACTTCTGTCATGGAGATGGAAATGGGTGAGATTCCTTCCGTAGGTTCTTTTGTTAATCCTTAAACATGAAATATTTTGGGGGTAATAGAGCCACTGGTGAGTAAAAACCTATATAAAAACCAAAATTTTAGGATTTTTTTCTTTTTTAGTGGAAACCTGTATAAAAACCAAAATTATGGGATTTTTTTCTTCTTTTTTAGGGGGAGAGATTAGAAAACGACATTAGGAATTTCACTTTAAAATGCGCATTACAAATTTCTTAGGTGTTCCAGGAATTATCAAGTGACTTTAAAATGACTTTTTCAACCTGCTTTGTTTTTAAAAATTATATTCCAGTTTTAATCATTGTAAAAAAAGCACCTGGAGTTTCAAAATATGTGAATACTACCAAGTTTCTGTCCCCAAAGTCAGGCATCACTGCTAGTCTTTTGGGACAGATGGGACAGATGTTCACTTGAATGTTTTACTTGAAGTTTTACTGCTCTTGGCCATGTGGTAAAAAGAGCCTGAGACATATAAGAATTCCCAGAGGATATTCTGTGTCAGAATTTCGGACATTGATGAGAAGTTTTTAATTGTTCTTTTTTATTTGATTTTGGAATTCAGGTGTACTCTATTCAAGTGCGAGGAGATCAGAAGTTTTTTTAAATTTTTTTATTTAAAAAATGTTTTTTTGAGACGGAGTTTCACTCTGTTGCCCACGCTGGAGTACAGTGGCGGCTCACTGCAACCTCTGCCTTCTGGGTTCAAGCGATTCTCCTGCCTCAGCCTCCCAAGTAGCTGGGATTACAGGTGCCAGCCACCACGCCCAGCTAATTTATTTGTATTTAGTAGAGATGGAGTTTCACCACGTTGGTCAGGCTGGTCTCGAACTCCTGACCTCAGGTGATCCACCCACCTCGGCCTCCCAAAGTTCTGGGATTATAGGCATGAACCACCATGCCGGCCCCAGAATTTTGTATTAAGCCTTCTTGCTCTTTAAAAAAAAAAAAAAAAAAAAAAAGTTTTTAACTATTCCATTTCCAGATGAATCCCATGAGCACTGCTTACTGTTGAATACCTAGGTCTAGGGCTCTGCTTCCTGTAGACACACTCACGTTGTCTCCATCCAATGGCCTTTTCTGAAGTTACAGAAAACACCAATGTGGGAGGAAGCTTATGAAGCAAAGGCAAAGGAAGCACATAGGCTAGCTTCAGGGTAGCACCATGAGAAATGGCCTGTATTGATACTGTGAATGTTTCTTTCCCGAGCTATTTTGTACAGGTTTTTTTTTTCATGTTGTAGGGTATTTATGATAAAGTAAATGTTGTGAAGGTTAAAGATAAATTAAGATTATCCACCAAATGCTAAAAATACTGACGTGTAAATCACCTTGATCGTCTCACCTCTTCTACGAGCTTTTGTGGCTTGAGGGCTTTTGTTTTTGGCTTTTGTCTGGATGAAAGTTTTGCTGAGTGGTGTTTTAAAAGCGATTCCTCATGAACACTAAGATTAACTGTGTCTCTATCTCTGGAACTGGGTGCTCATGTTGGTTTTAATGAGCTTGCAACCCTTCCCCGTTTGCTTTGTTTAAGGAGGTGCCTCTATTCTTTGTGGAGGAGTGAAATGGAGCTTTCAGTGTGTGTGGGGTATGGGTGTCTGCACACAGGTGTGTGTTATTGTAGCAATAACAAAAGTAGCCATCATCTTGTTCCTGCTGAAAACTTGCTGTGAGAGTTTTGACAGAGCAGTTTATTTTAATCAAGTTCCAAGTCTGGGTTCAAACCCAGCCCCGATCCCTTATGACCGAGGCCCACTCAGTGGCACCTTGGTGCCCATTTAGATTTTTGCTTGGGTTTTACTGGCCACCTCTATAGACGAGAGTTGCAAAGTTGCTTTGAGCAGAGAGGGAAAGATTAATCTACACTGCTGGCCACCGAAGGCCGGTGTTTCCTGGGTAATAATCTCACGGCTCTTGATCTGGAAACTTCAGAGTACAAATTGGTGGACGGTGGAAGTCAGGACATGGATCTCTGTCCGATGGAAAACAGACCTCGGGGCTGGCATCAACGCTGCTGCCAGGCCCTCTCCCCACTGCCCCAAACCGGCCCAGACACGATGACCAAAGCAGCCTGCACAGGGCAAGGCCCCTGCGGAATCCTGCAGAGCAAACTCAGGTTACCTTGGGTCCATGACTGTTTGCATTGGAAACACAGTACACTGCCCCGTTCTCTCAGCAGCTGGGCAGTAGTGCACCATTCATCATTGAGGCTTGTGGTTTGTCGTTTACCACTGTTATGTCCAAACTGCATTGTAAAAAGAGAAGAAAATGGCAGGTTTTCCAGGTCTGCGGAAGGGTTTGGCCTGGCACTGGAGTGCGGTGATGAACTTACGTGACAATGATTGTATTCCTCAATAGCACTTTAAATGCCGAAGACAGTCCTGCACCAAGCCTGCGCACGGGCTTGGGTGGGTTCCTTTGGAGAAGATGTGGCTGGAACACAAACAATCTTTGAAGAAATAAATGTGCACACAGAACACTACACGCTGAGTTGTTTTTCCTGAGTCCTGTTCTGTCTTAGAAGTCCCAGGGTCTTCTCTGAGCGTCCCTTTCATCAGGTCACTGCAAGTGACCAACCATCACAGCCAATTAACGTAAAAGAAGAGGCAGGCTGGGTGCGGTGGCTCGTGCCTGTAAATCCCAGCACTTTGGGAGGCTGAGGCAAGGGATCACTTGAGGTTGGGAGTTTGAGACCAGCCTGGCCAACATGGTGAAACCCCGTCTCTACTAAAAATACAAAAATTAGTGTTAGTGGTGGTGCATGCCTGTAGTCCCAGCTACTTGGGAGGCTGAGACAGGAGAATAACTTGAACCCAGGAGGCAGAGGTTGTAGTGAGCCAAGATCGTGCTGTCACATCACTGCACTCCAGCCTGGGCAACAGAGCAAGACTCCGTCTAAAAATAAATAAATAAATGAAAATTTTAAAATAAAAGTAAAAGAAGAGGTGGACATTGCCTTGCGCTCGCTTAGTCCTTGCTTCGTTCTTTGCAAAGGACTTTCCTAACGTGCTTCTTACATGATTTTAAGCCATTTAGCGTCCTTTCTAGGCCTGGGGCTAAAATCATTAACTATAGAAAGTATTTCCAGGGGGCCAGGTGGGTGGCTCACACCTGTAATCCCAGCACTTTAAGAGGCCGAGGTGGGAGGATCATCTGAAGTCAGGAGTTCGAGACCAACCTGGCCAATGTGGTGAAACCCCATCTCTACTAAAAATACAAAAACTAGCTGGGCTTGGTGGCACTCACCTGTAATCCCAGCTACTCGGGAGGCTGAGGCAGGAGAATTGCTTGAACCTGGGAGGCGGAGGTTGCAGTGAGCCAAGATTGCGCCATTGCACTCCAGCCTGGGTGACAGAGCCAAGATTGCGCCATTGCACTCCAGCCTGGCGACAAAATAAAAAAAAAAATTCCAGTGACCCTGGGGTCAGGGTAACTGTGGATTCTACATGTCAGGGACTGTTGGCCTGGACTCCCCCAGCGGCAGAGCCCAGCATGCGGTGGCCTGAGGGTGACACACTTGGGAAGTGCCAACAGAGTGCTAAGGTCTGGCCGAGGGAGTGGAACAGGGGTGAAGCCCACATGAGGGTGTGTGTCAGGTGGTCCACCTGTGAAGGGCAGCTGTGTCCCCACGCCATCCACAGGGACCTTCTGAGGAGCTCTCGTCACCTGGCATCAGGGGACGCGCTCATCCATCCTTGGACTTTACTGTCCATTCCCCACCGCAGTGGGTGGCCCGGGCACATGCAGAGGGGGACAGGGGTGACGGGTACCTGGCTCAGCCACAGGTGGAACGGTGTCTGCTCTTGCCTGGGGCTCACGGTGGTTCTGGGATGGAGGCGATGGAGTCGGGTCACAAACGTGTCCTGCGGGCCCCATGCAGGCATCTTGCCTCCTCTGTAGTCATCAGTGCCTGTGGTCTCCCTCAGCCTTCATTCTCCCTGTGGTGCCCAGACAGCAGAGCACGTGGAGAGCTGGTGTCCTGGAGGAAGCTACTGGACAGGCCCAGCCTCCTGCCCCCACACCGCCCACCCCTCCTCTCAGCTGTCCCGCCCACTCACTGATGCTTCCCAGCTGGGTTCCAGGTTGTCCGCTCCATTTCCTGGGCACCGCAAGGTGGTGATGGCAGTGCCTCTTGTTTGGAGTTAGAAGTGGTTCAGAACCCAGTGATGGAACTGTTGCTTCCTCTGTGTGGCCAGTGGGACCCACTTTGTGCTGATCCTCCAGGAGGAGGCTGGACGGAGTTGCTGGAGGCCAAGCTTGTCCTAATTTGCCAACTTTCCTAAGCTGATCACCTCCAGGTGAGCCCTGTGTTCTTGCGAATGCGTCTCCACTGCCCAGATTAATCCAACTCAACCACCCTCGGTCATTCTGGGTGCGCATCCTCGTGCCCAGCAGTTCACACTCTTCAAATGGTCTAACCCAACTCAAGCCCTGCCTTCCCCACGAAGGAGCTTCTCTGCAGGCTGTGGAATTGGCGTGCTTACAGCGGCGTGGTTCAGGCCTCCAGCTCTCAGGCTTCGCTGTCCTGCGTTGCTCTCATTTCCTATATCCCCCGGGGCTTCGTACAGTCACTGCCACCTAGCAGAGCAAGGACAAAGGTCAGCTGATGACCCTTACGTGACCACAGACAGCAGGTTTGTTTCTACCCACCTCACACCCTTTCACCCAGGACCCGGTGCTGGTGGCAGAGCAGGACACTGGAGGGGATGACCACATGCTGTTTTGACCTTAGCACCCCTACAAAGCCAGGGTGATGTGTGTATATGTCAATAAAGTTTATTTTTAAAATGCAGATCACTCACCAAAGGGGCTAGACACTAGGATGGCTGACATAGCACAGTGATCCCCCTAGAGAGAAAGCTGCTGAGGCTGGACCGTCCTCCCAGTGATGACCTAGAAACATCAGCTTTCCTCCACTGCCCTTCCCCAGCTCCACACTGCGACGGTCCACAGTGGAAACTACGAGTCACATCCTGCTGTAACAGGCATTCAAAACTGGTTGCCTATGTATTTATAGATCTATATTAACATCATTGATATTTATAAAGTTGGATGTGCAGGTATCTTGGGCACCTTAATAGAAGGGTTATCAGCTGGTGATCATCATTGCTGTACCAGGTGGAGCACTGGACTAAGCCCGGGGGATTTATTAATTTATAGTCTAGCTTGGTAGCAAGCATAGCTTTTATAAAAATAAAAGGCCAGGCACAGTGTGGCTCACGCCTGTAATTCCAGCACTTTAGGAGGCCAAGGCGGGTGGATCACCTGAGGTCAGGAGTTCAAGACTAGCCTGGCCAACATGGTGAAACCCCATCTCTACCAAAAATACAAAAATTAGCCAGGCATGATGGCGCATGCCTGTAATCCCAGCTACTTGGGAGGCTGAGGCAGGAGAATCGCTTGAACCTGGGAGGCAGAGGTTACAGTGAGCCGAGATCACGCCACTGCACTCCAGCCTGGGCGACAGAGTGAGACTCCGTCTCAAATAAATAAATAAATAAAATAAAGTTAGAGAAAGACTTGAGATCACAACAATAGCTAATAATAATTTCACACTCACCATGTGACAAGAATTTTTTAAATAGTTTTATATGTAGTGCCTCATATATTCTCTGAAACAACTCCATGAGGCATGAGCTAGTTCAGCTTTACAGGTTAAGAAACTGAGGCACAGAGAGGTTAAGTAACTTGCCCAAGCTGACAGCTGGCTAGACCAGAATTTCAGCGCTGGTTGTTTGCCTGGAGAACCTCTGCTCACAGCCGCGAGTCTCTGGCTCTGCCTGTGTCAATTGGAGAGATTAAGGACTACGGCGCTCGCTCGCACGCGCGCGCTGTCTCTCTCTCTCTATATATGTGTGTGTGTATATCTATACATATATATATATATTTTTTAGAGGTTGTCTCGCTCTTGTCATCCAGGCTGGAGTGTAATGGCATGATCTCGGCTCACTGCAACCTCCTCCTCCAGGTTCAAGCGATTCTCCTGCCTCAGCCTCCCGAGTAGCTGGGATTACAGGCGCCCGCCACCACGCCCGGCTAATTTTTGTATTTTTAGTAGAGACGGGATTTCACCACATTGGCCAGGCTGGTCTCAAACTCCTGACCTCAAGTGATCCACTAGCCTTGGCCTCCCAAAGTGCTGGGATTACAGGCGTGAGCCACCACACCTGGCCAAAAAATTTTAACAATTTTATATATATATAAAAACTGGTTTAGTAGAGTCAGGCATATGATACATTTTATTTGTTGAGTTAAACAAATGTTTAAAAACCACCAAAGATTAGCATGAGGAAAAGGCTGGTCTCCTTCCCTGGAACCAGGATAAATCACTGAGGAAGTCAGAGGCAGGGCCAAGACTAAAATTCAAGTCACAAAACAGTACTCTCTGAAAAATCTACATACTCCTATGATAAAGGTCTACTAAATTGTCCTGATATATCATCCCCTAATTTGTGGATATGTAAGCAACTGTGAAACGTGTCTCTAACCTGGTGATTCACTGTGCCATAAGGCCCACTGCCAGTGAATAAGGTCAGCAATTACTCTTCCAGGATAATATCAAAAAATTAAAGTTTTTTGAACTTGAATGCTGCCTGTTTGGGGTGAGAATAACGCGAAGTGAGAGTCAATGTTTCATATTTAGTAGGAATTAACTTATTTGCTGCTGATCAGACTTCCCTCTTTATGAGAAAAATTAGCCAATTTTTTTTTAAATTAAAAGCTGGAGGTGGCTGGAGAGGTGATTAAGGATGTCTATCATGCTTTGCACAGGAGTAGGTTTGTATTTAAATTATAACAAAACCGGAGCCAAGGAGACATGCTAATTGGAAAAGTACTGATCTGAGGCAGGCAGGCCGTCCACAGGACTGCGGGCGTAGCCCTCAGTGATTAATTACATCTTAATCCCATCTAGTATCCGTTCAGGAAGAAGTAAGTAGTGTTCACAAGGAAATTCACTGACAGCCACGGAAACTCTTGTCTGTTGTTTTTTAAATTTTCAACTCATTTTTTTTTCCAAACCTATGGAACAACCCATATAGCCTTCACTTACAGTCACCAGTTTTGCCGTATCTGCTCTCTGTCGGTCTCTATCTGTCGTGTTTGCAGATATCATATTTCACCCTAAATCCTTCAGAACGATTTGCTGAGAACAATGAATGGCACCGGCTATCATACTTTCAATACAATGATCACCCTTGTGAAATTTAACATTGATCCAATACTATTATCTGGTATCACCATTCATGTTCACATTTCCCATTTTCCCCAATAACAACCTTTATAGTTGTTTTTTCTTTTTTTCTGCCCATTATTCAAAGTTGTATATTGCATTAGTTGTTAATAATGAATATTTGACACTTTAAGCAACAACTTTTCTTTTTTTTTTAAATTTTGGAGCTGAATCTGCCTTAAGAGGTATTATTTCTAGACTGCACTGAAGGATTATAGCAGACACACTGACAATCCTCTCGAAGATGAGATGTCTTTGTGTACGTGAATTCCAGCCGTGGGCTGTATGTAGTAATAGGAGAAATGGCTTGGGGGATGTTGAAGTCTTTGGTTTACTTTCAGTTATTTGCACTTGCCATGGACCTGTCACTTTTTTTCTGTAAACAACCTTTTATTCACATATGCCGAGGACCATTTCACGTCCTGAGGCCTAGAGAACCAGTCATCTGGCCATTTTTGAACAGTGAGTGATGTCACTGGAGGTGCGTGTGTAGAGGGAATGTCCATTAGCTGTAGTGGTGGTGGTGGGAGTGGGGTTGGGCGGAGACCTGAATTCAGAGAAGGTTGTGGAAAACCTGGGAAGTGTCTGATGGAGTACGGAAGGCCTTGGGAACAGGCTTGAGGGACAGGAGGCTGGAGGGAGGCGTGAAGTCCCGGGTGGGGACAAGCAGGGAGACGATGGACGCCGGGGATGCTCCAGAAAGGTCTGGGGGGCCATGGGATGGCCTACTGTAGAGCAGCACGGAAGCCACTGTAGAATGCTGGGCCAGGCAGATAAATCAGCCTTCACAGAGCAACTTGCCTAATCTGTCTCCGGCTGCCTGGCGTTGCAGCCTATGTATGTGCCCAGGTGCATCCAACACTTCCCATGGGATGGCACATAGTTATGACTAACCTTTATACATATGCCATTCATACAAGTAAGTCTGTCTCTGGCATCATTCCTGCATGTGGGTCAAAGGCTACGTGCATTTAGAATTTTTATGGATATCCACAAATTATCTGAACGGAAGCTATACTAATTTATTCTCCTACCAGCAAAGGAGAGAGCTTGTTTCTCTAGTCAAAATTATGCTATTAAACTTTTTTTTTTCCTGTTTTTTGAGACAGGGTCTCACTCTGTTGCCCAGGCTGGAGTGCAGTGGCACGATCACAACTCACTGCAGCCTCAAACTGTGGGACTCAAGTGACCCTCCTGCCTCAGCCTCCTGAGTAGCTGAGATTACAGGCACGTGCCACCGAGCCCAGCTAAGTTTTTTAGAGACAGGGTCTGGCTATATTGTCCAGGCGGTATTAAACGTTTAAAAAAATCTTTGCTAATCTAATAAAAATGATCTCACTGCGACTTTGTTTTTTCTCTTATTACAGCGTAGTTGAATAGCTTATATGCTTAAGAACCATTGAATTTCCTACAAACTGTCCATCCATATACTTTGCTCATTTTTCTATATACATATATATTTTTATTGGTTCACAAGAGTTTTACATACATGAGGGAAACGAGCCCTTTTGTGGTATCAATTTAAAATCATTTTCCCCGGGTCATCACTTATCTTTACGAATGGAGGTTTTTGCCAGGCAGCAATGAACTCTGAATGTGGGCGGCCAGGACTAAGGTGAAAAGTCTGTCCCTTCTCCGTCTCACGTTTTGTGATGGCACACACACTTGGTGGAGGGGGTCAAGAGAGGCGACACAGGCCCCCAGGGAAGAATGGAGAGCCAGGCCCGCGGCTGGCCCCGTGCTCACCCGTCGCGTGGCGGAGCCCGCCCGGCCAGACTCCCCTCCCGGCCCCTCGCGGGCACACAGCTCGTGTCCCAGGACCCCGCCGGCCAAATCCAGAGGTCACCGTGAATGGGGGCAAGTCCCAGGCCTGTTCTAGAGAAACACTCTACCCATCCACCGCCACCACTCCCCAACCCCGCAAGAAACGCGTCCGGGGAGGGGTGGAGGGAACTGCCTGCGAGCGTGGGCGGCGGAGCCGTGCCACGTGGGCGGGGGCCGCGCGCGGAATTCCCTCCGGCCAGCCCCGCCCCGCGCGCGCCCGCTGCCCAGTCCACGCAGCCCGCGCCCCGCAGTCCCACCCGCGGGACCCCCGGCCGCGCCAGCGTCTCGCCTGCGCCCCTCGCGCCCGGCCGCGGACTACAAGTCCCGCCATGCCCCGCCACCGCCCCCCGGCTTCCGGTGCTGCGCAGTTTCCGGAGCGGATCGCAACCCGGAGTCCGGATCCGATCCCGCTCTGCACATTCCAAAGGCAGGTAAAGCTCCGGGCCCTGCGCCCGCCGCCCGCCCCGGCGCGCGCCCCGCCGGCCCCGGTCCGCGCCCGCCACCCCCGC
>NC_037670.1:21137828-21222828 GCF_003255815.1 Theropithecus gelada
CCCGGCTGGATTTCCCGGAGCCGCTCCGGGATCGCCCTGCGCGCCGCCCGCCCGCCGGGTCCCGCCGCCGCGGGCGCTCCTGGCCGGGCTCCGCGCCCCCGCCCCCGGCCTCTCGCCCCCCGCCTGCCCGCGGCCAGGCCCAGCGCGGGGCCGCGGGGCTGCCGGGCCCCATTCGCCCGTGGGCGCGGCGCAGGGTCTCCGCCGCCCCCGGCCCGCGGCCCCCGCCCCCAGGCGGCCTCGTCGCCGAGGGCCCCGGGGATGTCGCTGTCCCCCGCCCTCGTGTACAGCCCATGCGGGTGGCACGGGAGGGTCCCTGGACCCCCACCCCCGCGTTTAGAGAAGCTGAGTCCGGGTGATGGGGTCTCCCAGACCCTCTGCGCCTTGTTTTTTTTAAGGCTTTTGGTGGCAGAGAGAAGGTAGCGAGGTGGATGGACAGGTGACGCGTACCTGCCCGGGGTGGGTAGCCGTGCGGGGACGGGGCGTGCCCGGCCGCTCAGGTGAGGCCCGCCTCGCGCGGACAGGTGGGCACGGGGGCCACGTGCGGCCTCCGACGAGAGGGGCGGTGTTCACACAGGTGAAAATAGAAATGAAAACTCATGGAAATAAATACTTCTACCTGGTGGTTAGAGTTATCTCCCATTTACCTTTTTCTTAAGCTCCTAATGTAGTGGATGGGGTTTTTCCCCTACAAATGCTCAGAAATTGCCCCTCACCCCCAAGTCCCCAAAGGGAGTTTAAAACGGTAGAAACAAGTGTGTGATCAGAGACACGTGGACTTATGTGTGTATTTAAAGCTGCCAACACTCGTTTTAAAAAAGCCACATTGGCTTAAACCAGACTCAAGTGAATTTGGAGAACCCAGCTTGGTTCCTGAAGGTGTTTTTAAGGGTGAGATGTAAAGGAGCCACTGCTTTTGTGATGAACCTTAAAAGGTAGCAATGACAGTTCTCCTTGGAGAATGCAGTGATGTCAACACCACTACCGTATTTTGTTTCAAGCTCGGACATTTTCACGTATTCCACGTTTTCACTGCTTCACTCCTTCCCCAGATTTCCTGACATCGCTGCCTCACGGTGAACGATTAAGAAATAGTAGTTCTATAATTTAGATTTTCAAGAGGAAAAACACCAATTTGTTTTATAGTTTTTCTTCTTATATCTGTGATTCATACTTTTTGCAGCAAAGTAACCAGCAAAGAATAGACTAATATGTTCCATTTTGGAAGCAGGCAGGACGGTTATTTCTCCAGAAGACAAATAAATAAATTTAAAAATCAACTGTGGTTGGAAGTCTGCTAGCTTGTCTTAGAATAATTATATTTGACAAAGGAGTCTGTTCACTTAGGATGTGGCTCTCATATCATTTTCGATGTCATTATCGGTGCAGAAGGCCGGGAAAGAACAGTCCTGCCATTTTGCAGATTGAAAGGAGATTTAAGGCAACTGTCTTCCACCCGTGTGCTCAGAGGCTGGGATGGTGCGCGGTGACTTAAATGCTTTTTCAGACTTTGTTCCTCATTTGCAAAGCGTGGATGGCCCTGCTCAGCTCCCCTCACAGTGCTGGTGTGTGCAGATATTCATTCATTCGGCCATTCATTCATTCTTTCCACCAGTGTTTACTGAGCACCTGTTACGTGCCCCACGCTGTAGTGAATGGAGAGGGGGCTGCACCTGGTGGACCTAATGTTCTGGGCAAGGGGGTGGAGGTGGTATAGATAGAAAATCTTAAAACTCTCAGGTAAGGGGGTGGGAAGAGCATGAAGAAAGGAAGGAGGGCAGGGAGGTGGTGGGCAGGGGTTGGGGTACTTGGGGGCTGGGACTAGAAGGGGCTGTCGGAGGAGGGGCCACAGTGGAGATAGTCCTGTGAGGGAGCCTCTGGTGGACGTGGGTGGGGTGGTGCCTGCCCCCACCAGGCAGATGTTGGCAAATGCTGAGGCCCTGGGGTGGGATGAGCCCAGGATGGGACAGGCCAGTGTGGCCGTGAAGGTGAGGCAGCAGGGGCCATGCACCAGGCAGAAATTTTATTCTGAGTGCCTTGTGGATGCCACTGAGGGGCTTTGAGCAGTGGCGGGGCAGAGTCTGCATCTTTTGGCTGTGTGTGGGGAATGGAGTTGGCATCACTGGAATCCAGGCCCTGCATGATTCCACTCCACAGAACACGGAGGTAGAAGGGGAGATGGGGCAGGACAGAGCCTAGTTCCAGAGCCAGGCGGGCCTGCTGCTGGTTTGGTTGGGAAATGCATAGTGGGTGACTGGAACTACTGTTTACTGAGGTGCAGCTGACAGCTGTGTCCTGGGTGTGGGGGTGACCTGAGGGAATCGGGCCCTGTAGACCGGACATCTTCAAACTCTCCCTCAGAGTGGGAGAAGCCCCTGCTCTGGGGCCACGTCCACTCCTCAAAAGGCTCCTCCTGAGGAAAGGTCCCTCCTCTTGCAGTCATGGCCGTTGGGCGTGGGAACTGCGGGGGAGTCCCAGCAGATTTAAGGGTGCTGGGGAATGGCTCCCCCGTGGGTCACCGGCCTGCAGCAGCTGCGGGAGCCTCTGCACCAGTGGTGTTCATGGTGATCGCTGATGACAAGTTGATCTTTGATGAATTCAGGCTCAGAACTCAAGAGGATGTGTCATTGGGAGATGGTGCTGTGGCCAAGCCCCTTCTGCTCCCATCACCTTATTTCTGGAGCCAGCTTCTCTGTGCTCACATTTCTAGAAAGAGGAATAAGGAGAGAGGTGAGCATTTGTCCATGATACGTGAACTGATTAGGGGAAAAAACTCTTTCTCTTCTATTAAACACAGCTTTTATGTTAGAAGATGATTTACCAAAATGTAGACTCTTTCTGTTTCGATCAGTGGGGTTCCAATTGTAGTCACACCGCAAAAAGGAGATTTGGTTCAATGGTGGACCACATATATGATGCTGGTCCTGTAAGATGATAGTACCACATTTTTACTGTACCTTTTCTATGTTTAGATAAGCAAATGCTTACTATTATATTACAGGTACCTACAGTATTCTGTTAGTTAAGTGCTGTACAGGTTTGTAGCGTAGGAGCCGTAGGCTGGGCCGTATAGCCTAGGCATGTAGTAGGCTATACCATCCAGGGTTGTGTATGTACACTCTATTATATTTGCACGACTACAAAATCCCATAGCAATGCATTTCTCAGAATATATTACTGTCATTAAGCAACACGTGACTGTACTGCAGTGATAATTCAGGAGACGTTAGCACAACCCTATGGTTGTAGAAAATCAAGACAATTCAATTTATATGCATGTTTGTGTTGCAGAAAGTTACAGGAGGGTGAATCAATAGAGTAATTTCAAGCACGAATATATGACGTTGGGTTTACATTTTGTAGTAACACAAATAGGAGTTCCTAGAGGAAGAAGTGTATACTTTCCGGCCTTAAAGAAGAGCTTGCTCGTGTGCATTGTAAATAGATGACCGTGGCTGTCACGTTGTCATGCCTAGATTCTAATAGGTATGTTTACAAGAGTGACATGGCAGTTTTATTTTCAGTATTTACAGTATGCTGGAAATGATGTCCCTTGCAGCTGTTTGAAACAGGGATGAACAGTTTATACTGTCAGCTGAGATGCAGGGAGTAGCGTTTTAGGAAACATTTTCATGGGGATACTGGCAAAACTCGAAGAGCCTGGCTGCTCCTGGTTCCAGGCGTCAGGTGGAGCTACCGTCTGGGGCGTGGGGAGGGTGAGGGGCCGCCAGGATGCTGACTTGGGAGTTGGGGGTGGCAGGTAAGTGCTGCATCTAGAGGGAGGGAGGTCTAGGTAGCCAGCTTGGGGTACCCCCTGTGGAGGCTCTGGAGGGGAGGTACAGATAGCAGAGGGGCTTAGGAGGGAGCATGCAGTGAGAGGGACCCCCCAGGGCAGAAGGGGTTTCCAGAGGAGGCAATAAGGATGACTTAGGGTACAGAGGAGCTTGGACTGGGCAGGGGCCCTGCTGAAGCCACTCATCCTACATGAATCCTGCTCGGAGTAGGAGAAGCCGAGGTCTGCACCCTGTCCTGGAGTCCTCCAAGCCTGTGGGGTCTGATGAGCACAGGCGGCTCAGCTCTTCCGTGCTTCCACACACTTACATAAAACTGGAGCTTGGCTTTCTCGGAGAAGATGCTTTTCTCTGCCTGAGATGCACCGTCTGTTACTGGCTCCGTTTGACCGACCTCCGTGTTCAGCATGGTCCAGGTCTCCGCTTGACAGCTCTGAGTGTTGACCTATTGCAAGCATCATCAGTAAACCTTGACTAAGCGATGCGGCTTGAGGCAAACTCATTGTGAGTCCAGGGTCCTTAATCCTTGATGTGGGTGGGGCCTGCAGTAAGTAACTGTGGTTGGACCTTAACTGCCCACTCACTGGACCAGAGTCTGCTTTTGAGAAGGGGTGTTTCCGGTGTCTCAACCCTCTGGGCTTCTGGTCTTTTGTAAGTTTCAAATTATGTGTATATATATATGCTACTTAGTTATAGTAGGTTTGTCTTTTATTGTGACCAAAACCATAAATGTTATTTTAGCACCACGTTAGGCAAGAGGTTAACAGGGTCCTTGTTCTGAGCAGGCCGCCTCAACTCTGACTGTTAGCTGGTCCTGTCATCTGGATTCCTCTCGTCTCCCTGGGTCCCTATCCCCCAGCACATCTGACTTCTCCAGGCTTTGCTCTCTGCCTATTCTCATTCTCTCTGCTTTTTAAAATATGCTAAACCAGCACTCACAGCCTTTCCACCATCCAAGCCCTCTAGGGTCACACAAGCCTCATCATTAAGTAGGAATCAGTCCTCCAACCTTTTTTTTTTTGTTGTTAAGTAAACACAGGACAGCCAGTTAGAGCAGCCATCAGTGTGGTAGAGTCTACACTACCTCAGTTTTTTTTTTTTTTTTTCCAAGACAGAGACAGAGTCTTGCTTCGTCACCTAGGCTGGAGGGCAGTGGTGCGATCTCCATCTCGTCTCACTGCAACCTGGGCTCACTGAAACCTCTACCTCCTGGGTTCAAGCAATCTTCCCACCTTAGCCTCCCGAGTAGCTGTGACTACAGGCCTACATGCCTGGCTACAGTGCCACCATGCCTGGCTAATTTTTGTGTTTTCTGTAGAGATGGGGTTTCTCCATGTTACTCAAGCTGGTCTCAAATACCTGGGCTTCAGCGATCCTCCCACCTTGGCCCCCCAAAGTGCTGGGATTACAGGTGTAAGCCACCGTGCCCAGCACAGTTTCCATTTTTAATGTGGCGGAGTGCACACCTTTCTCTCCCTCTAAAAAAACCAGATGTGAAAATGAGAAATATAGATGTCATCTTTGATGAAACTAAGAGGTTCAGGCCGGGCGCAGTGGCTCACGCCTGTAATCCCAGCACTTTGGGAGGCCGAGACGGGCGGATCGCAAGGTCGGGAGATCAAGATCACCCTGGCTAACACGGTGAAACCCCGTCTCTACTGAAAATACAAAAATTAGCCGGGCGCAGTGGCGGGCGCCTGTAGTCCCGGCTACTCGGGAGGCTGAGGCAGGAGAATGGCGTGAACCCGGGAGGCGGAGCTTGCAGTGAGTGGAGATTGCACCACTGCACTCCAGCCTGGGCGACAAAGCGAGACTCCGTCTCAAAAAAAAAAAAACAACAACAAAAAAAAAAAAAAAAAAACTAAGAGGTTCAGAAAGTGAGAACAGAGAAGAAATCATAAACAGTACAAGAAAACGGTAGGGCTGAAGGGCATGGTGCCAGGTTGAAGGCCAGTCAGTACACAGCGTCAAAGCAGGTCATGGGAGCTAGAACAAAAATTCCGAAAGATTCTGGAGGTAGAGAGCTGCACACAGAAGATTTGCTGGCACGAAAGATACCAGATGCATCAGCTACGATGCTGGAAGCTGATGGACCATGGAGTCCTTCCTTGGACATTGGGCGTTCAGAGGGAAAGTGACCAGTGGCAGTGTACCCAGGCAGCCCAGTTGAGTTGTGAGGGTAGAATAAGGACATTCACAGACATGACAAATCCTCCTGCAAGCTATACCCCCATGCACCCTGCTAGGGAAACTACAGGAAAATGTGCTTTCCAGATCCAGGGAGCAGACCAAGGAAAGGGGAGTCACGAGGCTCAGGAAACAGCTTCACGTGCAGGAGAAAGAACCAGGCGCCCTCAGGCTGATGTGGAAGGGGAGGCCCAGGATGCAGCTTGTGTTAGACCTCGAGGGCATGGGACAAAGAGGGGAGGTGCTAGGAAACACAGCGGAACCCTTGGTCCGTCTTGTTGGTCTGACCCGGTGAAAAACTGCAAGGAGAAGCAATCGCAGGGTGCGGGAAGTTGTAGCCATGGGTGTCTTCCCCTCCTACTACCACCAGCAACAGAATGCGTGCACGAGCAGCACACAAAACCTGCACACAGCAAAGACAAGCTGCATGCACATGAAGCCACCTAGCACAGTTCTTCTACAAACTGGCTATAACCCGCTCTCTCAAATCTTATTTCTCACTAAATACAGTGCTTTCTTCCAGCTGAATCCAGTGGTTCTGCGTGCCCAGGAGTGTGCATTTCGTGCTCTCCTTGGCCCTCACCGCCCCTGACCTCCTGCACCACCGCCTCTGCCCCACACAACAGTAGCAAACAAAATGTGTGCACAGCATGTTGAACGTGTCCGACACAAAGAGATGATACATGTTTGAGATGATGGATACGCTTATTCCTCTGATCTGATCACTATCCATTAGAAGCATCAGTTTGTACCCCATAAATAGGTACAATTGATTATATGTCAAAATAAAAGTATAAAAAATGAGGCCTAAGCAAATATAACAAATGAATTAAAGTTATTGATAATGAAGTTGTTTAAGTTCATTCATTTCATTATTTCTTTTGAAGAAAAAAATGTATTAATAATGAACTTGTTAAGGCAGCCAGTATTTTCAGAGTCATATACATCGATTTAACTATAATCATACTGGGAAGTGGTGGGGGGGAAGAGAATGTAAGAAAACTAGCCCTTCATCTGCCTGTAAGAAGTAAAAATGCAAGATCCAACTTTGAGAGATGAGGGATCTCAGAGGAGCGTGTTATTTTGAGGTGTAGAAGCAGATACAGCAGAAAGAGGCTTGAATGGCTGCCCTGGGGAATGGGATAGCAAATGGGGAAGGGGGAAGGGGCACTTTTTGTGTTTTAAAGCTATTTATATAGATCTCATTTGGATGAAACCAAGAGGTTCAGAAAGTGAGAAAAGAGAATAAATCATAAAAGAAATACTCTTAAGAAAACCTTGTACTATTTCTAGCTATGTAATAGCTATTTGCTTTATTTTAGAGAAGACAAAAAGAAAGACTTGGAAATAAAAGGGCCGATGTTCCATTGTATCCTGGGGCTTTCCTTGCAGATGGGCAGGGCTGGGCCAGAGGGGGGTTCTGGTCACGTAGGTGTGCGCTGCTGCGTAGGTGGAGGCCGGCATCCTGCAGGAGAGGCTGTTCTCAGCAGGGCTGGTCAGAGCACCCATGTGTCCCCATGTCCTGAGCCTGGGTGCTGGAGAGGTGACGAAAGAAAACTCAGCCATCCCCAGGAAGGAGGCTGCTGATTGGCTGTCAGTGGTAACAGCAGAGGACCACTGTTAGTTTCTGTCATGTTTCAAGACATGTGGAGAGGGACGGTGGGCTTCTCATGTCTACTTTCGTGACCCACTGTTGGCCTACAGGTCCCAGATTGGAAACTAGAGGGTCAGTGAGCAGCTCTTGGAAACGTCTCTAGGCAGTGAGGTGTCCTACACTGAGCCACTGAGCCCTGTGAGGCCTGCGACTGCAATCCTGCCCTACCTCCTGGTGGGCTCACTCCAGTAGGGGAGGAAGGATATGGGCTCAGACAGGGACAGCCTGTGGCTTTAACAATGGCAGCTGCTGCTCAAGAGGGACAGTGACAGGGAGGGTGACCCCAGGCAGAGGCAGAGGTGGTGGTGCAGGAGGAGGGTGGTTTGGGGGAGTGGAGGGCCAAGGAGAGTCCCCCAAACACTCCTGGGGCATGTGAAACCCCTGGATGAGGCTGGAAGAACGCATCGTATTTAATGAAAAATAAGATGAGAAAGAAAGGGAGTTACCGCCGGCTTGCAGAATGCATGCATCTTAACTGCTGGGCAGCAGGCAGTGAGGAATGGTTGCTGTATTGAGGAATGTTGTGCCATTTCATCACAGCCTTGGAGGCCAGGTGAAAAACCTGTCTGCCCATCTGTATGTGTGTTTTATCTGCATGTCTGTATCTGTGTTTTATCTGCATGTCTGTATCTGTGTTTTAACACTATTTTATGAGATGGTAACAATGAACTGAAATTTGGAAGTTGTGCCAGCTGAAAGGGACTTGGTGAGTACTAGGCCACCTCTTATTGTAAGGTGAGGAAACTGAGGCCCTTGGAGGGACCATAACTCACCTGAGGTCTCTCTCATCTGGTAAACAGCAGAGGCAGACTCACACCCTGGGTCTGGTGCTAGTCCTCTTGTAGCAAAGCCAGGCCCTGCCCCTTTGCTGACCCCAGGAGTCTGCAGTCTGGACCATCCTTCTTTAGCACGTTCATCAGTGTGTGCAAAAGGTGCTCTTTGCCCAGATAAATTTGGGAACCTGCTGGACAGAACACATCTCAGCAGATATTTTTGTTAAAGGACTTTTCGGGGCCTCTCCTGTGCCAGTGTATGTCGTGACTCCAGAGTGGGAATCTGCAGGGTGTCACAAACTGACTTAGCCAGAGTCCCTCTCCACCCACCCACTAGCCCCCCGAAGCCCACGCACAGCATCTTTCAGGACAGTTCTGCAGCACATATTTTTGAAAGTATGTTTGCTTTTTCCGTTAGTGGGTTTTCCCTGAGTGCTTTTAATATTGTTACAAGGGCATGTGCCCAGTGGGAAAGATGTTCCTTCTGCTTCAACAAAAATTCCCTGATCCTCTAGACCAGGGCTGGCTTCTGAGCACTTGAGATGTGCCTGGTCCAAATTAAGATCAGCTGAAAGGGTAAAATACACACTGGATTGCTAAGGCTTAGCATGAAAAAATTCCTTAATACTTTTTTATGTTGTATTTTTTGTATATTTATATTAATAGATGTTGACATAATATTTTGGGTGTACTGGATTAATAAAATGTTACTAAAATTACATATGTGAATCTTAGCAAGAATTTTTATGGCTTAAACCAAGATTGTTCTAAAGTTTATATGGAAAGGCAAAGGAACTAGAATAGAATGGCTGGAACAATTTTGCAAAAGAAGAATAAAGTGGGAGGAACCATTCTGCCCAGCTTTGAGACTTGATTAAAGCTACAGTCATCAAGACTGCATTGACTGGGTTCCGTCGAGTGTGGTGGTGCTGGAGAGACGAGTGGAGTAGAAGGGAGACCCAGGCATCGACTCACGTAAGTGTGGGCACCCGGCTTTGACAGGGACGCGGTAGCCAGTCAGCAGTGCCAAGGCCAGGGGGCATTGTAGACAAAAAGGTTGACCTCAGCCTCAGCCTCTCAGCTTATATAAAAATTAATTCAGATTGGATAACAGATTTAAATGTAAGATGTATAATTGTAAGACTTTACTAGCTGGGCGTGGTGGCTCGCGCCTGTAATTCCAGCACTTGGGAGGCCGAGGTGGATAAATAGCTTGAGCCTAGGAGTTCAAGACCAGCCTTGGCAACATGGAGAAACCCTGTCTCTACTAAAAATGCAAAATTAACCAGGCATGGTGGTGCATGCCTGTAATTCCAGCTACTCCAGAGGCTCAGGCAGAAGAATCACTTGAACCTGGGAGGCGGAGGTTGTGGTGAGCCGAGATCAGACCATTGGACTGCAGCCTGGGCAACAACAGTGAAACTCCGTCTCAAAAAAAAAAAAAAAAAATAGCCGGTGATGTGTGCCTGTAGTCTAACAACTCAGGAGGCTGAGGCAAGAAGATCGCTTGAGCCCTGGAGGTGGAGGTTGCAGTGAGCCGAGATCACGCCACTGCGCTCCAGCCTAGGTCACAGAATGAGATTCCCTCTTAAAAACAAAGACTTTTCTAAGAAACACAGGAGAAAGTCTTTGGAACCTTGGGCTTGGCAAAGATAAGTCTTAGATGTGATACCAGAAGCGTAGTCTGTGAAAGGGAAAGTCAATCCTTTAGACTTCAACAACATGAAAAACCATTGCTCGGCAGAAGACCCTTAAACTGGGAGTGGGAGGAATGAAAAGACAAGCCCAGACAGGGAGAAAATACTTGCAGACTACACGCCACAAAGCATCTAGATATACAGATAAGGAACTCTCAAACACAACTGTAAAATAACGCTGTCAGTCCAACTAGAAAATGGGCAAAAGGGCCGGGCGCGGTGGCTCATGCCTGGAATCCCAGCATTTTGGGAGGCTGAGGCAGGTGGATTACGAGGTGAGGAGTCCAAGACCAGCCTGGCCAATGTGGTGAAACCCCATCTCTACTAAAAATACAAAAATTAGCCAGGCGTGGTGGCGGGCACCCGTAGTCCCAGGTACTTGGAGGCTGAGGCAGGAGAATTGCTTGAACCTGGGAGGCGGAAGTTGCAGTGAGCTGAGATCATGCAACTGCTGTACTCCAGCCTGGGTGACAGAGCGAGACTCCATCTCAAAAAAAAAAAAAAAAAAAAAAAAAAAAGGAAAAGGAAAATGGGCAAAAGATGTGAAGAGACCTTTTACTGAAGAAGATTTATTGATATTAATACATGTGGCCTACAAGCACGGGAAAAGATGTTCAGCGTCTTTAGCCACTAGGGAAATGCAAATTAAAACCACAAGGAGACACCACTTCATATCTGCCGGAATGGCTAAAATAAAACGTAGTGACCCCACCAGATGCTGGGCAGGCCGCTGAGAAACTGGATCTCTCCTGCGTCGCTGGCGGGAGGTGCAAAGTGCTGCAGCCTCTCTGGAAAACAGCCTGTCGGTTTATTAAAAAACGAAACATCCTCCTAACAGATGCCCCAGTCATTGCACTCCTGGGCATTTATCTCAGAGAAATGAAAACGTATGTACAAAAAAACCTGTACACGATTGCTCCTAACAGCTTTATTTGTGACAGCCCCACGTGGAAAAAACCCCAAGTGTCCTTCCGTGAGCGAGTGAATTGCTGAACAAACAGTAATGCACTCGAACCGTGGAATATTATTCAGCAATATAAAGGAATGAGCTTTTCATTGAGGCAACATCCTGGAAGGATCTCAAGGGTATTATTTCAGTTAGAAAAAGCCAGTCTTAAGGGTCACAGGCTGTCTGATTTCATTTATATGACACTCTTTTGTTTTTGTTTTTGTTTTTTTGAGACGGTGTTGCCCAGGCTGGAGTGGATCTCGTCTCACTGCAGCATCCGCCTCCCGGGTTCAAGCGATTCTTCTGCCTCAGCCTCCCGAGTAGCTGGGATTACAGGCTCCCACCACCACACCTGGCTAATTTTTGTATTTTTAGTAGAGATGGGGTTTTGCCATGTTGGCCAGGCTGGTCCTGACCTCAGGTGTTTCACCCACTTTGGCCTCCCAAACTGCTGGGATTACAAGCTTGAGCCACCATGCCCGGCCTATGTGACATTCTCGAAATGACAAAATTGTAGAGATGGAGAACATTTTCTCTAGACATGTGTCTTTTAAAATCATGAAGCTGGCCGGGCGCGGTGGCTCAAGCCTGTAATCCCAGCACTTTGGGAGGCCGAGATGGGCGGATCACGAGGTCAGGAGATTGAGACCATCCTGGCGAACACGGTGAAACCCCGTCTCTACTAAAAAATACAAAAAACCAGCTGGGCGAGGTGGCGGGCGCCTGTAGTCCCAGCTACTTGGGAGGCTGAGGCAGGAGAATGGCGGGAACCCGGGAGCAGAGCTTGCAGTGAGCTGAGATCCGGCCACTGCACTCCAGCCTGGGCCACAGAGTGAGACTCCGTCTCACCAAAAAAAAAAAAAAAAAATCGTTAAGCTTTCGTTTCCCAATATTTCCAAACCAGTAGCTTTTTCTAAACCTCCTCAGCCCTTGCAGTTCACATTAATAAATAATTCTCAAAACTGTGTTTCAAGCTGGGCACAATGGCTGCACTCCCAGCTATGCGGAGGCTGCAGCAGGAGGGTCGCTTGTGCCCAGGAGTTTGAGGCTGTAGTGCGCTATGTTCACACCTGTGAAAAACCACTGCGCTCCAGCCTGGGCAACATGGTGAGACTCTGTCCTTTCAACATGTTTGTTTCACCTGTTCTGCTGTAGTGTGTAGAGCTCAGCTTGCTTTCCTTTCACTGCTTTCAGGACCCTTTGCACAAAACTTTTCCTGGGGGAACCAGGAAAATCTGCCCCCAGCCCTGGGGAAGATTGTGAACAGAGGAGGTCAGGGCTAGAGTAGAAAGGAGTTGCGTCTTAACTCCTTTCAGTTTCGGGGAGTTTGACTACCGGCGCAGCAGAGGCCCCTGAGTGGCTGCTTTCTGCAGGGTCACTCTTTGTGTGAATAGAAAATCTGTGCAAAACTCAGATAGTCAGTGAGGTTTCTGGGCTTTCTGATCTGAGGGTGTCTGGCATCTCCCCACATCTCAGAGCTCAGCACAGAAAGGAGTCCCCGCTCCCTTAGCCCTGCCTGGGGAGGTTACTCTCCCAGGTGAGCAGGTTGTGGTTGAACCTGGTGGGGCACACCCATCTGGTAACAACAGAAAGGTCAGATTCCTTGTTCTAGACCTTTCCCCCTTTGTACTGAGAAGGGAGTGGATAGGGTCTCCCCAGGGAGTGGAGGTGTTCTGGCTTCTCCCCAGGAATCAGGATGCAGGTCAGGTGGTCCAGCTAGATCTGGGCTCTACCAGCCCTCTCTAGCGTCCCCTGTGCAGGCCACGGTCGCACCCTTTGTTGTGTGGCGTGTGTGGAAGGGGAGAAGCTTGTGCTCGTTCTGCTGCCCCAAATGAACAACCCTTCAACACCAGCTGCCCATGGCAGGTGTCCCTCGAATATCTGGACAAGAATTGGACTTCGTTTTATTTGAGCTGATAAGATATTCTTGTGGGTGCCAGGCTGCAGATTCCAAGAACCACATTGTTTCCTTGCAAGATTTCTTCAGTAGCACAGGCTTTATTTGAACTTACTTTCAAGTACGTGAACCTGGAAACCCATAGACAGGCTTAGTGTCAAGTGGAGGGAAGGCAGTGGCCTGGCCAACGCCAGACCAGGGTGGTCCCCGGAGGCCACTATGGAGAAAGACCCCAGGCCGGGGCCACCTCCTGTCGTGGGCCAGGGATGTCAGAGGCCAAGCACAGGTCGTTGTGGTAGCATTGGAACCTTGCACCTAGCAGGTGCTTTGTAAATATCAAAAAACAATATAAAAGTTTAAAATCGCTTTTTATATGGAACATGGAAAATTTATCTTCCAGATCTTAATGCTAATCTAACTAAACTTTTGAACTTTCTTGGCATAACTTGTGCAAACAAAACATTTGGAACTTTCCAACCACTCTTAATTATCTGGAGGTGAAGGTGTCAGGTCAAAAAATTTATCAGGGCTTTCTTGTACGTGGGGTACTACATACAAAGTACATAAGAACTGGACGAAGGGAGTAAGTGGAAAAGTCAGTTTTAAGCTTCTGTCTTTCATGGTTAAAGATCTAATAGAGGCTAGACGTGGGGGCTCATACCTGTAATCTGAAGTGGGAGGCTGAAGCAGGAGGATTGCTTGAGGCCAGGAGTTTGAGACCAACCTGGCCAACATAGTGAGACCAAATCTCTACAAAAAAATTTAAAAAATTAGCTGGGCATAGCGGTGCATGCCAGTAGTCCCAGTTACTTGAGAGGCTGAAGCTGGAGGATCACAGGAGGCCACGAGTGTGAGGTTATAGTGAGCTGTGATGGGACCATTATACTCCAGCTTGGGTGACAGAGTAACCCTGTCTCAAAGTAAAATGAAAGAAAATAAATCTAGTAGAAAAAACAGACCATGTGCATGACATTATGTGAAGCTGAGATAGTGGTTTTGGAAGAGTCAACTTTTTGGGGGGGTCACGGAGGAGGTGAGAGTAACTGAAGGGAGGAAGGTGTCTGGGAGGGTGAGGTTAGGGCTCTGTCTTGAAAGATGGTAGAACCCCCGTGGTGGACTGAGGGGAAGTGGCTGTGCCTGGGGTAGACCTCGCGTCCGCAGCCTGGGGTCTGTTACGGGGTGTACCAGGAAGTGGCCGATTCTCTTACCAGACATCAGCCTGTCCCGTGTGCCGGTGCTGAGGAGGGTCCAAGTATATTCTGCTGTACAAGGCTGCTACAAGTCTTGCCCTCTTGGCCCTTGAAGTGTGGTGGGAGAGAGACATGAGATCAGTCACACACAGGCATGGCCACACGGGTGACAGTGCTGTGAAGGAAATCACAGAGCACTTTTGGAAAACATGCCACACTTTGGACAGGTGGATCAGGGAGACCCTCCCCGAAGAAGTGAAGCTAAGCTAAGACTGAGGAGTGAGCAGGCATTGCAGAGAGGGCTGGGGAGTGAGGAGTGAGCAGGCATTGCAGAGAGGGCTGGGGAGTGAGGAGTGAGCAGGGGAGTGGGGAGTGGGGACTGAGGAGTGAGCAGGCATGGCAGAGGGCTGGGGAGAGGTCCAGCCATGGGGCGAGCATGTGCAAAGGCCCAGAGGCAGGACCCAGCTTGGCGTTCTGGCAAGTGTGGCTGGAGAGGGTGGGGTTGGGTGAGGTGAGAAGGCTACCGAGGGCAGTGGCTTGGCGTTCTGGGAAGTGTGGCTAGAGACGGTGGGGGTGGGGTGAGGAGGCTGCTGAGAAAGGCAGTGGCTGGTTGTGTGTAGGAGTTCGGGGTTTCTTCCTGGGACAGTGGGAAGCCGATGAAGCTTCAGGCTGGCAAGCGATGTGATTGGATTTATGTTCTAGAAGAACCGCTCTGCAGTGTGGAAAATGGGTTGGTGGCCCAGGCAGAGGAGGAAGAGTTATCTGGAGACCCTTGCAGCCTTACAGGTGGGAGAAAGTGGGGTGTGGCTAAGGGAGGTAGTAAAGGGAGGTAATAACGGGGGCTGTAGGTAGTTGGTGTGATGGGCAGGTGTGAGAGGGAGGCCAGAGAGGTCACCGCGGTTCCAGGTCTCTCTGACAACCGCGACCTAAGATGCAGGAGGTGGGGGCAGAGAGACTGTCAGGAGAGTCCAGATGTTTACTTTTGACATGTTGGTTTTTGGGTTGACTGTTGCCTTCTGAATGAAGATGCAAATGGTTTTCCTTTTATAGATTGTGTTTTTGGTGACAAGTCTAAAAACTGTGGCTTGCTCTAGAGCCCAAAGATTTTCTCTGTTTTTCTAAGTTCTATTATTTAATATTTTATGTTTTAAGACTGATCCATTTTGAGTTAATTTTCTAATAAGATATGAGGTTATAGTTCATTTTTTTCTCTGTGGATGCCCAGTTGTTCCAGCACCATCTGCTGAAATGGTTGCCCTTCCTCAGTTGGACTTTAAAATCCAATCCGCTTTTGTCTTTGTAAAAAAAATGCAGGCTGGGCACGGTGGCTCACACCTGTAATCCCAGCACTTTGGGAGGCTGAGGTGGGCAGATCACGAGGTCAAGAAATCGAGGCCCTCCTGACCAACATGGTGAAACCCCATCGCTACTAAAAATATAACAGTTAGCTGGGCGTGGTAGCACATGCCTGTAATCCCAGCGACTCGGGAGGCTGAGGCAAGAGAATCACTTGAACTGGGAGGCGGAAGTTGCAGTGAGCTGAGATCGCGCCACTGCACTCCAGCCTGGGCGACAGAGCAAGACTCCATCTCAAAAAAAAAAAAAAAAAAAAAAAGCTTTGGGCGTGTTTGTTTAGGTCTGTTTCTGGGTTGTCTGCTTTGTTCCATTGATCTCTGTTCACCTTCTCACCGGTATCAGAGTTTTTTGACGGTAGCTTGATAATGAAGTTTGAAGTCAGGGAGACAGAGTCTGTCACTTTAGGCTTCTTTTTCAAAGTTGTTTTTAACAGTTTTCTTCACTGAGCGTTCCGTATAAGGAACATTTGTCTGAAGTCACCCCTCATTTCCCATTTACCACCAGGTTAGATGTAGATGGTCCTGGTCTGAGCTTCATTGACATTTGTGCTAAGTGTGGTTTCCTGATACTATTACTGTGGTCTTCTTGTGATGGCGGTCACGTTTAGTTAGTTTTTGTAGTAGTAGTCATAGAAATTTTAAAGAGATTTTCAGGCAAAGCGGTGGTTCTCAGACTTGAGCTGCATCCGAACCACCTGGAGGGCTTTGCAAGCAGAATGCAGGGCCCTCTGCCAAGTCTGATTCAGCAGGTCTAGGGGTGGGAGGCAAGGATGTGCATTTCTGAGACGTTCCCAAGCAATGCTGGCACTGCTGGTTCCTGGTTCAGAGACCACATTTTGAAATCACTGATGTAAGGTGAGTCTTCCCAGGATTGTTTGTTGAGATAGGGGGATCTTGAACTTTTTTTTTTTTTTTGAGAGTCTCGCTGTGTCGCCCTGGCTGGAGTGCAGTGGCACGATCTCAGCTCACTGCAAGCTCCGCCTCCCGGATTCATGCCATTCTCCTGCCTCAGCCTCCCAAGTAGCTGGGACTACAGGCACCCGCCACCATGCCCGGCTAATTTTTTTTGTATTTTTTTAGTAGAGATGGGGTTTCACCATGTTAGCCAGGATGGTCTCGATCTCCTGACCTTGTGATCCACTCACCTTGGCCTCCCAAAGTGCTGGGATTACAGGCGTGAGCCACTGCTTCCGGCCTTTTTTTTTTTTTTGAGACAGAGTCTCACTCGGTCACCCAGGCTGGAGTGCAGAGGCACGCGATCTTGGCCCACCACAACTTCCACCTCCTGGGTTCAAGCGATTCTCCTGCCTCAGCCTCCCGAGTAGCTGGGATTACAGGCACGCACCTCTGTGCCTGACTAGTTTTTTTTCTTTTTTTTTTTTGAGATGGAGTCTTGTTCTGTCACCCAGGCTGGAGTGCAGTGGTGCAATCTCAGCTCACTGCAAGTTCCACCTCCCGGATTCACGCCATTCTCCTGCCTCAGCCTCCTGAGTAGCTGGAACTACAGGCGTCTGCCACCACACCTGGCTAATTTTTTTTTTTTTTTTTTAAGTGGAGACGGGGTTTCCCCATGTTGGCCAGGATGGTCTCGATCTCCTGACCTTGCGATGCGCCTGCCTTGGCCTCCCAAAGTGCTGGGATTACAGGCATGAGCCACCAAGCCCAGCCTAGTTTTTGTATTTTTAGTAGAAATGGGGTTCACCATGTTGGCCAGGCTGGTCTCGAACTCCTGACCCGAGGTGATCTGCCCATCTTCGTCTCTCAGAGTGCTGGGATTACAGACCTGAGCCACGCGCTTGCCTGGGATCTCAAACTTCTAGTTCTTTTTTCCTCTCCTTTTCCCTGAAACAGTACTTCCTATGTGCCTTGTTCTGGGGTGTCTTGTGTGCCTTAGCGGTCTGGAGACCACACTTCCCCTTCTACAAAGGCACTTTCTGAGTGTTAAAGAGATTTTTGCTAAGACAGCAAAGACTTTGAAGATGCTCCATTACTCAGGCCTGATCTGCAGCCCAGGGTGGCTGTGGTCTCTGATCCTGGGCCCAGAGGAGCCGTTTTAGAGAGGCCATGTGATGGGGACCAGATGCTGCTAATCAGGACCCTTACTGCCAGGACTCAGACATTTACATAGAATCAGAGTGTAGCACAGGAGGCTAAAACCCTGCTCTCCTGCTTCCCTCGCCTCCCTCTTCTGGGTTTCCTTTCCCAGCAGCTCCGCTCAGAGGAGCTCTTCTTTGGGGGCACCTGGGGGGTGGGCAGTCTGTGAGAGGTGGAGTCCAGAGGCAAGTTCTGCCCCGGGGAGAGGCGGCCACGCCAGGCCTCAGGGGATTTGTGCAGGTTCCCAAGTAAGCAAGGCCAGGACGACTTCCCGCCATCCTCCCACTCCGATTCCAATACCTTTGTTGGGACTCTGTATTCTGCGGTGATCTAACCACAGTGTGGGGAGCCTCTTAAGGCCTATCGTTCCCATTGCCCAAGCTTCTGACCATGAGTGGCGTGAGTTCCTGCAGGGGGCACACAGGTCCTACACCTCCAGCAGCACAGCAGCAACTCATGAAAGCATGCCCCTACCCACCCCAGCCTGGGTTTCTTCTGCCCTTTGCCCCTATTCATCTCCTGTTCACTGCCCAGCTGAGCCCCCATCCCAGACTGGTCCCTATTTGCGCCGAGGTGCCCAGGAACTGGGGCAGGCGAGGCCGAACGCGGCTGTGAAACTGAGTCAGACTTGCTGGAGCCGCGTGAGAGACCTTTGAACATGAATGCGTGTTCCCAGGAAAAGAAGATACAGTGCTCTTCTGGGAGAAAATTTCACGCCCCTGGTTATTTCTGGCATTTTAAGGGCAAATTGGAACTCTCTCTCCTCTGCCTCACTTCCTCGTAGCTAATTCACTCTCCTAACTTGAAGTTTTCAACCCCACACTGCTCTCAAACACGCATGTTCAGTGACTGTGTTTCCATATGGGTTTTGCATGGTCTGCTTTTCACCCTTCAAGCTGCTGGGGATGAGTGGGGTGGAGGGCGTGTGGAATCAGCATTCAAGAAGTGCCAGCATGCATCCTTTCCTAAACCACCAGCAGCGGGCATCAGAGAAGCAGGATGCAGGAAGGACGTGCCAATGGGCACAGTTGGGAATGGGGGTGGGCAGAGGAGGAATGATTATACGGTAGCACATACTGTGTGTATCTCGCTTTATGCTCCTCCCAAATTGCATGAGGTGGGTGTTTTTATTTCCATTTTACAGCCCAGGAGTGAACAATGTCTAGATCACCCTGTAAATACACGTGTGTGTGGGTGTCAGTTTGTGCTCATCTACCCACTATGCAAGTGTTTATGGAGGTGAACCTCAAGGATGGATAGGGAATAGAATTATTGGATCTGATAACAGCTTATGTGGGAGCACGAGAGTCCTCCACAACATCACGCATTTATTTAGTTCCCAGAGAAACGAGTGTTTATGGGGCACCAGCCATAGGTTAGGAACTGTAGAAAAAACGTTGCATTAGACATACCCGACCTTGAGGAATTCACGGCCCAGTGAGTGAGGGGGAAAAAAGTGACAACTGGCTTTTTAAAAATGGTGATATAGGTGGGCACGATGACTCGTGCCATAATCCCAGCACTTTGGGAGGCTGAGGTAGGAGGATTGCTTGAGCCCAGCAGGTAGAGGCTGCAGTGAGCTGTGATCTCGACACTACACTCCTGCCTGGGTGACAGAGCAAGACCTTGTCACCACAAAAAGGTGATATATTTGTTTTTAAAATGGTAATTTATGGCTAATATGAAAAGATGAAAATCTGAGTTCACGAGGCTGTTCAAATCCATTGCTTTTATTAAAAATAACATTATTTGAGGTGAGAAGGTGTTTCAGGGACCCCAGCCCCATCCCACAATAAGAGGAGACCCCACTGTGTGCTCTCTTTAGAGCACCACGTAATGTCCCTATACTGGCTGGAGGAGGCCCTTAGTAGGAATTGTCTTTAAACATTATTTTGGTAAGAGGCCAGGCGCAGTGGTTCACACTTGTAATCCCAGCACTTTGGGAGGCCAAGGCAGGTGGATCACAAGGTCAAGAGATTGAGACTAGCCTGGCCAACATGGTGAAACCCTGTCTCTACTAAAAATACAAAAATTAGCCGGGACTCATACCTATAGTCCCAGCTACTCAGGAGGCTGAGGCAGGACAATCACTTGGACCTGGGAGGCAGAGGTTGCAGTGAGCCAAGATTGTGCCACTGTACTCCAGCCTGGGCGACAGAGGGAGCTCAATCTCAAAAAAAAAAAAAAAAAAAAAAAAAAAAAGTATTTTGGTAAGAGTATTTTGGTATTTGGTAATGAGGCTCTCTTGTATCCTGACAGGTGTCAGAGATGGCTGAAGATGGGAGCGAAGAGATCATGTTCATCTGTAAGTGGCCTGGGGACCTGTCCGAGACCAGCCCTATGTCATAGAACACAGATGGGCATGGCGTTTGCTGTCTAGGCAAAGCCATGTCCACATTTGGTTTTTATAATATAGAAAAGTTGTGTATTTAAATTTTCCCCACGAACCATTTATTTCCTAAGCAGTGCACTTACAGGGGTGTGGTTTTAATAGGACCACCTTTCTCAGAACTCCTGGCCGAGGGCACTTTGCAGGGGGTAGCACTTGGTCCAGAAAAGTAATCCAGGACTAGGCAGGAGGGAAGTGTATTAGAGTTATCATGAACCCGCTAACATTGGCCATTTTCATTTATGCTCATTCTTTGGGGAGGGTCTTGGTCTTCGTCACCGTGGAGGTGACGGTGCTTGATTTCAGGTGTGCGGCGGAGCTGGCGCTTTCCCTGGAGGCGTGTCCTGCCTTTGCACTCCTCATGTGTGTGTGAGCACTGACGGAGACCTTCGGGACACAGGCCTCGTGCCATCCAATGCACCCTCCCTTGCTCGTCTTTGTGGTGTCGGATGCATGTGTCTCATGACTCTGGGTCACCCTCAGGGGGCCAGGGTCCCCATTTCCCAGGTTTGTGTTCTTTGCGTGTCTCCTTCCCTGGGTGCTCTAATGCTCGGATGTCTGCTTGCAGGGTGTGAAGACTGCAGCCAGTACCACGACTCCGAATGTCCTGAGCTAGGCCCAGTGGTCATGGTCAAAGACTCCTTTGTGTTAAGCAGGGCAAGGTGAGTGACCGCCGTGAGCTGCTTTCACGGTCCCGGGCCTGTCCATATGCCAGCTGCGGCAGGAGCCTAGCAGCCTTCGTGTCTGCACACGGGGAGGAAGGAGCCCGAGGGAGAACAGAGGCACTCTGAGTGAGTGCCAGCGATTCCCTTCCCTCTGTGAACGGAGCAGCCTTGCTGCCGGGATGCGCCAAAACACGCACTTCGAAGCTCCAGAGTGAGTTTCTTTGATCCACTCCAGGGTTCTTAGCTGGAGCCCAGCTGTTCCTGACACATTGTGGAGGCTGCAGAAGAATGGACTGGCCAAGGTGGTTGATGTGCTGAACACCAGTGGCCAAGCTGGAGGTCTGCTCGTTGGCTTCTCTGCATTCCAGGTCTTGGCCTGCCAGCGGACACATGCACACACAGGCGGGGCAGGGGATGGGGGTCATGAGGACAGGACGGGGCTGACCCACAGCAGCTTCCGGAGGCAGCCCCTGCAGGCCTGGTGAGGCAGCTCAGTGGGCAGCAGCTGCCCTGCCGTTCCACCCTCACCTGGGGAAGGCTGTGCCACCTGGTGGCCCCGGGCAGGTGAGCTTGGGCAAGGCACTCCTCTCCAGACCTCGGTGGCCTCTGTAAAGGGGAGAGGATGGCGGTTCCCGTGGGGTGGCTGTGGTGTTGTGGGTGATGGTACCTGGCACGTGCTGCTGCTGCACAGATGGTCACCGTCTTTCCAGGACTGTTTCCAGGAGCCTCCCCACTGCCTCACAACACCGTTCATTTGTTTTCTTCTTAGTGTGATTCAAAACAAAGAGATTAATGTTTCAGCCTAAAGTAGAGAGCGGATCTACCCCCCTCTTCCCATCAACCCCCCTCTTCCCCAGAACCCTCAGGGGCTGCCTGTTGCCCATGAAAATTCAGCTGAAACCCTTGGTCCTGCAGTTGGACCCTCTGGGCTGGCTCCTCGTCTCAGCGGCCTCCTGCCCGCCCTGAGAGGTCTGTGCTCTGGGGACCCCATGTCCGCCTCTGTCGGAGGGGTCTGTGCTCTGGGGACCCCACGTCTGCCTCTGTCTGAGGGGCCCGTGTGCTGGATACCCCATGTCCGCCTCTGTTCTGGACGTGTCATGGGCTCGTCCTGGCTCCTATGCCTTCCTCCCCACACCCTGTCCTTGACATTCTTCTGCTTCAGTTAAAGAGATCACATCCTCAGTGAAACTGGCCTGCTCCACTTGGCTGGAAACCCTTTCTCTTTGGGACACCCATGGCCCTTGTGTCTCTCTTGGGGTGCTGTTCCTACGGCTCCTCAGCAGCGAGTTCCCTGTGGTCCCTCCTCCATCGCTGGTCCCCAGGCCAGTCTGACCCTTTCCTGTCCCATAGCAGCCCCACCAGAGATGCATCTGTTGTTGCTGTCTTTCCCACGGGGAGTGAAATCCATCCTTCAGTAAACAGCCCTGCCATGGTGTGCTCTGGGTGAATCTCAGGAGGGCCTTGTGGTCGGCCTCGTGTAGCTAAGGCCACAAGATTGCAGCTAGATTGCCACAGCCCGAGGGCATCATCACAACCTCAGCCTCAGTCTTCATTCAGCACCTATTAGGAAGGCTTTTCTTTTTCTTTGAGACAGGGTCCTGTGCTGTCACCCAAGCTACAGTGCAGTGGCACAATCTCGGCTCACTGCAGTCTTGAACTCCTGGGCTCAAGCCATCCTGCCTCAGCCTCCTAAGTAGCTGGGACTACAGGCACACGCCACCATGCCCAGCTAATTTTTTGTATTTTTCACCATGTTGCCCAGGCTGGTCTCAAACTCCTGGGCTCATTCAGTCTTCCCACCTCAGCCTTCCTAAGTGCGTGCTGGGATTACAGGTGTGAGCCACCAGGAGGCTTCTATTTTATCACCTGGAGAATTTTATTTCAGAAGACCCCTGGTGGTCAGTGAGGGCGAGCTTTTAGGTTATCTTAACGAGTCGGTCCCCAGGTGTGCGTGCTCTCTTTTGAGTCTTGTTTTATTCCATTTCCAGGTCATCCCTTCCTCCCAACTTGGAGATCAGACGACTGGAAGACGGAGCCGAGGGAGTGTTTGCCATCACTCAGCTCGTCAAGCGGACACAGTTCGGTCCCTTTGAGTCCAGGAGGGTCGCCAAATGGGAAAAGGAGTCTGCGTTTCCCCTGAAGGTAAAGGCTGTTGCCAAACAGGAGCTCAGGAACTGGGTGTTTTTCTGGCGTTCCTATGTGGAAATGGGGAGCGTGAACCACCGAGTTTCCATGATTTGTCAGTTCCTCGAAAATAGCTCTAAACATTGTAGGTCTGCTTAATTTCCAAGGAAACATTTCTTTTTACATTGCGAGAGCATCAATATTAAGTTGGTATTTTGTAATTGTCAGTTTTGCAGAACATTAAAGAGTGTAGTTAAAACATACGCAGGAGAAATGCCAAATGCTGACTCCAGCTGTCTTAAACGACCTCCATTGCTGTTGCAGGCTTTACAAGGCAGTGTCTTGCAGGGGTCCATCACTCCAGTTCTTTTCACACCTGTGCAAAGCGTATGGCGGTTTGCAAAGCCCTTTCAAAGGGAAGGTGTTTGTTTAGGCAGTGATGAGACATTGGGCAACAGTACGAAGTTTGGTAGCTCTAAAAAGCACATCAGACTGAGAGAAGACAGTGGTTCTCTACTTTGACGTGAACTCGAGAAAACTGAAATGTATGTATATCGCAAGGCAGGCTTTAGCATACGTAAAAAATGAGCCCTCTGGAAGGCCTATGAGGCCAGGCGAGGCGAGTTTTTGACTGTTCCCATGTCTGCCCTCAGGGGTACGATAGTACCCTAAGCCAGCCAAGCTTCAGAAATATCTGTGAAATAAACAAATGAGGAATAGGTTGTTAGTTAGCAAACTTTTCTTAGAGACCCTTGAAAGGGATCCGCTTGTTTTAGGACAGGCAGATGAAGTGGACAAGCTTGGGTTTTTGGAAGCCCTTTGAAAACCTGAGCTTATAAGGTAGATTGCAGCAAAAAGGGAAAAAAGGAAAGGCACTTGAGTTGTTTACAAAAAGAGAAAGAAGGAAGGAAGAAAGGAAGGGAGGGGAGGGAAGGAAGGGAAGGAAGGAAGGGAAGGGAGGGAGGGAAGGAGGTAAAGGAAGGAAGGAAAGAAGGAAAGAAAAGGCTGTTTTAAGTTGAAGAAATATGTAACAATACCCAATACAGCCTCTGAAAGGACTGTAGCCGTTGGCTACCTGCCTGTCCTTTGCAGCACCCATCCAGTCAATGTATGCAGTTGGTGTGGGTGCACGGTTGGGGGTGAGGCCCCTTTAATAAAAGAAGCCTTTTGTGCCCATTTTGGTGGTCTTTCAGCTACGCGATTTTGCAGGTCATCGCCTCGTAGCGGGTTGTTCTCAGTGCACGCACCAGCGTTCAGCTGGACTGTGCCCACCAGAGGGATGGTGCCACCAGCTGGGAGCATGCCTTCCTCAGCAACTGGTGGTCATTAGGTACCTGGTGGTCCCCCACCCCCGCCTCTCACTTCCAAGGGCTCCGTCCTTAGAGAGGCCTCTCTAGGCAAAGCTCAGGAGAGGGGAGAGCTGTCTTCCTGCAGGGAGGAAGAGCTCAGATCATGGCATCAGAAAATAAGGAACAAAACCCTCCTATAGTCGTGTGGTTGATTTGAACTTCAAAATGTGTAAGTTTTTCTCCCTGCTTCCTGCCTGCATTTAATCCATAAAGCAATGGTGTTGTTTGATAGACAGGGAGGTAGCCAGCCGGAGGAACCCAGCATCCTGTGGTGGAGCTGGGAGTAGAACTGTGTCCCAGTTCCCACTGGGCCATCTGGAGAGCCTAGGTGTCCCTATGACACGTGGACTAGGAGTGGAGCTCAGATAGCCCAAAGCCGACCTGGACCAGGACTAGAACTTCAATATCCGCAGGCCCACTAGAACCTGATTTGAACTTGAGTTCCGCACCTGGGCCGTGAGTAACATTCAGGTATCCAGATGACACATAGACTGCTGTGTGATGTACGATGACACATAGGCTGTGTCTGCTGCTTCCTTTTGCCTGTGACTAACTTGACCCGTCCAAACCACATGGTCTACCTGTGACCCTCCTCACCATTGTAAACACCTCAGCATCCCATACAGGAGCCCTTATGGCCTCTGAGGTGGCACTGTCTAGATGGGTTCCTCAGCACCCGCCCCCGACACGCTGACACGCAGATGGGTAATCAGCCATTTTCCTGGCTTCTCCGCGGGCTGACTCACCCTCAGGTGTTCCAGAAGGACGGGCACCCCGTGTGCTTCGACACCTCCAACGAGGATGACTGCAACTGGATGATGCTGGTGCGGCCGGCGGCGGAGGCTGAGCACCAGAACCTGACGGCCTACCAGCACGGCAGCGACGTGTACTTCACCACCTCCAGAGACATCCCCCCGGGCACCGAGCTGCGCGTGTGGTACGCGGCCTTCTATGCCAAGAAGATGGACAAGCCCATGCTGAAGCAGGCCGGCTCTGGCGCCCATGGTACGTGGCGGCCCCTGATCTGGAGTCCACCTTCCCTCATGCCTCGCCGGAGGGGTTATGGCCCCTTGGCTCTGTGCTGACCCCACACTGATGAGATGGGTTGTGCTGGGCCAGCTGCTGGGATGCAGAGAGTGGAGGGGTGGAGAGTCGGGTCTGTCTTTCTGCTTGTCAAACATCCTTGGTCAGTTTGGGCACGTAGATGTAACACAAGCTAACACAGTGAGGCAGTGTTTAACAACAGAGATACGTTCTCAGAAATGTATCCTGGGGCGATGGCATTGTCTTTGGCGCGTTGTAGAGCGCACTCTCGCGCACCTTGATGGCATGGCCTGCTAGCCACCCAGGCTGTGCCGTGTAACCTGTTGTCCTAGCTACCAGCCTGTCCAACATGTGACTGTACTGCATGCTGTGGGCAACTGTGATGCATGGTATTTGTTTATGTAAACATAGACAAGGTAATAGAGGAAAAATACTGTATTAGAATCTCATGGGACCACTGTCATTGACTGAAACCTTGTTACGTGGTGCATGACTGCTTAGCTCTGCCCTTGGGGCTACGTCCAGTGACTCATCCTCCTAATCCCATGAGGCTGGGGTACTAGCCCTGTCTTTAGGCAGAGGAAATAGCACAGAGAGGTTTAGGAACTGACCCCAGGTCACAGTGGAGTAGATGAAGAAATCAGGATTGGTCCCTGGCACCCGGCTCCAGTGTTGCTGTTCACCGTGCAATGGCCGCCTCCCAGAGTTGGGGGGAGTGTCTGTGTGTGTGTGTGTGTGCGCGCGCGCATGTGCGTACCTGTGTGTGTGTGTGTGCGCGCGCATGTGCGTACCTGTGTGTGTGTGCGCGTGTGCGCGCATGTGCGTACCTGTGTGTGTGTGTGTGCGTGCCTGTGCATACCTGTGTGTGTGTGCGCACGCGCATGCATGTGCGTACCTGTGTGTGTGTGCGCGCGCCTGTGCGTACCTGTGTGTGTGTGTGCGTGTGCGCGTGTGCGTGCCTGTGCGTACCTGTGTGTGTGTGCCTGCATGTTCAAAGAAAGCCGTAGTGAAGGTTATGGGTGTGATCTGCCCATACATATCTAGCATTCCTGCTGGAAAAGCAGATCACAGTGCCTGTCCTGCTAAGCCGGGGTCGGGGCATCACTTTGCCCATCAAGCAGGGCGGTTGAACTTTAAATCTTTCTCATCCATGTTGTGGGTGTTTTGACAGAGATCCTCCTCATGAAACCTGAAGAAACTCTATGAAATTCCTTTTGACCTGCAAAACAGCAATTTCATACGGCTGAAGCTGACACTACCCAGCGGAGCAAATGTTCTTTATTGTTGGCATGAAGATTATTTGCTCAAGGGGGAGAAATAGATATTGACTCGCCTGACACCCCCCCCAAACCAAATGACCTGATTCTCATATGAGCATTGTTTCCTTGTTTTATAAATGCAGTGTAATCCAAAATATTAGTAGCTCGGTAGCCTAAGATTCTTAACATATTTGGAAGGTTCTGGTCTGTCCTGTTTGTCAGTATGTTTGAGGCTTTGTAAAATGCCCCTGGTTGTCCCTAATCCCAGGTCTGCAACAGGCTGTGTGGGAGTGTCCCAGCGCTGTGCTGTCCTTGTAAAACACCAGCAACCCAGTGGCTTCATGTCAGAAATGTGCCTCTCACAGTGCTGGAGGCCAGACGTCCATGGTCAGGGTGTCAGCAGGGCTGGTTCCTTCTGGGCACTCTGAGGGAGAATCTGTCCCGGGACTCTCCCCAACCTCTGGTGGTGGCCGGCACAGTGACCTTTTGCATCCCTTGGCTTGTGGCTGTGTCACTCCAGTCTCTGCCTGTCTTCTCCCCCATGTCTCTGTGTCATCTCTTCATAAGGCCACCCGTCTTTGGATTCAGGCCTCCCCAGTCCATCACATCCTCACCTTAACTTGATGGCATCTGCACAGATCCTCTCCCAAAGGTGGTGGGTGGATGTGAATTTTTGGGAGTCACTATTGAACCCACTATGGGCCATGTGAGGGCTGGGTGGAGAGGGGCCGCTGGGGATGCTGCCGGGAAGTGTCGGCAAGGAGCCAGGTGGGGCGGCTCCTTCTAGGGCCTGCAGTGGTGGCAGCGTCCTCTTCGGCCAGGTTGGTAAAGTAAAGGCTTCGCACCCTTCACGGAGAAAGACTGTGGCTTTGTGGGGAATTCTTTAAGAATGAAAAGGACAAAAAGAACTTGGAGAAACCCACTGCTCTTTACCCAGCGGCTCCTAGCCCCACCCTCGTGGCTTTGCCAAAACCAGGTACCTGGCCTGGCCTGGCCCCGCGCGAGAAAGGCCCCCGTGGTGGTGCCCGCTGGGTCAGGGGCCATTTCCAAGTCCTGCGAGGCTGGGCTCTCTGAGCAGACCCAAGTGACTGTGATCTTCGGGACCTGAGCTGCTTGTGTCTGGAATTCCTGAAGGCCTAGGCAGCTGGCAGCATGTGTGCCCATGGCCAGCCCAGACTGGAGCCATGCTGGGGTTTGGGTTCTGAGATGCTGTCCTTAGCCATTTACCCGCTTATCAGCTTATATCCTGGGGGATGCCCTCACCACTCTCAAGGCTAAGGTCAAAGCAAAAGTTGCCACCCCTTATTGGAGCTACAGGTGTTTTGTATTCATTTTACCTGCTGGAGACCCTTTAATCTGGAGCTGAGTTTGAAACAGTAGATTTAAGTGGAGTCAGCCTGGGACTGTGGTGTTCAACAGAGTCACCTCCTGATTCCAGAGTTCCTAGGGTAAGTCCGATTCCTCCCTAAAACTTCTCAGAATGAAAGGACACTTGTCATAATTCGACCAGGACAGTCTGCGTAAATGGGAGCATATGGTCACTTAAGCATAGCTTAAACCTCAACAGGGTTTATAATTGGGGGAAATAAACAACTCAGTTAGTCTTAGATTTCAGAAATGCTTTTTAGAATGGTCGCTTGTGTTTGGGGACAAATGGCAAGCAGTTATTTCTAGAGAGGTAGTGAACATCATGATTCCTGTCCACTCACTGGTCGGTTGGGTTCCTCCTTCCCTTCCCTAGAGAGCCCCTGTTGAGCTCTGACTTGGCCCTTGAAGTGTCACTGGCTGCCCTGGTGGGCTTTCCTTGGGGTCCACCTGCTGATTGTTCAAACAGCAACCCAGCAGCCGCGTCATTGCCCCCGCTACCTACACACACACTGCCTCTCATCCTCTGCCACCTACCTGGCTCCTTGCCCTGGGCCCCTAGGGGTCCCTCTCCAGGCACAGTGGTGCTTCTAGAGCCCTGCCTGCCCAGTGCACCCGGGGTCCACCAGAGCCTGAGTGTGTGTTGAGCACCTCCCCCAGCTGAAGCTATGCACTGGAGCCCAACACTGCCCACTTCTCAGAAATGAGTATCTCAATAGATAACAAGACCTTCGAAGACAGGCTAGAAACATCTAGAAAGCTGGCCACTTGCCCAGTTCTCACTGTTTAGACTGGACACATGAAGGCCTGGAGTTCTAGGGTAACTGTGTAATTCCACTCCTGCTCAGCGACACGGCCTCTGGGGTGGACACTCCCAGAGAGAACGCTCCTACGTGATGGGAGGAAAGGAGGCCTTTGGTGGCATTGTTGCACCTCTGGCCCAGTGGGCGTAGGCAGAGTGATGTGAGTGGCCTCCAGGGCCATTGGTGTGCTCCTAGAACCGTACTGGCGGCCGACGAACCCAGGAACCGTCTTCCTGTAAATTACTTATTATGGTGGCCGAGTCTTTCTTGGTGAGCGTGAGAGCTCCTAAGACTCATTGACTTAATTCTGTCTCTTTCATTTGCTCCAAACATACATCTTTGTATAGAAATCAGTCAGTTTTGCAGATCAGCAGAGCTGTCTTCTAAATACAGAGAAAAGTTTGGTTTTATACTAAAGGAGCAGTAACACATCCCTTTAAAAGTTACTTATTTTATTCTGGTAGTGGATTTACTTTTCTAGTTCCTTTCCATTTTTTTTTGTTTTTTGAGATAGGGTCTGGCACTCTCGCCCAGGCTGGAGTGCAGTGGCATGATCGTGGCTCACTGCAGCCACCCTCCTGGGCTCAAGTGATCCTCCCATCTCAGCCTCCCTAGTAGCTGGGACCACAGGGATGTGCCACCACACCCAGCTAATTTTTTTAATTTTTATTTTTAGTAGAGATGGGTCTCACTGTATTGCCTAGGCTGGTCTTGAACTCCTGGATTCAGGCAATCCTCCCACCTTCCAAAGTGCTGGGATTCCAGGCGTGAACCACTGTGCCTGGCCTTATCTTTTTTTGAGCTCACATTAAGATTGATTTTCTCTCTTTACAAGAACCTGAACCTGCTGACTGATGGAGGGGGCAGCCCAAGAAGCATCCTGGATCTTCATGGGAGAGAGCATGGGGCCCAGGAGGAGAGTGTAGTGGGGGCACCCTGCCAGTAGGGTGTCGTTGAGACATCCCATCCCCACCAGCTTCTACTCCCTTTTACACTTGCTTTGAGAAGCTGCTGCTTGAAGAATCCCACAAGATCATGGACAAATGGAAATCAGAGCCAGAGTCCCATTTCTCACTCACCTTCTGAAACACACCTGGGTTTCAAAGAGAGAAAATTTTCAAAATCACCTTTCTGATGAAAAAAGTAAAATACAAACACATTTTATAACATTGGGGAAACTGTTCAGTCACACAGAGCATCACTGTTCTAACTCAACTGTTGTTGCCATATGATTCACATTTTCTAGTATTTTTTATTTTATTTTATTTTATTTTTGAGACGGCGTCTCGCTCTGTCGCCCAGGCTGGAGTGCAGTGGCGTGATCTCGGCTCACTGCAAGCTCCGCCTCCCGGGTTCACACCATTCTCCTGCCTCAGTCTCCCGAGTAGCTGGGACTGCAGGCGCCCGCCACCTCGCCCGGCTAGTTTTTTGTATTTTTTTTTTAGTAGAGACGGGGTTTCACCATGTTAGCCAGGATGGTCTTGATCTCCTGACCTCGTGATCCGCTCGTCTCGGCCTCCCAAAGTGCTGGGATTACAGGCTTGAGCCACCGCGCCCGGCCTGTATTTTTTATTTAATTTTAATTTTATTTTTTTGAGACAGTCTTGCTCTGTCACCCAGGCTGGAATGTAGTGGCCCAATCTCAGCTCTCTGCAACCTCCACCTCCCAGTTCAAGCAATTCTCTTGCCTCAGCCTCCCCAGTAGCTGGGATCAGAGGCATGTACTGTCACGCCCAGCTAATTTTTCTATTTTTAGTAGAGATGGGGTTTCGCCATGTTGGCCAGGCTGGTGTTGAACTCCTGACCTGAAGTGATCCGCCTGCCTCAGCCTCCCAAAGTGCTGGAATTACAGGCATGAGCCACCTCACTGGCCCCTGTATTTTAAAAACCAGCACTGATGACATATAGTTTACATACAGTAAGACTCAACGATTTTAAGTGTACAGTTCAGAGCTTTTTTTTGAGACGGAGTCTGGGTCTGTCGCCCAGGCTGGAGTGCAGTGGTGTGATCTCGGCTCACTGCAACCTCTGCCTCCCGAGTTCAAGCAATTCTCGTGCCTCAGCCTCCCAAGAAGCTGAAATTACAGGCGCATGCCACCACGCGTAGCGAATATGTGCATTTTTTAGTAGAGACGGGGTTTTGCCATGTTGCCCAGCCTGGTCTTGAGCTCCTGGCCTCAAGTAATCCACCCGCATGGGCCTCCCAAAGTGCTGGGGTTACAGGTGTGAGCCACTGTCCCTGCCAGTTTAGAGACTTTTGAGTGTCTACAGTTGTCTGAACTCCACCACAGTTGACTTACAGACCTCGACTTCATCCCAGGAAGTTCTCTGGTGCTGCCCTGTAGTCAGCCCTGCCCACTGGAACGCCAGACTGTTTGCTGTGCTATAGCTTTGCTGTTCCTTTTTTTTAAAAAAACTCTGCATTTTTGCATAGCGGAGCTCTCGCTACACCTCCCATCTTACTGCTTACTTTTCTTTGCGTGCATAGTCTGGCTCACCACATCTTAAGCCTTTTCCCTACTGGTACTATCTCTGGCATCATTTTAAAGCTGTATGGTGTTAGATTTTGTTGAGACACTTCTCTTTTGTTGGATATTTAAATGATTGGCAGTGAAGAATTGCCTTCTGTTAACTAATATATTTTCTTAAGAATTCTTATCTTTTACAATTAATATTCAGAAAATCCTGAGTACTTCTCTTGATGAGCGGATAGTCATCATGACAAGTTTTTCTAGTCCTCTTTACTTAGCTGAGCACCAAGTTGAGGAGAACCGGCGCTTGTGGGGGTGTGGAGGCTTATTGCCGGAGACAAGGGCCCACGTGGATTAGAAGAAATTCTCCTTATTCAGAAGTGGTGGCTTCCAGCTAACCTGGGCCCTTGTCCTCTTTTTCTGAAACTTATATGTGAGTGTCTTTCTCTCTTTGGAACCTGTGTATGTTTGGGAAGGTGAGTGAGAAATGGGAATTTGGTTCTGATTTCCATTTGTCCTTGATATTTTGGGATTCTTCAAGCAGTGGATTCTCAGAGAGCAAGCGTAAAAGGGAACAGAAGCTGGTGGGGACGGGATGTCCCGGAAAAGTGCCCTGCTGGCAGGGTTCCCTCCGCACACATACGCTCTTTCTGCTCTTTCTTTATTTTTAGTATGACAAAAAATTTCATGTTACATTTATACCTCTTCTTGTTATCTTATGAAAACTCAGAACATGCTTGCAAATGGTGATAGCAGTAATCTCTATCTTTTCCTTTTATTCATTGCATCTTTAGTGCTGGTTTTGGATATGAAAAGATACATGCTTTTTTCTAGCGCTGAATGCATGTGCAGTTGTAGTTCTGGATTATTTTTTTAAAGACCCAGGAGTTTGTCTTTGGGAGTGGCCCCTAGAGTTTGCCGTGGGTGATGAACTTCAATCCAGGCTGTATCATGATTGGAGTCAAAGTGATGGGCAGGGGTCCTGCCGTGGGCTGGCCCATAGAGCTGCCAGATGAATTGTAGAGAAACTGGCCTGGGCCAGATCGTGGCACACTCACTTAAAATGCCTCCCAGTTTTAGGTTGCACAAGAGCATCAGTGACTTTTTTGTTAAAAGGTGCCTGTAGTTCTCTTTATAGCCGGGTTTACACCACATGTCATGTACTCTCAGCCTAGCTCTCTCTCCCCAGATTCCTGTGTGGTGTGGGCTGAGGGATAGAGGTGCTTCCTGGGATAGTGGCCCCCTATCTCAGGTGTCTGTGTAAAATTAAGTTCAAATTTAGTAAAATTAAACACTTACTTCCTGGGACATGAGCCACATCTGGTTACCGGCTGCCTTGCTGGATACCAGCTATGGAGAACGTCAGTCATCCACAGAAAGTCTGCTGGACAGCGCTGGGCGGGAGCAGCAGCCCAGCCACACACGGGGGCGCCACTGGCTGGCTGTTTTGGGTTCCACTGTCTCTTATTCTATGAGCCAGTGAGAGCTAGGGGAATTACGCTTGGTTCTTTAGGCTGCATTTTTCTCATGAAGTCATGTAAGGGACAAACCTGGTCCCTCTGGACTGGCTTCTTGGAGGAGTTCTCAGCTCTGTGACTGGTGACCCTGCAGCAGGCATGTCTCTGTGCTCAGTTGCCTCATCTGTGCAAAGGGGACAGTCACATGACCGAATCAACCATGTGTGTAAAGCTCTGAAAATGGTGTCTGTCATGTGGAGTGACCACAGGCCCGTCAGCTGCTGTCATCACTGTCATCACCACCTCTCAGCACACACCCCTTCTCCACTGGGCCGGGATTCGGGGAGACATGAGCTGCCTGGGGGTCACCTTCTTCTGCTCTCATGTCTTTTGAAGCTGCAGGCACCCCGGAAAACAGCGCCCCCGTGGAGTCGGAGCCCAGCCAGTGGGCGTGTAAAGTGTGTTCCGCCACCTTCCTGGAGCTGCAGCTCCTCAACGGTAAGGAAGACGTGTGGGGAGCCCCCATCGTAAAACTCCTGTGTCGCACTCCCTCTGACTTATGCTGTCACCTGTCTGCGGCTGTCGGGATGTCCCCAGCTTTGTCCTGTCTGCCCCACTGCCCCACAGTGTAGTCACCAGAACCAAGGCTTTCTCGGGGTTTAAAGCTCCTGGGCAGTCCCGCTCCCCACCCCCAAGCCCCGCAGGCCTCACTCCTCCTGGTTGTGGAAGTTGACTCTGGCGCTGGCAGGGGCCAGGAGCCAGCCATGGCATCTGTTGTGCCATCTTGCCTATGTTGTTTCCACTTGACGGCCCCTTCCACCGTTTCTTTATCTGCCAGACATTTTTTTTTCCTTTTTTTGAGACGAGGTCTGGCTCTGTTGTCCAGGCTGGAGTGCAGTGGCATGATCATGGCTCACTGCAGCCTTGACCTGCCAGGCTCAAGCGATCCTCCCACCTCAGCCTCCTGGGACCACAGGGATGTGCCACCACACCCAGCGAATTTTTGTATATTTTTTGTAGAGACAGGGTTTCACCCAGGCTGGCTCAAACTCCTGGGCTCAAGTAGTCCGTCTGCCTCGGCCTCCCAGAGTACTGCGTTTACAGGCGTGAGCCACTGCGCCCGGCCTGCAAAACATTTTTATCTACTCAGGCTGACATACCAATTTAAGGCGGCCGGGAAAGAATTGAACACATTTCCAGCTTCTGCAGTGCCCTGGGAACTTTGTTTATTTCTCTTAGGGAGCTGATTTTTCTACAAGCCTCTTATGAGGCTAATGTGTAGTGAAGAAAGACTCACGTCAAATAAACCATGGGGGAATCGCATGGAAACAGTTTGTGGCGTTTGTCACATGTGGAACATGCTCAGAGGCCCCAGGCCTGGCAGGGTTCCAGGCAGTGCGGTTGTGAGGAGTGACTGGGACAGCCACTATGCTGACACCAGCAGACTTTAGCTACCTGGTCACACGTTCCTGAGACCTCCTACTCATCTTGGCTTTAATGAATTTACGCACGTGTCATTTTGCCCTCTGCTTGGTGAGAAGCATTTTGTGTTTGTCACCAAGACATAAATAGCAGAGCAGGCGGTTGGGTTTTCTAGAAATGCCACGTTTGTGCAGAGCACACCCCGGACCTCATGGAGACCCATGGTAGGTGCTGCACAGCGGGAGGGTGCTGCCTGCACTGGGCGGTCCCCTCCACAAAGCCAGACAGATGCTGCTCATTTGTTTTTCTTCCTGATAACTAGTTTTGAGTGAAGAAAAAAGAAATTCCTTCATATTTTCAGTCAAATTCTACTTGTATGTCATCAACTACGTAAGGCGTGGTACTCGGGCTCCCCTTACAGTGAGGCTGATGGTGACTAAGACCCCTCATTGCCAGGTCCTGCAGACACTGCCTTGTATCAACACCATGCAATACAACCGTGACTCCATTTCAGGGATGAGTAAACAGAGGCAGGAGTCCCTGCCCACAGGACGGCTGCCTTGAGGGCTGGAGTCAGGTACTCGGGCAGCCCAGCCTCTGCCACCCAGATTACCAGAGGAGTCCCGAGCATTCCTTCCAGGTGACAGCTCTGCCTTCTGTGGCAGCCTCTCGCTGGGGGGCTTCTCAAGAAAATCCATGGCTCAGGAGCCCAGGACTGGGAAGCCGAGCCCAGGAAGGAGGAGACTGAGGAGCAGCCCCAAAGGCAGCGGGCGTGTGAGCGGGGAGGGGCTGTGTGTGTCCCTGTGAGGGGGGAGGGGCTGCGTGTGTGTGTCCCTGTGAGCGGGGAGGGGCTGTGTGTGTCCCTGTGAGGGGGGAGGGACTGTGTGACCTCCCTGAGATAGGAGGGACTGTGTGACCTCCCTGAGATAGGAGGGGCTATGTGACCTCCCTGAGAAAGGAGGGGCTGTGTTTCTCTTTTTCAGGCTGAGGGGTTGTGTGTTCCTCTTGAGATGGATTGTGCTGGGCCAGTTTGGGAAAGGAGTGTTTTGGGAAAGGTGGGGCTCAGAAGTTAGCAAAACATCACAAGGATGTTTCACAGTGCTGGATGGCCAGAAAAGATGGCACACGTCCACTGTGTGTAGGATACAAGAGAGGATCCTTTGCGAGAAAGGAGCAAAGGGAATGCCCAGGTTGCTGGTGAAGGAGATTGTAGGACGAGAGATGTTCCCTAGTTCAAGGACAGACACCTGGTCCAGATTGGAGCAGCAGCAAGGGCTCCAGGAAGAATGGCTCAAAAAGGAAAAGAAAAGAAGGAAATAGAGCATTAACTGATATGTTTGTAGATGAAAGAGTTATACTTCTGGCAGAGTTTAGGGATCAATTAGTAATAAAAACACAGAAAAAATAAGCAAATTTATTAATAAAAAGTAAGGCAATAATTAACTCCAGAGAAAATGAAGGTTATATATATATACTTTAAAAAAAAAAAAAAAGGGCCAGGCGTGGTGGCTCAAGCCTGTAATCCCAGAACTTTGGGAGGCCAAGACAGGCAGATCACGAGGTCAGGAGATCGAGACCATCCTGGCTAACATCGTGAAACCCCGTCTCTACTAAAAAAATACAAAAAACTAGCTGGGCATGGTGGCGGGTGCCTGTAGTCCCAGCTACTTAGGAGGAGGCTGAGGCAGGAGAATGGCGTGAACTGGGGAGGCGGAGCTTGCAGTGAGCTGAGATCCAGCCACTGCACTCCAGCCTGGGGGACAGAGCGAGACTCTGTCTCAAAAAAAAAAAAAAAAAAACAAAAGAATTGGTCCAGGCATGGTGGCTCACGCCTGTAATGGCAGCACTTTGGGAGGCCAAGGCAGGTTGTTCACCTGAAGTCAGGAATTTGAGACCAGTCTGGCCATCGTGGTGAAACCCCATCTCTACTAAAAATACAAAAATTAGCCAGGCATGATGATGTGTGCCTGTAGTCCCAGATACTTGAGAGGCTGAGACAGGAGAATGGCTTGAACCTGGGAAGCAAGGGTTGCAGTGAGCCGAAATTGCACCACTGCACTCCAGCCGGGGCGACAGAGTGAGACTCCGTCTCAAAAAAAATAAATAAATAAAGACTGGGCCCAGTGGCTCACGGCTGTAATCCCAGCACTTTGGTAGGCTGAGGCAGGCAGATCATGAGGTCAAGAGATCAAGACCATCCTGGCCAACATAGTGAAACCTCGTCTCTACTAAAAATACAAAAATTAGCTGGGCATGTGGTGCCCGCCTGTACTCCCAGCTACTCAGGAGGCTGAGGCAGGAGAATTGCTTGAACTCTGGAGGTGGAGGTTGTAGTGAGCCAAGATCGCACCACTGCACTCCAGCCTGGCGACAGAATGAGACTCCGTCTCGAAAACAAACCAAAAAATGAATCATAAACATATATTGGTGCAGTTGTGAATACATTTTTATGGTCATAATTATGAATACACTGATTGTTTATTTACCCCAAAATAGTGATATAAATATGTTGGTGGGATTGTGGAGAAGATAAGCATTTGGGAGGGAGAGTATAGTCTATAAGAAAGCTAAATCCTTGTCCTCCATATTAAATAGTAGATGCTGTCTAATACTGAAAAATGGAAAGGCAATAATAGGTGGGGACGAGTAGTTACAGAGGGCTGCTGTTTTCTGTTTTGCAGCTAGGACTGGTTATTTGTGCATTCTCTATTTTTTCTTGCCAGACTTATCAATATCATTAGTCTTTTCAAAGCACCCACTTTTGGCTTTGTTGATCCTTTTTATTGTATATTTACTTTATTTCTGCTCTTATTTATTATTTCCTTTTTACACTTTTCATTCTGTGTCTTTCTAACAAGTTGGATGCTTAACTCATTAATTTCCAGCTGTTTTGTTCTCTCGAGTAAGCATTTTGGATGATTTTTTCCTAAGAACCATGTTAGCTGCATTCCACATTTTGATTATACAGTGCATCTAAATTTATATGCACTTAATAACATAGTCTAATAATAGGCAAAAATTGGCAGATCTACAAGGAGAAATAGAAAAATCTGCCTCCATGGTGGGGGCTTTTGATATATACATCTTAATTGATAAATCAGGCTAAAAACCACAGGAATATAGACTTGAAGCACACAGTTAACACAATAGATTTAATAAGTATATTTAAAATGCTTCATCTAACAGGTAGAGTATATATACATCTCTTTGATGTGTGGGCTGTCTTCCTCCCACAGTTTAATTCTAAATATTTTCGAATTTGCTCTGTTTTTCCTGTTTGAATTTATAATTGTCTAGAATGATGTTTGCTAATTTCCTTATGTATGGCTTTTTTTTTTTTTTTTTACTTTAGTTCCCTTTGTTTTATATTTCTGACCCTCAGTCTAAAATCACTCTTACTGCCTTTCAGAATTTCCTCTGGGGCAGGCCTGCTAGTGGCCATCTTTTCAGTCTTTGTCTCAAAATGTCTTTTTTTAACCATCTGCATTGGAAATGGTTTTCACTGGATATTGAATTTTTGATTTATTCTTATTCTCTTTCTGCACAGTGAGGATGTTGTTATGCTACTTTCTTCCATTGTTGCCCTTGATACGTCTGCTGTCATTACAATTGTTCCTTCATAAGTAATCGCTGCCTTGTACTTGTTTGCTTTTGAAACCTCCTCTGTCTTTGGAGTTCTGCAATTTATAACAGAGTCATCATTTATGTCTTTATTTTTATTTGTTTTCCCTGTTCAGATCTTGAATCTGAAGATTCATGTCTTTCATTCATTCTGGATAATCCCCTACCCTTATCTTGCCCATTGTTTAGCCCTCCTTCCCTATTCTCTCTTTGTCCTATCGTACATGTTTTAGACCTTCTCGTTATATTACACTTCATGTCTCCTTAGCTCCTGCTCATATTTTTCTAGCTCCTTGTCACTTTTCTACATTCTGGGTAATCTTTGCAGCTCTTCATTTTAGTTTATGAGTTCTCTCTTCAGTTGTGTCTAATTTTCTGTTTAATCCATACATTGTGTTTTTATTTTGGGTCTCTATTTTAATATAAGTTTTATTTGGTTATTTTTCATAACAGCTTGTTATATTTGCCTTTTTTATGTTTTTTTTTTCACTTCTTTACTCATTTAAATGTATTTTCCCCCAGTTTTCTCCTCTCAGCTTGTGTTATTATCTAGGAATTCCATTCTTCCTGAGTTTGTGTGTGTGTATGTGTCTGCTGACACCCTGATGGCTCATTGCTTAATTTTTTAGTTTTCCTGGGGCTTTTCTTGCTTTTGTTGTTGTTTTGGTAAGCTCTTTAGCAAGGAATCTTCTTTTTCCCCCGCCCCCACAGTGGTCCTTCGTGCACTCTGGATTGTGGAAGCAGTGTTACATAGTGTTTTGATTTTGCTTCTGCTACGTCTCCCAGGGCTTTCACAGTTCTAGGGCACAATTCTTTTCTTTCTTTCTTTTCTTTTTTTTTGAGACAGAGTCTTGCTGTATCACCAGATTGGAGTGCAATGGTGCGATCTCACTCACTGCAACCTCTGCCTCCCGGGTTCAAGCAGTTCTCCTGCCTCAGCCTCCCCAGTGGCTGGGACTACAGATGCACACCACCACACCCAGCTAACTTTTTGTATTTTTATTAGAGACGGGTTTTCACCACGTTTACCAGACTGGTCTTGAACTCCTGACCTCACATGATCCACCTGCTTCAGCCTCCGAAAGTGCTGGGATTACAGGCGTGAGCCACTGTGCCTGGACACGTTCATATTTTGATATCTCCTTCTCAGGTTTTTGCTTTGTAGACGTGTGTGTGTCTGCTTTTTTCACTAAACTGCCCTGATGGTGAACCTACCATTGCTTTTACCACTTAATTTACTTTTAAAAATAGCAATTGTGTTGGATGCAGAGGAAATAACACAGTAGAAATGAAGTTCACTTGCCTATACAAAGGTTGGCAAATGAGATTGAAAACAAACACACATGGGAACCAGAGGCCAGGGCAGATGTGGACGGTGGCAGGTTTCCTAATTGCATGGTGCCTTTGCATCTCTCTTTGCAGAACATCTCTTGGGCCACTTGGAACAAGCCAAAAGCCTTCCTCCAGGCAGCCAGAGCGAGGCGGCAGCTCCCGAGAAGGAGCAGGACACACCCCGGGGGGAACCCCCTGCAGTACCCGAGAATGAGAATGTTGCCCCCAAAGAACAGAAGAAAAAGCCTCGAAGGGGGAGAAAACCCAAAGCATCCAAAGCTGAGCAGCCTCTAGTCATTGTGGAAGACAAGGAACCCGCAGGTGATGAGTGGATTCCTGGGATGAGTACCTGCGTGGGGTGCAGCCCTCCTGGCACCTGAGGGCTGGTGGGACAGGGGGCAGAGGGCAGGGCAGGAAAACTCAGTGTAGAAAGGCCTCATGGAAGGTAGACTCTAAGCCCTTCTGTTTTTCTCTCAATCAACTCTAGTAAAGCACAATTTCCATGTAATACATTTCACACTAAAAAGGATACAGGTTGTGGATTTTGACAAATGGATACAACTATGAAACCAGCACCCCCGTCAGGGTAGAGGACATTTCCGTCTCGTTAGCCGCTTTCCTGACTGTCTTCTGTACCAGTTCATTCCACCCATCCTGGAATTTCTCATGAATGGACTCTGCCTCTTTCAGGCAGCGTGCAGGCTGGAGACCCGCCCACATGGTTTATCTGTGACTCCTTCTCCTTGATCGCTGAACAGTGCTTGGTCTGTCACCTGTGGGTGGGCACTGAGTCACTCCCAGGCCCCCCATCCTTTGATTGTGCGGCATCCTCAGTTGGGTTTGAAGAGGCATTTGACCCTCTTCCAGGGTGTGCGGTCCCTGCAAGGCTCTTGTCCCTGTGGTCCTCACACGGCCCCCATCCAAGCCACCTGCAGCACACGCCTGGTGGGCCTCACAGTGAGGACAAGATCTGATGCTCAGCCACCGGCCCCTTCACCTTTGTTACTGACACCGGGCAGTTTTTCTTTTTACTGTCTGGGTAAACCAGGGTACCCAGGATTTACCTGGGGTACACCAGGATTTCTTTTGTGAGAGTGAAAAGGAGTCCTTATTGTTTCGATGAATTAGAGAGAATTGGGAAGAGCAGCCATTGTGGAATATTCTGAGCCTCCCCTTTTCCACTCTGGGTCTGCAGCTTCTCGGGTCTGCACTGCTGGGCGCTGATTTAGGAGCACCCGAAAGCCTCCTGGCCAGTTTCCCCACGTCTCTGTGAATAGGCATAGAAGATGGGGGGCGGGGAAAAGCGGGTCAGGTAGATATTTCACTAATTCTTACTTGCGTTGGGAAGACATTTAGTAGGCAAAGTGTTAGAAACCAGTGGTTGAATTTTTTGGTGTAATCTTCTCCTATTTAATTTGTCTCAGGTTTCTGGCCAGGGTCTCTAGTATTGGCGATGATGTGATCTTTGACTTTTGTACAAAGTGGTTAGCTAAAATGGTTATACTCATGTTGGCACATTTAATTAGAAGCATTAACATTTCTAAATCTCTGTCAGAAAATAAGTTCTAAGTTTCTGCTATATATCCAAAATATTTTTGGTTAGTATGAAGAGGGATTGAAGTAATGTTATAATGTTGTGGTTTTAAAAAAGAATAACAAATTATAACTTCAGTTTGGGCTAAGAAAAACATTTTGCTTTTCTATGTATACTAGTAAATGTGTGGATCCCAAAATATTGCCAGTTTTTTTTCTTTTTTCCCCTGTGTAAACCTCAACATTTGTGCCTACCGCTGTGGCCTGGCTGTGGTCCCCATGGGGCGATGTGTCACCATGGTTTGGCTGTGTTTGTCCCCTGCTCTTGTGGTGACTTGGCTTGTCATATCCCCTTCATACAGAGCAAGTGGCAGAGATCATTACCGAGGTCCCTCCGGATGAGCCTGTGAGTGCAACACCGGACGAGCGGATCATGGAGCTGGTTCTGGGGAAGCTGGCCACCACCACCACTGACACCAGCTCGGTTCCAAAGTAAGTCCTGCCTGGCACCTGGGGCCATCCTGTGGACAGACAGTGCTGGCAGCAGCCAGGCCATTCTGGAGGGAAGGCACCTTCCCAGCAGGAAGGCCCCAGGAGAGGAGGTGGAAACGGACCTGCTGAGGAAGCAGCAGGAATGTTCTGGAACTCAGGAGTTTAATGGTGCATCCACTGTGAAAACAGCTTTAAAGAAACGTTTTATTGTGGTTAAATACGCATGGCATAAATTTAACCATTTTAACCATGTTTAAGTGCACAATTCAGTGGCATTCAGGATAGTCACACTGTTGGGCAACCATCTCCCCCAGCCATCTGTGGCACTTTCCCATCTCCCCAAGCTGAAACACTGTCCCCATTAAGCACCCGCCCCAGCCCCCTCCCCCAGCCTCTGGCACCCACCATTCTACTTTCTGTCTCTGTGGATTTGATGACTCTAGAGATGTCATAGAAGTGGAATCAGACAAAATTTGTCCTTATATGACTGGCTTATTCCACCCTGGCTCATCCACGTGTAGCCTGTGTCAGAATGTCCTTCCTTTTCAACACTGAGTAATATTCCATGGTGCATATGCCCCATCTTTTGTGCATCCATCGATGGGCAGCTGGGTTGCTTCTAGCTTTCGCAATGCTGCTGTGATAAAACACTTTGCTATTTGAATTTCAGTGAATTTAACAGATTGCCCTGTGTTTCAGTTATGGTTCTTGGGTTATTTTTACCCTGGAGTTGAATAAGTTGGTGGTCATTTTTTGGGACCCTTTTTGGATCACCTCTTATAGTTGGCAAAATAATGTCAGAAATGATGTTACCTGTTTGTTTATTTATAGTTTATCTTATTGCCCAGAAGAGTTCAGGTGGCTTACCATCAAAAATACATTTAATAGGGAAAAGAAGTTTTAAAAATCAGGTACAGATAATATGTAAAACAGAGGAGAGTGAAGACAGAGTGACAAGAGCAGAAAACAGATGTGGTTATTCTAATTGAGGCACAAATTGACCTCCAGGCTTTCTGGTGGCCAGAGTTAGAACACAGTCAGGTGTGTGGCTGTTACAGCGAAAGCTGCCTAATGTCATTATATATTCAAGGTGTCCCTTTCAGGTGCCCTGGAAGCTGGGAGTGACGCCCGGGCGCATTCCCTCCTTTCTCGGTACAGGCTCGGGATTAGCTGGGAAGTTTTGGAAGGAGGCCGTTTCCACGCTGCTTGTAACCTGGAACTTTTTTCCCACCTGTCTTTTCCCAACTTATTGACGTCCCCGGGCAGGTTCACCCATCATCAGAATAACACCATCACACTCAAGAGGAGCTTAATTCTCTCGAGCAGACACGGCATCCGGCGCAAGCTCATCAAACAGCTCGGGGAGCACAAGCGGGTTTACCAGTGCAACATCTGCAGCAAGATCTTCCAGAACAGCAGCAACCTGAGCAGGCACGTGCGCTCGCATGGTGAGTCTGCACGGCCCGGCCGGCGCCCGGGGCCGGGGGCGGGAGGACAGCATAGAGTCTCCTCTCCTTGGGTCGTCTCCCGTGAGCTGCGCCAGTGAGAGGCTGCGGTTGGTGGGCGATCATCTCTGCAGCCCCTTTGCATGGAGGGAGTAAGGTGGCTGGGGGGGCGTTTCCCCCGTGGGCATGCTTCTCTCAGTAAATGCTCTAAGTGGTGAATGAGCTCTCAATTGGTTGGTTCCTCAGGTGACAAGCTGTTTAAGTGCGAAGAGTGTGCAAAATTGTTCAGCCGCAAAGAGAGCCTAAAGCAGCACGTGTCTTACAAGCATAGCAGGAACGAGGTGGGTGGAAATAAGCCTAGGGTTCTCTTCCCAGTTGTGTGGATGAGGCAGACAACTGACCAAATCACCATGTTGCAATGAGAAGAAAGAATCCCAGGAGGGAGGAGAGTGGGGGAGGGAGGAGAGTGGGGGAGGGCTGTGAGGGAGGGAGGAGAGTGGGGGAGGGAGGAGAGGGGGGGAGGGAGGAGAGTGGGGGAGGGAGGAGAGTGGGGGAGGGCTGTGGGTGCCCAGGCGTCCCTGAAAAAAGAGAGAGTCCCAGGAGGGAGGAGAGCGGGCGAGGGCTGTGAGGGAGGGAGGAGAGCGGGCGAAGGCTCTGGGTGCCCAGGCGTCCCTGAGAAGAGAGTCCCAGGAGAGATGAGAGCAGGTGAGGGCTGTGGGTGTCCAGGCATCCCTGGGCCACCTGCCAGCCCCTGGTCCCAGTCAGATGCCCACAAGCACAGCAGGAAGACTCAGGAGAATGGAAGTGTTAGGCGCTGGGAGTGGGGCTCCCTGAGTTGTGGGGTTCCCTTTCTAGGCAGGTGAACAGCAAGAGCACGCATCCTTTGTGTTCCTAAACAGAGCGGGAGGGTGGTGGAGGTCAGAGTCGTAACAGACACAGGCGTGGAGTCGCCCGGGCAGCGCGTCGGGGGCTCGGCCTCTGTGGACTGTGTGCCGGGCCGTCTCACTCACGGCGTGTCCCTCTGACCAGGTGGACGGCGAGTACAGGTACCGGTGCGGCACTTGTGAGAAGACCTTCCGCATCGAGAGCGCGCTGGAGTTCCACAACTGCAGGACAGGTGAGGGCGCCGGTCAGGTCTCCCCTCGGCCCCTGTGCAGTGCGGATTCTCAGATACGCTGCAGAGGCCGGGGAACTTTAGGCCGAAGTAGATTGTTTTCACCAATAGACAGCCTCACTTTTAACATTTCCCTCTGTCCATTTTGCTTCAAAGCATTGTTATCCTAAAGATACACAGATGCAAACTTTCCAGTTAAAAGGGATTGATTTTCTTCCGGCATTTGTCAGCCGAGCTGCGTACGGCCCCACATTGGAGAGCATTGTAAAGCCGGGGGCCGTTCTGGCTAAAAGCAGGGAGCAGCAGTGTCCGATGTTTCTAGGGCCGTCTGAGGAGGAAAGGAAAAGGTCAGGATAATGGCTGGAGGAGTGTGAGCGCTGGCTCGCTTACTTGCAAAGGTTGTTCCTAACCGCGAGCGCTCCTCCATCCACGTCTCCTGCGTCGTCCAGGGTGGAACGGGGTTGCCCCTGCACACATCCTTTTTGTTCTGAGCCTGCTTGTGTGCACCAGTCTCCAAAAATAAAGCATTTTCCTTGTGTGAGGCCTGAAGCCGGGTGTGCCTGGACCAGCCTGTAGTGGAGAGGTGGCTTCTTTGGGCCTGGGGGGCGTCTGAGGCCCCTGTCTCTCTGACCGAATTTGCTGCTAGCAAGTAAACAGACCAAAGAAAAGCAGACACCACAAGGAGGCCAAGGCCAGCTGCGCTTCTCCACGTGGCCCGAGGATGCCCCCGTATTCTTCAGTGATGATGTGCAGCCTCTGGGATGTGGAGTCACGCCTTCCCCATTCCCAGTGGTGGGTGGCACTGGAGGCCCAAGCAGTGGGGTCCCCAGCGGGGCACAGAGGGGTGAGTCACTGTTGCCTTTGTGTCCCCCTCTCTCTAGGACTCATAGCACACCCTGGAGAGGGGGGGCCCGGCGGCAGTCGGCTTAGAGACCTACCAGGTTAGCCTTCGACGCCCACCCCGTCCTTGTCCGCCCGCCTCTGTGTCTGTCACTTGCATCTCTGTGTTGTTCTTGTTTAGGTACCACCCGCCCCTGTGTTGAGAACAGGGCACCCACAGCAGTGGACTCCCAGGGGCTCTGGCCAGGGCTGCCACACGTGAGCCATGTGAGAGGCTCTGCTCCCCTGCCACGGCTGCTGGGGGCGGGGGGCCCTTAGTGGGGTTGGCTAGTTCTACTCCAAGGGCTCCTATTTGAAATCAGGGCTTGGTTCTTCCTCCCTGATGCCTTCTTCCCCGGGTTGGACTGTTCCGAGGGGCAGGAAAGAGTCATGTTTTGCCTGAGCTTTAGTAGCTCTGAAGGATCCATGTCTGGCATGAGGTGGCCTCCAGAAGCTTCTGGATGAATTTCCAGTGTGCCACACCTCCTGCATTTTAAGCCCTCCTATCACAAGAATTCCCAAGAAATCTGGGGCTCAGCCCCCTGAAGACTTCCACTTAGTGCAGCCCCAGCCAGACAGATGAACCTTCATCTTGTTTGCGAACCTCCCCTTGGGGTCCCCGCAGTCCCGCGGGAGTGTAGCGGGCGAGCGTGTTGGGCTTCCTAAGAGTGATGCATCCAAGGCGCTTTGGTGAGGCAGACTCAAGGTTGAGGAAGAGGCATTGCCTCCTGTTATTTTTAACTATTTCTCTGGACCCAAATAAAACAAAGTACTAGAAGCGGCTAAGCGGCAGTGGCTTCCTGTCAGCCAGAGGTGCTGTTAGGCCAGGCGCTGGCCTTCGTTAGTGACCTAGAACCCGAAGAGCGCCAGGGACCTGCATCACACCACCTCTTCCCCTGAGACGCTCTAGTTTCAAAGGTTACCCATTTTAGACTGAAAAGACAGGATAAAAACCTTGAAATGGAGCTCGTTTGCATCATATATGATTTGCATGCTCTTATACTTATTTATAGTATTGAAGTTAAGAGAATGTGTATCTTCCTTCGACAAACCAAGAATTCGTACAATGTGGGGGAAAGTTTTAAAATGTTACAGTCTTGTGGGTTTTTCTGAGACTCCCTCCACAGGACCTGTTGTAGTGCCTGTCCCTTGTGGTGTGACCAGGTGCTGGTGTAGCTCATCGTCGTGTTCCTTGTGCTGTCTCTGACCATAAATACTGTGCTACAGAATAGCAGAGGCTCATGTCCAGGCCCTCAGGCAAAATGCAGCCCACCAGCCTCCCCCAATAACCCCCTCTCCATCCCCGGGCGCCGTGTGCCCCTCTCCCTTCATCAGACCCTAGTAGGCAGCTGTTCTCAGTGGCTCATTTATTCAGACATAAACCTAGACCTCCTCGGCAGCAGGGGTATTGGAGAGAGAAGCATTGTTGGGACCCCGTGCCCATCTGGGTTCCCTAACTGGCAGTGAGTGGGTGGCTGTGGGAGAAGCCGCCCTCGGTGTGGCAGAGTTGTCCGGGACAGCTGGGGAGTGGTGTGAAGTAGGTTCTCTCCATGGTCAAGAGGGGCTTGTGAGGGAGAAAGCTGACGCTCTTGGCAGCACCATTGCCTTCCTTGGGGCTGCAGGACTGGTGGAGCCACCTGCCCAGCGGGGGGTGCTCATGGCTGTTGTTTTGTACCTGCCTGGGAGGGAGGCTCACTTGTATTAGTTGGTACCTGCCCGGGAAGGAGGCTCACCTGTATAATTTAGTACCTGCCAGGGAGGGAGGCTCATTTGTGCTGTTTGGCACCTGCCCGGGAGACAGGTTCATCTGTGCTGTTCGGCACCTGCCTGGGAGGGAGACTCGCCTGTACTGTTTAGCGCCTACCGAGGAGAGAGGCTCACCTATGCTGTTTAGTACCTGCCCGGGAGGGAGTCTTACCTGTGCTGTTCAGCACCTACCCAGGAGGGAGGCTCACCTGTGCTATTTAACGTCTGTCTGGAAGGGAGGCTGCCTGTGCTATTCAGCCCCTGCCTGGGAGGGAGGCTCACCTGTGTTCTTTAGCACCCACCTGGGAAGAGGCTCACCTATGCTGTTCAGGAGACCCAAGTTGAGGGGAGTGTGGCAGTCCGATGCCACAGCACTATAAAGGTGTGGCCTGTGGTGATCTGATGCCACAGCGCTGTAAGGTGTGGCCTTTCACAAAGCCCGTGGCTCTAGTGGGCCCATTCATAAGAATTCATGGTAAAGAGATTTGACAGAAGAAAAAAATCTACATTACTAAAGATTCCATCACTAAATTATCTACAGTGTCAAAAATAGCAAAGTGAGTTGTGAGAAGTAAACTGGATGAAATGTCATGTAGCCATTCAAGTGATCATGAAAATGTCCAGCATCGTAAGCACGCACACCACAGACGCAGTGCGTGAAGGACACATACCATGCGGTTGCGTGGATATGGACAGAGCCCATCAAATCTTAAGCCAAAACGAAACTGAGTGCAGTGGTTGTATGGATGATGTTTCACTTTATAGAAGGCAGGCAAACAGTGTGTTAGGCTGGGACTCAGCGTAGCGTCTATCACATTGCCCCTCTTATGGCCCAGGTGAGGATGGCTCTGGGCTGAGGTCACGCTGCGGGTGGGGTGGGGTGTGGGCAGGGGAGCCTCGCACAGGGCCACCTCTGCTGTGTTCAGCCCTGGCAGATGCCACCTCCCACTGTCCTGCCATGGTTGGAGCTGTGGGAGGGGACTGTCCCCTCCCAGCCCTGCCCTGTCCTGAGGGTGGCACCCATGGGGCATAGATTTCCCCATGGCCGCCTCCTGTCTTCGCAGATGACCATGCCTTGTCCGTTCCCAGCTGGGAAGAGGTGAGAACGCCTGGCTTTCCCGGGGGAGGTTGTGTGCTTCCCTCACCCCCCGACCTGGGCTGCACATTGGGGTCACCTGAGTGAAGCCAGACACATGCGGAGGCCTGAGGCCCACCCCTGAAAGTCTCATTTTGTGAGCCCTGGCCAGTGAATCTCTACCTGGCAGGGGTGGAGAGTGGAGGGTGTTCGCCCCAGGGAATGTCATCGGCAATGTCTGGAGACACCTTGGTGGGGAGGGGTGCTCCTGGCACCTACTGGGTGGAAGCCCGGTGTCTGCTCAGCATCCCACAGTGCGCAGGGCAGCTCACAACAAAGGATCTTGCCAAAAACGCTGAGGCAGGGAAACCCTAGGCAGTGCAACCCTCAGACACTCTGTGGCGGCTCCCTCGGGCAGCAGAGAGGGAGAGGCACAGGGTGGCTGCTTTGCACAAATGGCAGCTTTCGATGCAGTTTTGGGAATTTGTGTATTTGGCAAACATTGACTGAGCCCGGGAGCTGATCCGTGGGTGAGAGCCCAGGGGCCTAGAAACACAGTCTGCTGTGGTGCCCCGCTCCTGGGTCACCCGGCTGCCATGTCCTCCCGTGTTGGTGACACAGGGAGGAGAACGCAGCTTTGCTGGGCCCTGGGGTCAACTGGTGAGGCGTCTGATGGACAGGGGCAGGGCGAGGGGACCTGGGCTGATGCTGCAGTGTGAGGGACTGCACAGTGAGGGCCCCCCGGGTGCCTGTGCAAGAATCGGAGGGACAGATGGCACTGGGGTCTGTCAGTGTCCTGGGCGGAGCAGAAACCACAGTTTGACAGCTGCCTTCCAGGAGGGACTAGTGATGAGGTCTGGGATGCAGGGATATGGGCGTTTCTGGAAGCTTCGTGGAGTGTGTGTGGTGTGTGTGGCTGTGTATTTGTGTGGTGTGTGGATGTATTTGTGTGGTGTGTGTTTAGTATTTGTGTGGTGTGTTGTGTGGTGTGTGTGTTGAGTGTGTATGTGGTGTGTGGTATGTGCATTTTTGTGGCATGTGTGTTGAGTGTATTTGTGGTGTGTGTGATTTGTATGTGTTCGTGTGTGGTGTGTATTTGGTGTGGCGTATTATGTGTGGTATGTGTTCAGTGTATGTGTGTGGTGTATGTGTGTGTGGTATGTGTTCAGTGTGTATGTGGTGTGTGTGATACGTGATTGTGTATGTGTGGTGTGTGTATTTGTGTGGTGTGTGCTGAGCGTATGTGTTTGTGTTGTGTATGTGTGTGGGTTGTGTGTGTCGTGTATGTGTTGAGTGTGTTGTATGGGGCATGTGTGTGGATGTGTGTGTTGAGTGTATTTGTGTGGGGCATGTGTGTGTGGTGTGTGTTGAGTGTGTGGTGTGTGATTGTGTGTGGTTTTGTGTTGAATGTGTGTATTTGTGTTGGGGGGTATGTTGAATGTGTGTGTTGTGTATTTGTGTGTGGTGTGGTTGAGTTTATGGTGTATGTTGAGTATGTGTGTATGTGGTGTGTGTTGAATGTGTGGGTGTATGTTGTATGATTGTATATTTGGTGTGTTGTGTACGTGTGTTTGTGTAGTGTGTGTTGAGTGTATGTTTACGTGGTGTGTGTTGACTGTATTTTTGTAGCATGTGATTGGGTATTGGGGTTAATGGTGTGTGTTGAATGTGTATTTGTGTGTGGTGTGTGTTGAGTGTGGTGTGTGATAATGTATATGGTGTGTGTTGAATGTGTTTGTATGTGGGGTGTGTGTGGTGTATGTTGAGTGTATCTGTGTGGCGTGATTATATGTGTGTGGTGTGTTGAATGTGTATGTGGTGTAGTTGTGCATTTATGTGGGGCTTGTATGTGTGGTGTGTGTATATTTGTGTGGTGTGTATTTGGGGTATATGTGTGGTATGTGTTGAATGTATTTGTGTGTGGTGTGTATTGAGTGTGGATGTATTTGTGTGGTGTGTGATAGTGTATGTGGTGTGTGTTGAATGTCTGTGTATGTGGGGGGTGTGTGTGGTGTACGTTGAGTGTACCTGTGTGGTGTGTGATTATATCTGTACGGTGTGTTGAATGTGTATGTGGTGTAATTGTGCATTTGTGTGGGGCTTGCATGTGTGGTGTGTTGAGTATTTGTGTGGTGTGATTTGTGTATTGTGTGTGTGGTTTGTGTTGAATATGTGTGTATTTGTATGTGGTGTGTGTGATTGTGTATTTGTAGGGCATGTGTTTTTGTGTGGTGTGTTAAGTATACTATTTGTGTGGTATGTGATTGTGTATTTGTGTGGGGCATGTGCATGTGTGTGATGTGTGTTGGGTGTGTATGTATTTGCATAGTGTGTGATGTGTGTGGCGTATGTGTTTGTATGGGTACATGTGTGTGGTGTGTGTATGTGTTGTGTGTGACTGTATGTGGGGCGTGTGTGGTATATTGAGTGTGGTGTGTGTGTTTCTGTGGGGCGTGTGTGTGTGGTGTGTGTATGGTGTGTGTGATTGTGTATCTGGGTGGGGCGTGTGTGTGTGGTGTGTGTATGGTGTGTGTGATTGTGTGAGGGGCGTGTGGTGTGTGTGATTGTGTATTTGTGGGGCATGTGTGTGGTGTGTTGTGTGTTTGCGGTGTGTGATTATGTGTGGGGGGCATGCATATGTGTTTAGATGTGTTGAGTGTGTATTTCTGTGGGGGGTGTGTGTGTGGTGTGTATGTGCTGTGTGTGATTGTATATTTGTGTGGGGCATGTGTGTGTGGTGTGTGTGATTGTGTATTTCTGTGAGGTGTTTGTGTGTGTGATTATTTGTGTGGGGCGTGTGTGGTGTGCGTTGAGTGTATTTGTATTTGTGTGGTGTGTGATTGTGTGCGTGCTGAGGAGGATTTGGGTGAAGTGGGGGAATATGGGCACATTGATGTCCGCCCATGGGGAAGGAGTCTGGGAGGGGCCAACACCAGGGATCCTGGGGGCAGGGGGCAGCCACGTTGGTCGGGTGGTCGGTTGGTCGGATGGTCGGTTGGTTGGTAGGGAGGTCATTCTGTCTGTCAGTCGGTTATGCTGGAGAGTGCAGGCCCAGGGGAAGCTTTGGACCGGGCAGCTTTCCTGACAGGAGTGGAGTCATCGTCCCCAGGTGCTGTGGGACAGGGTGGCCTGGGAGGGAGGTGGCTGGCGTTGCTTGGTGATGAAAGGTGAGCTCCGTGTCTGCTTTTCAAGCACTGGGGTTCCCATCTCTGCATCGTGTGTTCCTGGGGTAGACAGCGTGTGACACACAGGTGCTGTTTTCTTCCTGGCCACGCGTCCCCTGTGACTCTCATGCCCGTCACCCGCGCTTTATTGACATTCAGGCCACACGTGCGTGCCTGCATGAGATGTTATTTACCACAGAATCGTTGTGTGTTTGTTTGCTCTCTGGACAGATGACAAGACGTTCCAATGTGAGATGTGTTTCAGATTCTTCTCCACCAACAGCAACCTCTCCAAGCACAAGAAGAAGCACGGCGACAAGAAGTTTGCCTGTGAGGTCTGCAGCAAGATGTTCTACCGCAAGGACGTCATGCTGGACCACCAGCGCCGGCACCTGGAAGGTGAGGCCACCTGTGCACCTGCTGTGGGCCGGGAGAGGCAGCTCCTGTGGGGTGGGGCAGGGCGGGGTGGCGCGGTCAGCAAGGCCTTTGGGGGAGCAGTTCAGCTGCCTGCTCCTTTGCCTGGAAACGCCCACCATCCGATGGGCTCATCCTCTTCTGAGAACCTGTCTCAGGAGAGCAAGGAGCTGAGACACAGGTGTCAGACCTGCTATGCGCAAGGAGAAGCAGTTGGAAATACCCTAAATGTTCCACACTGGGGAAGGAGTTAACACTGGACGATTTGTAGGGTCGAGTGTTTTACTGTCATTAGAAGTGTTTTTTCAAAGATACTAGATATTGTGAAAAATGCTTTCAATATGACAGAAAGTGGGAAAAACCCGTACAAGAGCAACTAAGAGCAGCAGCCCTTCAAACACCCTTTCATTAAAATTTGGAAAAAATTATTTTATAATTACAAATGAAGCATATGCTTGTTGAAAAGAAGATGTGAGACCACAAAGTCCTGTGTAAAGTATAACCCTCCCGGGCACAGCGGCTCACGCCTGGAACCCCAGCACTTTGGGAGGCCGCAGCTGGAGGATCTCTTGAGGCCAGCAGTTCAAGACCAGCCCAGGCAACATAGCGAGGCTCTGCTTTTACAAAAAATTAGCTGGGCACAGTGGCAAGTACTTGTAGACCCAGCTACTCAGAAGGCTGAGGCAGGAGGATCACTTGAGGCTGGGAGGTCGAGGCTGCAGTGAGCTGTGCTTGCACCACTGTTTTCCAGAGCAAGACCTTATCTCAAAAAATATATATAAAAATAAAAAATGAAGTATAACCATGTCCATCCAAATAGGCATACACATGTGCCTTTGTCCCTTTTTTTAAAAAAGGCTGGAATTGTGTCCTGTGTACATTTTAGCACTTTCCTTTTTTACTTGACTCTTTTCTTCATGTTGATTCATAAAGACCCACAACGTTTTTCTTTGTGGTTCCTTGGGTGGTATCCTCAGGGCTTCATGAATCAAACCTGGACTCCACTTAGTGACTGGGCAGACTTTAGCAAGCTACTGTGCCTCAGTTTTCTCACCTACGCAGGGGAGACAGTACTCAGACCTGAACCCCTAGGGTTGCTGTGATGGTTGAACCAGACCCTGTTCTTGAAACTTTTCGCACAGCACCCCACACATAGCAAGCGCCTGTGAATGCCGGTAGCTATGGATGCTGCCAGAAGTCAACTGTTTCCAGGGATGCAGTGTGGCTGGGTCGCATTTTACAATTTAACGTAACTCGGGTCATCTTATGTGGGAGTAAACTCATGCTTTTGTGACTTTTATGGATTTGTCCCTCATATCGGAGCTTGGTGTAAGCTGCTCCTCAGACTCCTGTGTCTGTCATGCTGGGAGCCTTTGGAGAATGGTCCATTTGTCCAACGTCCAGCTTGCTGAGCATTTTTAAGTCCGGTTCTGCATTTACACCTGGCCAGGCAGGAATGCTCCCAGAATGGGTCGGCAATGTAGAAATCCTGATAAGTGGGCTTCTCTTTTGGTCAAAACTTACCTGTTTTGCATGAACATTTAAAAATCTGGGCCGGGCGCAGTGGCTCAAGCCTGTAATCCCAGAACTTTGCGAGGCCGAGACGGGCGGATCACGAGGTCAGGAGATCGAGACCATCCTGGCTAACACAGTGAAACCCCGTCTCTACTAAAAAATACAAAAAACTAGCCAGGCGAGGTGGCGGGCGCCTATAGTCCCAGCTACTCGGGAGGCTGCGGCAGGAGAATGGCGTAAACCCGGGAGGCAGAGCTAGTAGTGAGCTGAGATCCGGCCACTGCACTCCAGCCTGGGCGACAGAGCGACAGTCTCAAAAAAAAAAAATCTGTCTTGATTCCAATTTGGAACAATATGCCTCAAAACCATAAAGGTTTTATTTACCAGCCTGATGTTGGTTTGACATTAATTTGCGAGAGATGAATATTGGTATCTTTTAAATAAAAAATGCCTGCCTATTTTGCCATCTATAAGACCGTAAGTTGGCTTTGAGCCTTTAGATGGAGTGGAAATGCCTTCTTCCATAGGAGCTCATCATTGCTCTGCCACTTAGGAAAATTTAGCACTCGATGCCCTTGTATTTCCAAATGTTTCCAATGCGAGAACTGTGTCTGCAGCTGCCACGTACGTTGTGCCATCTCCCTTCCTTCCCTGGGGCTGCTTCAGGAATGGCGGTTCGTGCTGATGCCAAACAGTGTGCAGGTGGTGTTACTTACACCGCCAGGCTTCTGTCCCCACTGTGGACAGCCCTGTCCTCCCATGCACTGGAAAGGACACTGGCTGAAATGGGATCTGAGGGACCTTCGTGTGTTCTGAGTGTATTCACTGTCTTGCTGGTGGGGTTGGCAATTTCAGGAGTGCGGCGGGTGAAGCGAGAGGACCTGGAGGCCGGCGGGGAGAACCTGGTCCGCTACAAGAAGGAGCCTTCTGGGTGCCCGGTGTGTGGCAAGGTAATGCTCGCGGTCCGCATCGGAAGCTGAGATGGAAAGCACATCATCTTCTTCAGTTAAGACTCTATGAGCTGTACTTACAGAGTATTGCAGGGAAGATTTGGGGGGTAACAATGGGTGCTCAGGTTGTGTTAAACTGGTGTCCACCCATTTTAAACACTTGCCATTTGGATTTCTCTGGCACCTAAGATGGGTTTCCAGTGAGTGGGCTGAGAAAGAAGGGTTCTTCCTGGACAGCCTCTTTTCCTCTTTGCCATGATTTTCCACCTGAGCTACTCCCTGGCTCCCACTCTCTTGTATAGCATCATTCAGACAGTGACCTTGTGGTCAGGACTGGGGCACAATGAATAAGGATGCAGGGAGATCCAGTGGCTTTATTTTGCCTGTCACGCCGGTCTCCTCTGTGCAGTGGATGGCTGGCGTTCTGTAAGTTAGAGCGTGACCGATCCCATGGCAGGTGTCCCAGGCACGTTCAGTGGATGCCCAGCGCTGCCCAAGTGAGGAAAGGGTGATGTCATCCACGGGAGCACATCCATCCGAGGGCTGCGCAGTGAGGGGACCATCCTGGCACTAGCAAGAGATTCCCACACCTGGCTGCTGGGTGGAGATGCAGGATCCTAAACATCCAGCAAACACGCTGCCCCTCCCGGGAGAGCCCAGGGCCCACACCGTGGCACCCACAGCTGTCAGGCTGCCATGGCCCCAAGTTCTGTGCATAAGCACCTTGGTTGTGACTGGAGGTGACATAACTTCTTCGTTACTTAGCTTTCACTCAGGCGACTATAAGATGGCATCTGTGCTCAGAGGCCTAGGAACTGTCTGTAACAGGATGCAAAGCTCATGCTGCAGAGTAAGGGTTCTGAGCGGCTCCCAAGTGGGCTCTGGGCCCAGCAGCTCCAGCATGTCGCTCAGGTGGCTTTCGGAGCCGCTGATTGGAGGATGCCTCAGCCACAAACGGCACACATGAGCCCCAGAGCGATGCTCCTCCAGCGTTTCAGCAGCTGGGAGCACAGGCCCCCGCAGGAAGCCCAGTCACCGTCCCGCTGTCCTGCCTTCCAGCATGCAGTACCATCACCGAGCTTTTGACCTTTTAAAGAGAAAACAGAAATCTCAGTTTTTATATGAAGTTTCCTGATTTTTTTCAAACCACAGAGCGAGCCTGAGCAAATGAGTGAGCAGGTCGGTGTGGCTGGGGGTCCAGGTGACGCTCCGGACTGCGGGCTGGAGGGGCAGGGCTGGGGTAGAGCAGGTGAGTTGGAGCACCTTTGCGAGCTGGGCCAGCTGTGCACAGGCCACAGGTGGGCGAAGCCTGTGCCCCTTGTTCCCCGTCCCTGGTCTTTCTGCCCACTGACCTCTGCCCCTTGGGGGGTACTGGCCCCAAGTGCCTTCCATGCTGTTGAGAGATCGTATGTGCAAAACCAGCTCGGTGCCTGACATCCAAACACGTTTTTATTCTGTGTAGTGTTTATTGAATACCCACTGAGGGTTGAGGTACGTAGTGAAATAGCCTGTAGTTTGGATGACTGAATTATTTTTGTTTCCAGTTATTTCTCGTCTTCAGCCCAGTCTGTCTGTAAAGACCATGACACCTGCAGACTCTGTCCTCTCCTGCTCACCTTTCACCCTGTCGCATTGCCCCACCTAGTGTCCCTGGGATGGGGCACAGTGCTGTCAGCCCGTAAGTCATCTGCACATCTTGGAAGGAGATGTTGCCTGGAGATGCCGGCATCTTCTCCCTAGCGAATCACTCATTCCTTTTCATTTATCTATTGCGTTCTTTTCTTGAGAATGTGGGCATCAGGTGAGCTCTAGAAGGTCACACCCCAGGTTAGTTGGCCACTGGGAATGGCTATCCAGATAGAGGCCCGCAGAGCCCTGTGGGGTGCCGAGGTTTCTAGGGCCCTCGCAGTGGTCTCAGCCGCCAGCCTTGTCCACTGCTCTGTGCCAGTGGGGCCACATCTGTCATGTGGACCACGGTATTCCCAGCGCCAACCCCAGCCCTGGTCACAGAGGTGACCCCCTGGGATGGGTATTGGATGAATGGGTGCATCTCCATACCCGTCATGCCAGAGCAAGAAATCAGGGACATTGTGAATGTGCATGAAACACGGTATAAAAGCCAAGGGGGTAACTAGCTTTCTTCTTTGATATCTACTTTCAGAAAATGGCAGGTATTTCTGTGACTTACTGGTTCCTTGATAGTCCACCCGAGGGAAATACTTACATGAGCTAAAAAAATGGAGCTGAACTAACGTTTATAATAAAGACTGGCAAATGGTCAATTTTCTATTGTAACATAAGCACCTGTTTACATAATTCAGTGCGTAACCCTTATCCTGGCATCAGTGATTATTTGTATCTCTCGCACACTGAGGAACTGTTGAGACGCAAGGCCTGGAGCACAGTGCTGTGCTTCTGTCCCGGGTTGTGGTTTCCCTGGAGGAGCCTGGTGGAGAGGCTCCTTCCCATCATGAGACGCCGCAGCCCCTCACCATGCGGCTCCTCTGCCCACAGGTGTTCTCCTGCCGGAGCAATATGAATAAGCACCTGCTTACCCACGGCGACAAGAAGTACACCTGTGAGATCTGCGGGCGCAAGTTCTTCCGCGTGGACGTGCTCAGGGACCACATCCACGTCCACTTCAAGGTGTCGATCGCGTGCTGCCCTCACCCAGGCATGCTCATGGCAGGCCCCCGGGCCAGTGTCTGTCACAGTCAGCTCAGGCTTCCATAGCAGAATTCTGCAGGCGGGGCAGCTTCTGGGCAGACGTGCTGCTCGCGGTTCTGGAGGCTGGACGTCAAGGCCCCCATAGATTCAGTGTCTGGCGAGGCTCACTTCCTGGTTCATAGATGGCACCTTCTGTGTCCTCACATGGTAGAAGGGTAGGGATCTCTTCTATAAGGGCCTGAATCCTATTCTTTTTGTTTTTTGAGACGCAGTCTCACTCCATCACCCAGGCTGGAGTACAATGGCAAGATCTCACTGCATCCTCCACCTCCTGGGTTCAAGCAAGTCTCCCACCTCAGCCTCCCAAGTAGCTGGGACTACAAGCACCCGCCATAATGCCCAGCTAATTTTTGTATTTTTAGTAGAGACAGGGTTTCACCATGTTGGCCAGGCTGGTCTTGAACTCCTGAGCTCAGGTGATCCGCCTGCCTCAGCCTCTCAAACTGCTGCGATTACAGGCATAAGCCACCATGCCCCACCCCAAATCCCATTCTTGAGGGCTCCAGCCTCATGACCTAATGACTTCCCAGAGGCCCTGCTTCCTGATACCATTTCCTGGTGGGTTAGGATTCAACATGGGAATTTGGGAGGGTTCAAGTATTCAGACTACAGCAGCGTCCCCAAATAGTTGACAACTAGCCACATTTCATCTCTCCAAAATGAATTCTGTGACTGCGTTGGCCTCACTTCCTGTGGCCCAGCTGCCAGGCCCAGCTTCCCCGCCGTGGCTGCTTCCCATCCCGGACCTGGCATTTGCATCCCTCCCCGCTTTTGAGGAAAGGGAGGAACAGAGCGGAAGCTCTGGGAGCAGGGAGGACTTGGGGTGTGATGAAGGGCAGGAGAAGCACTGATCAAGAACTGTAGTAGTAACAGGTGGTATGGGAGACCCACTCAGGGGACTCCCCAGCAGTGCCTGGCCCTGGGTGCAGATTGAGATCTTGCTGGGCGCATGTGAGAGGTAGCCACGGGTGGCGTGGAGAGCGAGGGCAGCTCTGGCGTTTAGGTGGGGACCCCTGGGGACAAGCTGGGATGGACTGGGGCGTAAGTGTGGCTCGTTAGGGCCGTCATGGGCATCACAGAGGTATTTCTTCTGCATCTGGGGAAATGATTGTTCCTGGGGTATAGGTAACTGAGTGAAGCGTCTGCTGCACTGTTAGAAACTGGAAGTGTTGGCTGTTTTCTAGGACATCGCTTTGATGGATGACCACCAGAGGGAGGAGTTTATCGGTAAGATCGGGATCTCCTCAGAAGAAAACGACGACAATTCTGACGAGAGCGCGGACTCAGAGCCTCACAAGTACAGCTGTAAGCGGTGCCAGGTATGGCGGGTCTGCCCCGCAGTGCCTGGGTGGTCTGGAAAGGAACGTGGTAGTTTCAAGGCTGCAGGCCCCACACAGCAGGTGCCTTTGTGGATCTTGGAAGCAGCCCTCCCTCCCCAAAGGCTCAGGCCAGTGGTCCTACTGCAGACTGGGTGCCTGTCCATCACCTGTGCGTGGGAAGGCCAGCCCATGCCACCTCGGTGCTCAGGGATGGCCTATGTGGGTCTCACAGGCACACTCCAGGAACTTGCCTTGTGACCCGGTTCAGGCACACACATGAAGTGTGGGGGTCAGACTCCTAGAAGGTGGCTGTAGTGGCTGCAGGCTGGGGCACCTCTCCCCTCTCCCTTTCTCCTCCCCCTCCTCCTCCCCGCTCAGGCCTGAAGCCCTCACAAGGCCTCCCCCGTGCATGGAAGGGGCTCGTCAAAAAGGAGAGTGGTTTGTTTCCGAGGAGAACCGGGCTCTGAGTTTTGGGCATAAGGCCTTATGGCTTTGGAAAAGTTCCCCATCAAGCCTCTGAGAGTCCCTTCTGCTCTGGCATGAGCCGTGGGTCCTCAGGGCGTGTCGGGTGCCCTGGTTTGTGGACACAACCTCATTAGCTAAGAGGACCAGGGAGCTCATGCGGGTGTCAGCAGTGCCCCGTCCACCCGGCCTGCAGCTCACCTTTGGCCGGGGGAAGGAGTACCTGAAGCACATCATGGAGGTGCACAAGGAGAAGGGCTACGGCTGCAGCATCTGCAACCGGCGCTTTGCGCTGAAGGCCACCTACCACGCCCACATGGTCATCCACCGCGAAAACCTGCCGGACCCCAACGTGCAAAAGTGAGGCCTGGTTGGGGGCTCCTGGGTTGTGCCAGGAGGGAGGGGACATGCTTCCTTGCAAAGAGACACATGTTTTAAGGAGCCATTTGTAGCTTCGAACAAGTGATACCCTCTGGGTCCCAGGGCCAGGGCTAGGGGGCAGCAGGGCTGGGGGCGGCAGGGCCGAGGGGCAGCAGGGCCAGGGTTTATCCTGTGCTTCCACATAGTCTCCTGGCACCAGCTGGCCATGTTACAGGAAAATAGCAGGGTTCCTGCCCTGCCTACAGAATGACCCAAAATGCTTTTTCCTGCAGCAATTAGGTTTCATTAATGCCAGGCCACATCTGACATACAGCCCATAACCCAAGCAGTCTGCTGAGTGAGTGACTAAACAGTCCCGTCCAGGGGCGCTAACGAAGAACCACAGCCGGCACAGCCTAAAAACAGACACTTACCATCTTCAGTCCTGGAGGCGGGAGCTCAGGGGTCATGGTGGCGGCAGGGCCGCCACCTCTGACACTTCTCTCCTTGGCCTGTAAATGCCTTCCTCTCCCTGTGTCCTCATAGGGCCGTCCCACTGTGCATGTCTGTGCCCAATCTCATCTTCTTATAAGGACACTGGTCAGATTGGTCAGGAACCACCCTGATGGCCTCTTTTCCATGTAGTCACCTCTGCAAAGACCCCATCTCCAAACAGTCACATTCTGAAGTGCCAGGGTTAAGACTTCGATGTAGGAATTGGGGGGGTTAAGATTCAACCCGTGGCAGAGGCTCAAATATTTGCTGCTTTTATCATCCCCGTGGCACCTTGTTGCCTCATCTTTGCGGAGGAAGGTGCTGGGGAGAGCGCCCTCGCTGCCATGGAGCCCCAAGGCTGTGCAACCATCCTGAGCTTGTCTCTGGTTTCAGGTACATCCACCCCTGCGAGATCTGTGGACGGATCTTCAACAGCATAGGGAACCTGGAGCGCCACAAACTCATCCACACAGGTGCGTGTCTGTCAGGATGTGGGGCCCCACATCCTACATCCCACATATTCTACACACAGAGCCGTCACACCTTGCCTCTCCCATGCCTTCCTCTGTTTCTCCATCTTTTTCCGTCCTTATCAGCCCTGCTACTCGGAGCCCAGTGCCCCCTGCCCCCTTACCCCTGCAGGTCCTCAGGGATCTACTCCAGCCATAGGACCCCCGGGAGGGCTCTGGGGAGGCTGCTGAAGAGGCGACCCCATCCCTGTCACTGCACTTCCAGCTGTGGGGGAGGCTGGGCCCCTCTCCTTGGTACGTCCTTTTTGTGGCCACCGCAGATCAGAGCTCCTCGGCTCTGAGTTGCGGATTGCCTGTGTTCTCAGGTGTGAAGAGCCACGCCTGCGAGCAGTGTGGGAAGTCCTTCGCCAGGAAGGACATGCTGAAGGAGCACATGCGTGTGCATGACAACGTCCGCGAGTACCTGTGCGCTGAGTGTGGGAAAGGTGGGTGCAGGTGCGGGGGCCACGGGCCAGGCTCAGCCAGGCCGCCCAGCTGCAGGACTCTGGAAGGGGACATGACTGAGAACTGGCACATCGACCATAGTGTGAGAGGCATTGCCAGAGTGTGGCCCTGGAAGCCCATAGGCTTCAGTCACTCACTTAAAAGGAAAGAAGGACTCGAGGCAGGATTTAAATCAGTAATCTGCAAGAAAAATCAAGTAGTCCAGAAAGCAGAAAGATGTGATAAATTTAAAGGCAGAAACAAATCATTTTAAAAGTAGGAAAACAATGCAGGATCTAATTGTTTAAAATACAGAATGATTCTCAAAACCACCACGGGGTCAGAAAGTAGATGCAAAACCCTCAGCGTATTCACTACGCAGACTAGAATTGGCTGTGTGGTGAGAGAGGAATTCACCACGGCCGAGGAATCTTCATTGTAATGACAGAACATTCATTAATAACAAACCTAGTAAATAAAATGTCTCAAATTAGTAAGCAAAATAGAAATATAATTCCAGTGCGTGTCATAATTGTAACCCATTCCTGTTTGTTTTGAAAAACAACTTCCTAAAAGTTTTGGAGCAGCAGGTCTGTCTTGGGCTGTGTCAGGCGACCCTGCCCATGGTGACAGTGTGAAGGAAACACAGGAGCCCGATGAACTGCACTCACCGGATGACCCCTATAAGCCCCGGTAGAATAACGCTGCATGTCAAAGCCTAAAAGAACTGCCTGCAGAAAAGGCCAGAAGCGGGATATTTCCTTTCCCCACTTCCTGGCCCTCGGTTCCTCGCCTCAGAGGCCAGCGCAGGCTCTTGCCCCTCCTCCAGGGTAACTTTGCGCAAGGACGGCACATGGGTGGTAAAAAGCAGCGCATGCACCTCACCAAGATGTATTTTTTAAACAATACAGACAGGTCTAGAAGGTGGTGGTGTTACTCTCCCCTCAAATCCCAGCCAGTCCTCGCAGAGCCACTGCAGTGGTTTCTCTGAACGGAATGTTGGTAGCAGTGTCTGCCTGCCTTAGTGAGAGGCTGGCTTGCTTTTTGTCCCCGTCTGCCTTAAGCTCCCAGCCCCTTTCACCACCTCTGCTTCCCTTTCCTCCCCAATGCCCCAAGAAATAAAATGTTTCACACACTGTGGTGAGCCTGGCTGGAGGGGTCCTGAGTAGCGTGTAGAGACAGGAGGGCCAGAGGTGGGGGCTTATTCAGGGCCAGGCCTCTTAGGCAGAGAGGAGCCATACCTGGGTCCCCTGCAGGTCCCCAAATGCCACCAGGTGCCCTGGGAGGTGAGGGGTGTGGGATAAAGCCACATTTTATAATGATGTAGAGATTTTAGTGTTTGAAATGTGTTATTTAGTTGCATGGTTTTTTAAAATGAATTCTGAATAGTTGAAATAAGATGCTGGCATTAATACATTAGTTGCCAGGTTTATTTTACATAATACTAAATTTCAGTATTATCTTGTCATGTAACAGTTGCTAGTGCATACTAGCACATGCTTGTGCTTATTTTTTTGATACTTTGCTGTTTTTTTTTTTAACTTGAAAATACATCTTGGAGATCTTTTTATATCAGAACATGTAAATATTACCTGATTTTATTTTTCAAACCCTTGGTACGATTCCACCATGTGGATTCATATAACCAGACCCTTTATTTATAGTTTCTGGTTGTCTTTTTATAGTCATTTATTATTACAGTGTTCCTAGAAACAGTGTCGCATATTATTTACATTTTTTTCTCCAGAAACTCTAGCCCTGACCAGGGACTTAAGTGTTGGGGACCAAGTGGGAGGCTGTTAGAAGTCGTGAGAGCCTGTCACCAGCAGGCAGGGGCGGGGGCCCAGCCAGTAGGTTTTCTGCATGTGTGGAGGAAAACATGTTGTTCAGAATCACATCATGGGCCTTGAAATACTCAGGAATGATCCGCAAGAACTTAGTGTGGCCGGTGAGAATATGACACCAGGTGTTGAAAGCTATACAAAAGGCATGCCCTGTTTGGGTTTGGAAATTTTAAGTATTTAAAAAACGTCAATTTTCCCCATGGTAATTTGTAAACAGATTGAATCACAATCCCAGTAAAGCAAGCTTCACTCTCTGTGTGGCACTTGTGTTTATTTTGAAACTGTTGGCAGATTGTTAAATGGAAGGAAAAACGTTACTGTCACCAACGCTGGCTGTGGTGGGGAGGTCAGAAGGTGGAGATGCCATCTCTTCTGTATTTCTGGTTTTTCTATGACTGTGTATTAGTTTTGAAATTTGGAATATGTTCATTTCAGAAGCAGGAAGAGGGAGGTGCTGGGGTCTGGGTGTGTCAGCAATGACCGGCACTCTTTTTTTTTTTTAATCAGAAAGATGAAAAGTAACTTTTTCAGGTGCAATCACTCTTCGGTCATTGGTAATAGGCCTGCAGGTGCCGTCCCCACCCGAGGGCAGGAGCCCTGCAGCTGTGTGTGCTGGCAGCGCGGCTTCATCGCGGGGCGTTTGCTCCCCCTGCTGGCCCAGCCACGCAGTTTTCTCTTAGCCAGGGAGGTCTTCTGGCCCAGCCTCGCAGGAGCTGGTGGACAGTCACCCCTGCATCTGGTGAGGGTGGAACTGGAGAACCATTCACCAGCTTACAACAGAGCTGTGTTCAGGCTCGGTAGTTCTTCCCCAAATGTGGAGGGAACATGGTGGCCTGGGAATGCAGGCTGCCCACTGCCCTGGGCAGGCACAGTGAAGGCTCCTCCTTGGGGTGGGGGAGGCTGCCTCTGGGCTGGGTCTCCCTGTGCCCTGGTGCGTGTCAGCCTCCCGGGCAGGTGTACCAGGCCTCCCTTGCCCATGTCCCTGTGGGGGGCTTTGTACAGTGCTGTCCCTGCCAGCCCCCTGCGCCCTCTGACTCAGCCCCTATGCCAGGGCCATCCTCTCTTCACTGGCTGCATAAGTGAGGCTTTGGAGTATTTCACCTTCTTAGATTGGCTTCTTAAAGGTAGATTGAAAACCACTTTTGAAACCATCTAGTGTCTGTATCCTAATCATCACTCATATTGTCAAGGTTGAAATGAATCCTTAGTCATACTTATTAATCTCTCTCACCAAATTCTCCTGCTAGGTTGCCATGGGCACGCAGGGATGTTTACCCACAGCCCCTGGTGTTGCTTGCCTTTTCGGGGCTTGGCCAGGCCCTGGCAGGAGTGAGTGCACCTGATGTCACAGTCTTTCCCGGCCTCTGGGCAGTCACTTCCCAGGTCTCACTGCTAGTGAACTGACTGGGACCCTCGGGGGCCGGCCCACGCCCTCACTGGTACTGCCGATGTCTGTGCCTGCCCCAAGGTCTTGGGCATGGGCCCCCAGGTGGGCTGCATGGGGGTGTGGCTGCCTCTGACTCGCTGTGTCCTCGAAGGTATGAAGACCAAGCACGCACTGCGCCACCACATGAAGCTGCACAAGGGCATCAAGGAGTACGAGTGCAAAGAGTGCCACCGCAGGTTCGCGCAGAAGGTCAACATGCTGAAGCACTGCAAACGGCACACGGGTGAGTCCGAGGCCTGGGCCGCACCAGCCACGGCACTCACTGCATAGGGAAGCCAGGTGGGCCCGTGGGGGAAGAGAGACACCTCGAGACCCTTCCTCTTTGTGAATCCCAGTGAGTGCCTGGTTCCCCAAGGGAGCTTCCTGGGGCCATGGTGAGTGGCCATGTGTCTCAAAAGGTTCCCCTCCCCGCCACAGAGGCTTTGTCAATCGCAGTGCATGCTGCACAGCTCACCTCAGGCATTGGGAGACTGGTCAGTCCTTAAATGTCCCTCCCATTCAGCTGTTTCTCCCACAGGAATGTGCATAAGAAATAGCGACCAGACAAGGGCCAGGGATGTGTATGCAAGGTTGCTTGTCATCTTTTGTGTTAGGGAGAGTGCCGGAAGGTCAGATCTGTAGCCTCAGTAGGGCAATGGCCAAGCCATAGTGCACCCAGAAGAGAGCAAGGCATCCCCTGCATGGCACACACCACCATGCCCAGCTCATTATTTTAGTTTTGTAGAGACGGGGTCTCGCCACATTGCCCAGGCTGGTCTTGAACTCCTGGACTCAAGCAATCTTCCTCTGGCTTCCCAAAGTGCTGGGATCACAGGCATGAGCCACCGTGCCCGGCATCAGCTCTCATTTGAATTAGTCAAGTTTTGAAGAATCACATTTATTTTGTCTGAGCACGGCAGTTCTGTTCTCTCTTATCCTTGGCGCATCTGTGCCCTCCTTGCCATTGGTCCTGATTTCAGTTGCTGTTTCCTCTCTCGTTGTTGTATCACGTGCTGCCTAAGAGCTGCCTGGACTAAGGGAGGTGTGGATACATTAATGCTTTAAAGAAATTCCCATTGTTTTTCTCTGTGGATTCCACTCTCTGTGTTCTCAGACAGCCTTTCCCACATTTCATGAATTTTGATATGAAACGTCACCATGGAAGCATAAACTTTCCAAGCCACACTTTGCCGGCTGAGGCTGGAGATGAGCGTTCATTGTCTACTGTTTTCTTGCAATTCACCTTCTCCTGAAGGTTCTGCAGTTCCTAGGACATGTCAGGGAGAAGACTGATGTGGACTTATAACACTCATTAAACATAGGAAGTTATGTGCACCATTCTCTGCAGGGATTAAAGATTTCATGTGTGAATTGTGTGGGAAGACATTCAGCGAGAGGAACACGATGGAGACCCACAAGCTTATCCACACAGGTAAGCAGGTGCAGCCTGAAGGAGCCTTCGGGGCTGCATGCGGCAGGCTGCCGGGGCTGTCTGAGTGCCTGCGGGGGTGGAAACAACTTATCTAGACGGTTCCAGAACATTTAGTGGCGTCTTGGCTTCATGGTGGCCCCTTGGCCTCTAAAGATCAGCCCACCACGGCTATCAAGTATCGCTTCTTGAATTTTCTCATATTGGTGCAGTGATGCAGCTGCTGCCGGCAGTGCTCCCCAAGGGACAGAGGCTCTGAGCTCACGTGTGCTCGGGTACCAGCACTGGCTCTCTCAGGATGGGCAGGGCGTGACAGGCTTCTTGCCTCGTGCAGCAGGTCAGGGTCATTGGGATGGCTGCACTGGTGACCTGTGTCTTCCTTTCCACGTGCATGTGTGTCTGCGTGTGTGTGAAAAGTGGGCAAGCAGTGGACATGCTCCGTGTGCGACAAGAAGTACGTGACCGAATACATGCTGCAGAAGCACATTCAGCTCACACACGACAAGGTGGAGGCGCAGAGCTGCCAGCTGTGCGGGACGAAGGTGTCCACCAGGGCCTCCATGAGCAGACACATGCGGCGCAAGCACCCCGAGGTAAGCTGGTGGCTGTGCCCCCTCCGTGCCCCGCCAGTGGGCCATGCACCGGACACCCCCACGCTGGCACATGGCCCACCTCCCTCTGCAGACCCCAAGTACTGGAGGCGGGGCCTGAGTCTTAGGTGCCTCTGTGACTGACACTGTCTGCCACCACATAGGAGGCGCTTAGTGAGTGCCTGGGAGAGGTTAGGAGAGCCTTAGGCGGACCTTTGCTAAGGTTATAAATTACATCCTCCCTGAAATTATGGTAAGATGGAAGCACAGCCCTGCCACTCCCCCAGTTCTTCCCACTCACGGAACTAAATATGCAAAATGGGGGCCCCATGTGGTGTTGGGGCCGAGTATGACACTGAGGATGGGGAGGGGGAATTGTACAGATGCAGGCAGAGCCCAACTGCCCTGAAAGCCTGCTCCACAGGAAGGGCCGGGATGTTCCATAATTAAATGTGCTTTAAGGACTACCCTGAAAAACAAAACCAGGGGAAAACTTGGTTGTCAGGTCACAGAAAGGAGTAGACTCTCAGCGTAAAAGCAGCAAAAGGAGTTGTGAACACAGGTTTGACTCCATAAGCACTCAGAACAAATACGGGCCAAAGGAAAAATGAAAAATCTGGACTGGGTGCAGTGGCTCACGCCTGTAATCCCAGCACTTTGGGAGGCCAAGGCAAGTGAATCATGAGGTCAAGAGATCAAGACCAGCCTGGCCAACATAGTGAAACCCCGTCTCTACTAAAAATACAAAAATTAGCTGGGCATGGTGGCCGGAGCCTGTAATCCCAGCTACTCGGGAGGCTGAGGCAGGAGAATCGCTTCAACCTGGGAGGCGGAGGTTGCAGTGAGCTGCTGAGATTGCACCACTGCACTCCAGCCTGGGTGACAGAGTGAGACTCTGTCTCAAAAAAAAAAATAATAATAAATCTGCATAGGCCGTGACGGTCTTAGGCAGATAGACCCTGTTAACATTAGCGATAACATGCACTGGCTGAGAAACACGCAAGGCGCACTCAGGGTGTACACGGAGAAGGGAGCTCATGCAGGAAGAACAGCCATAGTGAAAAACACACGGAAAGGCGCTCAGCTTACCACGCATCGCAGAAAACACAAACGGTAGCGGCGGCGGACGGCATCCTTTGCCTGTCGAGGGGTCAGGTTTTAGATTCAGAGTGACCACACTGGCCGGCTGGCATGAGTTGCTGCCCGCACCATTGGATGTTTTTGTTGAAGGCAGCATCACAGTATTTCTCGAGTGTTTAATAAATGATTCTTCCAACCCCTCCACATCCTGCAGTAGGAATGTGATTCAATTAGTGATGGTTTAGCAGTGTGTTTGCCTGCACACACATGCTTACGCGGATCCGAAATGAAATTGTGAAATGCTCATTACATACGTGAAAGAGCAGTATGTGTTGTGCACATATATAATGTGTGTATATACACGATATATGTCACACACATTGTGTGTAATACATAAATGAGACAGGTAAAGAAGGAAGCAAAACATCCCACGGTGATTTTTCTCGTGTTCTTGAAGTTATGGGTAATTTCTTGTCTTCACATTTTTCTACATTTTCCAATCTCCTATAATGAAAGTGGCTTCCTTTTGAAATTGGGAAAGCACCGTCTGCTTCAGGCGGCATCAGTCCGTCGGCTCCCTAGTTTGGGGGCGATCTGGGACATCGCTGTGTTCCTGTTCCTCTGCAGCCTGATCAGGCTCCCAGGGCGGTGCAGGGACTCAGCCTGCTCTCCGGTCCGGGAAGCCAGGGGACTGTGCTTGCATACTCTGCCCTGTGCCCTGCTCAGCGAGGAGCTTCCCCTGAGTTCCAATGCTTCCCTTTTCATGTAGTGGCCAGCTGGTGTTTTTCCTAGACAGAGTCGGGGGAGCAGGAACCCGAAGCGCCAGGACCACCTTGGCGTCCCAGGGGCAGGGCAGGCCCTACAGCCCAGGCAGCAGCCCGTGAGCAAGGCTGGCTTTGGGCGGTTCCTTTCCATGACTGTGTGGGTTTATAGACTTCAGCGTATTGATAGTGTGCACATCACTTTTGCACACCGGAGTTTTGATGTGCATAGCTGGGTGGAGAGGCCTTACTGATAAAGGCATCTCCTATAAACACTGTCAGGCAGAGCCCTCTCACCAGGATTAAACCACTTCCTAAGGTGGCGTGACTGCATGCTCACCTGTGCTCTGCTCCTTCAGCCGCGCGGTGTTACCTGTCCCCACCCCTCAAGCCCAACCCAGACAGAACCAAGTGACTCGAGGAAAGCCTTCAAGACCCAGAGAAGGTGGTGCGGGGGGATTTTGTCTTTGTTCTGGAACCAATTTGTTTCTCCAGCCTTTTACCCTGTGCTCTCTTTGTGTCATTCCTTTTGATCATCTCACAGTTGTTTCTCCCTACATTAACTCAAACAAATGCCTACCAGTGATGTGATGGGCCAGCCAGCCAGAGTCCATCCCTGCCCTCCTGGACTTTCCAGTCTGGGTAGGAAACAGAAAAATGAGAAGTAGATACGCAAAGTGATTACTAGAATAGAGAGTATGGAAGAGACAGCCCCAGACAGCAGTGTGAGGGGAAGGAAGGGGACTCGGGTCGGCTTTGTGTAGCTGTGTGTTTGCCGCAGTGAGGCCTGGCTGAGAGTGGGACTTCAGGGGTCCCCCGAGCCTGTCCCCATTGGTGATGCCACAGATTCAGGAGGAGGAAGGTGTTCATTGGAGTCAGACTAACAACTAGTTAAGTTAAACTAGTTACAGTTTAACTGTTGGACCAGTTAAAACAGGCATAACTTAGAGATTCGGAATCTTTTAGGATTGATACTATTTTGTGACTCCAATCTATGGTTTCCCTCTTCTATAAGCTATGGTGGTGCTGGTGGTGTTGGTGATGGTGGGGGAGATGGTAATGGTGATAGGGATGGTAGTGATGGTGGTGACAATGTTGGTGGTGATGAGGGCAATGATCGTGATGGAGGTGGTTGTGGTGACGATGTTGGTGGTGACGATACTGATGACAGAGGTGGTGGTGGTGAGAGTGGAGAGTGCATCCACAGCAGTCTGGTTGCTTTTGCTCAGGGTCCTTTGCGAGTGTCACAGTATAGATCTGTGCTCAGTGTCAATGAGAGTTACACTGGAGTCTTCAAAACCATTGCAGGATTTGTTAACTTAAAACACTTACTGGCCAGCCTTTGTTTGCCGTCTTTTCCACGAAGGGGCCCAGACCTAGTCATGGAATGTAAATTTAACGATGCACTTCTCTTCTTTTTTAAATGAGTTACGTCCACAAAGCATGGTCTGCTTTTCCATTTTTAACTTCCTTTAGTTGATCAGAAATTTAAAGATGTTTGCAAAGCTGTTTGGGTGAAGCATCCTCACAGGCAGGCTCTTGCTAATTTTAAGCCCCTCCCCTTTATCACGCCTTCCCCGCATGTTCAGCTGCCTCTGTACTTGTGTTCCATTGTCTTTCTTATGGTCTAATTAGGTCATCACAAGAACAAACGCAACTGCTGTAGCAGGGTGTGAGCAATGAAGGTCACTTACTTTTGGGCAGGATGCACTGAGCTGGTGGGAGGGGCCCTGTGGGCACACGGGGTGTGCTGAGAACCCTGTTCAGTGTGGCCATCGGAGGGAAGGTAGGGGCAGGGCATCACTTCATCGCAAAACCAACAAATGAAAGCACTTGTGTATGGATTCAACTGAAAAGCACGATGCGTAAGGCACAAATGTCTCATTTTTGGTGATTCCTCATAGAACAGGTTTACTCTACCGTATCTTACCTTGTTGTGGTCTTCCTTGGAATAACGGAAGCACCACTGAAACCTCACCCCTTTGGTGTGGGGCCAAAAAGGGAGGATACAGTCTCCCCCTGACCTGGGGGAGTGGATGTGAGATGATACAGGGGCAAGAGCATTGCGGGAGCGTGAAATAAGGGGTGAGGATGAGCCCCGGGCTTCTGGACAGTTTCGAAGTCAGAACTGAACAGAGGAGACTGGGAAGTGTGGGGGATGCCTGGGAGGGAAGGGCAGGAGTGGTGCAGATGGTCCCGAGGCATGTGTGGCTTCTGGGTTCCCGCCTGCATCAGCAGCACCCTGACCCCTAGCTCACGCCCTGTGCTCCTCATAGGTGCTCGCGGTGAGGATTGATGACCTGGATCACCTCCCGGAGACCACCACAATCGACGCCTCTTCCATTGGCATTGTCCAGGTGAGTGGCACAGGGCTTCAGGGGCTCAGAAACATTGGGGCAAGTGGACACCTGCAGAAGAGACCTGAGGGGCTTGGACAGGCCGGGAGGGAGCAACTCTGGGCAAGCCTGTGGCTGGGGTCACCTGTTTTCTTGGCTTCTCTTCCCCTCAGAACCTTTTAGATCATCTCCTCGTTTCTGTAGTTTCTGTGACCTCAGTTTGTTGAATACTGGTATATCTCACTTTGGAAAACAGATGTTTTCCAGAAAAAAAGAAATTAGAACAATTGGCTGGGCACAGTGGCTCACGCCTGTAATCCTAGCAATTTGGGAGGCCAAGGCAGGCACATCACTTGAGGTCAGGAGTTCAAGACCAGCCTGGCCAACATAGAAAAACCCTGTCTCTACTAAATATACAAAACTTAGCCAAACGTGGTAGTGCATGCCTGTAATCCCAGCTACTCAGGAGGCTGAGGCAGGAGAATTGCTTGAACCCAGGGGGCAGAGGTTGCAGTCAGCTGAGATTGTGCCACTGCACTCCAGCCTGGGTGACAGAGCAAGACTCTGTCTCAAAAAAAAAAAAAAAAAATTGGAACAATCATTAAATTGTTCTAAGCAAAATAAGCTTAAACATATCGATTAGATGAACTTAGTTTTTAAAGAAATTTTTAGTTAATACTATATTTTTAGTCAGTAAAAATGCTTTTATTTCAGAGAATGATGAAGATCTAAGATCACATGTATGCCTCTTGTTCTGAAATAGCGCTTTAGAATGCAGTCTTGATGAAGGGGGTTGGGTCCGGCTGAGTGACGTGTGGCAGCTCCAGCCTCAGCCCCAGAACCCACAGGCCATTTCTACCCTTGGCAAGTCACAGGCATGGGAGGAAGGGAGGAAGGGACGTCCCACCATGACCACGATGTAGGCCCACACTGGGTCTGTCTGCCACTGGGTTAGGACCAGGTCATGTGGAACGGTACAGGAAGCCTGAGAGGAGTGGCAGGTGACCACTCACCAGCTACCACTGCCCCACAGCCTCTGTGAGCCTGAGCGAGTGTGGCTGCAGAGCCAGCCTGGTTCAGAAGATGTGGTCACAGCCCAGCAGCGCCCTGGACACTTGCAGGGAAGTGTGCGGGGATCCACTGGCATCATCACTGCAGCTGGGCCCTTGGTTCCTTTCCCCTGCAGTTTTTTGTGGTCAAATCTATTTTAATTCAAAATTTTTTTTTTTTTCCAGTGGATTTGTTACAGCCTTGGGGAAGAGAGACCTGATTTGAAAGCATTTTTAGCCTTGTTCTAGGAGCTCACCTGGGTGGAAACATTCCCCTTTACCCAGTGGCTTGAAAGGTTTCTAAAAAGTGTTTACATTTTAGCATAAAATACAACTTTTAAAAATACGACTTGTTGCCGGGCACGGTGGCTTACGCCTGTAATCTCCGCACTTTGGGAGCCGAGGCAAGCAGATCATGAGGTCAGGAGATGGCGACCATCCTGGCTAACACGGTGAAACTCTCTACCAAAGAAAGAAAAAACAAAAAACAAAAAAATACATATATATAAAATACATATATATATGTTTTTGTTTTTGTTTTTTTTTAAATGTGCAACTAAAGGAACTTGACCCGATCCTTAGAAATACAAGACCCAGCTGTGGTCACTCTGTTTCCTGTGGCAGCTCGGTGGCCCACGAGCCTCCCCACTGATTCGAGAGTATGTCCAGGGCAGTGCTGGGGCTGTCCTGGCTGCTGCATGACGTGACCGACTAACCTGGTTCTTGGCTGAAACTGATTTTCCTGCAGCCTGAGCTGACTCTGGAGCAGGAGGATTTGGCCGAAGGGAAGCATGGGAAAGCTGCCAAGCGAAGTCACAAGAGAAAGCAGAAGCCAGAAGAGGAGGCGGGCGCTCCGGTGCCCGAGGACGCCACCTTCAGCGAATACTCAGAGAAAGAGACCGAATTCACAGGCAGCGTAGGCGACGAGACCAATTCTGCAGTACAGAGCATTCAGCAGGTCAGTGTGCTGCTTTATCTCCTGATTAGGTGCTGGTCACTTTCCCTAAGCATGAGAGCCCTATGTGTGACTCCATCTTTTTTTACTGTACACAGTGTACATGTGGACTTCACGTGGTTGAAGGCAGCAGACATATCCTATTTTTCACTTAGGCATGTTTCATGTAAGCATTTCTGAGTTCTGACCTACAAATCCTGCTTGTCATTGTTAGCAGCAATATCCATTCTAGCATGTTGAAGAGGGATATCCCTGCCCGGGTGGGAATTAGGTGGGCTGTTTGCAGTTTGGGGAGATCACAGATGGCCTGCCCAAGTCCCCTTATGATGAAAGCTCAGCCCTGTGCATTTGCTGACTAGCTGGAGAGCAAGGATCCCTCGGTCTGGAAGGTGAAGGCAATCCCACAATCCCACTGTCTTGACTGGAACCTTCTGTCTTGCTCAGACTTCGTCACTTTTGCTTTTGAAGCCTCTGTTTGATCAGTCTGTGTCTAATACTGCACTTCTCTCTGTTGATCTGGGGGATGGTAATCTTGATTGCAGAAGTTCTCTATTTATTTGGCCTTTCATCCCTCTCCATGAAAGAGAATGCTTTTTCTTGTTAGCGATGGGTACTGCAAATACTTCTATTGCTCTTTGTAGTTTTGTGGGGGGATTTTCATTTACCAACAGCAGGGCACTTCGGAGGAATGAATAGAAAACGAAGCATCTGTTTTCTTTTTCAGGCTTTTTTTTTTTTTTTTTTCTAGCCAGTGAAGTTAATTTGTTTCTTAGTTCCTTCTCATTGCCTTCATGATTGTGTGTTTTTCTTTTTTGCTGGAATTTTTTCAGAACAAAATTAACTCCGTTTCCTCTTTCATGGAAGAATGTCGTGCTGCTTGTTCCCGGGGCGCGGCGTGTGGTTATTCCGGCAGGGTAACACAGAGCACATCCTGGGGAGGTCCTTGCGTTCCCTGTTTTGCAAAAATGAACCGATTTTTGTTGTGTGTGAATCTTCCAGGTAGTGGTGACCCTGGGTGACCCAAACGTGACCACACCGTCGAGCTCAGTTGGCTTGACCAACATCACCGTGACCCCCATCACCACTGCAGCCGGGACTCAGTTTACCAATCTCCAACCGGTGGCCGTGGGACACCTTACCACCCCCGAACGCCAGTTACAGCTGGACAACTCAATCCTGACCGTGACCTTTGATACCGTCAGCGGCTCGGCCATGTTGCACAACCGCCAAAATGATGTCCAGATCCACCCCCAGCCGGAAGCCTCGAACCCCCAGTCTGTGGCCCACTTCATCAATCTGACCACCCTGGTCAACTCCATCACGCCCCTGGGGAGCCAGCTCAGTGACCAGCACCCGCTTACATGGCGGGCAGTACCCCAGACTGACGTCCTGCCACCCCCGCAGCCGCAGGCACCCCCACAGCAGGCGGCCCAGCCCCAGGTGCAGGCGGAGCAGCAGCAGCAGATGTACAGCTACTGAGCTGCGTTCCGGGAAACTCGGGGCAAGAACTGCAGAGGGATGTTTGGGATTTGTTTAGATTTGTTTGCTGGATACCAAACAAAAAGTCATACATTGCAATGTAAGGTTGACTTAGCTTTGCAGAGTATCTCCAGATCCCCCGCCAGCAACCATTACAGTCTGAGATCAGCTTAACTCTAGAAGTGACCTCTGGCAGGCAAGAGTTTTAAACTGGATGGGGTTCCACACTATGCCTTACCAAGGCAGTAAGTCCTGGGCCGGGGCCCCATCTGCCTCCCCTTACAGAACCAGTGTTCACCTGACACGGGGTTCAGGAAAGTGAGGCTGAGAGAGAAGCAGGATGGTAAGAGGCAGAAGATAAGTTATTAGGAACACCAATGGTTTTTTTTCTTTCAGAGCTTAGTTCCTAGTCTGAGAACACAGACAGTATTCACAGGTGGCAGCAGGGAACATTTTCTCCTCGCTTCTGGATTTTTTTGCAAGTGAGCAGATAGAAGTTAAAGTAACGTTTATTCTCTTTGAACTAGGAGTTGAGTCGGTTCTTATACAACTATGGGCTGAAACCACATGTGAGGTGTGCTGAGCCACATGTGATCCTGCAACCTTCGAGATCATCAAGCTCATCATGGACAAGGGGTCACATGAGGTCACTGACTCCAGCTCAAAAGGCATCTTAGTAATATCCGTGAATCAAATTCCAATAGTTTTTTTTTAACTTTATTTCAAACATACAGTATGTGTTCAAGGCTGCTATGGCCAACATTGTGTTTTAGTTTTATGTTAACATGATAAAGTCGTGTGCACTGTAGGACCATCGGTCCCTGTCCACCCTTCACAGCTGCCCAGATGCAGAGGGTCGTGCAGCTGAGAAGTGAGCCTCCCTGTGGCCGCCAGCGGCTCCCCCGGGTTGTCCCAAGATTCTCTGCAATCCAAATGCGTCCATTCTGGCTGAAGCGCAGCCAGAATCCCCCGAGTGGAAGAAATGGGGGGAAATTCGTATTTTCCTTCTGTTTAAACTTCAATCCCAAAAGTTGGTGTATTTCATGACCAGTTTTCTATAAAAATACTGAATGAGTTTGGCTCTTTACAGTGGAAGTGTAGGTATTTCGGAACCACAGAGAAAATGCCGTTTCCTGCCAGGTGGTAATGAAAGCAGAGAGGCTAGTTCAGTAATAGAAGCATTAATTGCCCCTAAAACTGAATGTGCGGTTAACAGCCAGGTCTGTGTGTGCGGGGACACGTGCTGTCATGTCTGCATACCAGTTTCAGGGCAGGGGCCAGGGTTGGGGGAGGCACCCAGCCCCTCCTGCCCACAAGAAACACTGAGAGGTGTGGGGAGAAGTGTGCTCTTAACTTTCCTGGTACTCTGTTGAACACTAGCCACAGTGAGAGGACAAACCTGCCTTAATGTGTCCTGCTTTGCCAGTTATCCCAGATCCTGTATTCACTGGGAGTCCATCTTGAGGAAACACTGGCATGGCTGAGTAATTGCTGAAGAGCAGTCCTGATGTTGCCAGCAGAGCAAAGGATGGTTGTGTTTTTTCAAAATGCAACTTTCTCAGCACCTCACTCCACTCCAAACCGGACTTTTGAGACTAGGGCTGGAATTGGTTTTGTGCAATATATGCCTTCGTGAACAAGGAAAGTTCATCCCCTGGCAGCACGCAGGAGGGTCTGCGGGGCTCACCACCTCACCTCACCCGCCATCACTCGCGCCCAGCTCTCACCTTAATAGTGGGAGATCATTTGACTTTTAATTTATGAGAATTATTTTATGTTATTTATGTATATAATTAACTGTTTTATACATAATAGTTGCATCAAATGAACTCGGGCTTGGGGTGATATTGTCCCCATTCTCCAGATGCAAGTGCTGCAGGCATCCATGGAATCAGCAGGAGACCAGGGCTCCTAAAATATATTTTTAAAAATCAGTATCGATTTCTTTTTGCCTTTGCAGAATCTGAAGGACAAATGACCTCGCAGAGACTCCCAACGAGCCTTGGGCTCATGACGAACCACCCACTAGCATTGATCTTTTATTCCTCTTCTCTATAAAATAAAGGCCTTGGAAATCACAATTTTATTTTTTTAAAGAAGTTGTTTTAGTGCCTAGAGTAAGACCGCATCAAATGTTTTTAAAGAACCTAATTTAGATTGTGTGGTATATACCACTGCTTATCTCAATACACAGACACCTCATACTTCTTGTTGTGAGAACTCTAAAGAAAAATCAACCTCCCAAGTTTTCTGTAAACATGTGGTCTTCATAGGGTCACTGTCTGAGGCAAAATGGGTTGTCTTAAAGCAATTGCTACGAATTTGCATAAAAGAAACTAGATAGCAAAATACAACCACCACGTGCCACCCAGCCAGAAGAGTCCTCAGCTGTACGCGGTTTTGCTATCGATCATCGTGACAAGAAGTATTTCGTTTTTAAACTGATCCAAGGTGCACAGATGTATTCATAAAGGAAGACATTAGATCCAGCCATTGTGGCCAGCAGGCTCTGTGGACCCATCTCAGTGGAGAATTTGTTTTGGACCCATGGCTCCGTGCATCTGTGGACTCGAGTACCATCCGCTGGTGTGAGTCTTGCAGGGAGGCCACAGGTACAGCTGCTCCCTGTGAATCTGGTCTCTGGGTTGAGAAGGGGCCTGGGCCTCTGCAGTGCTCTAGCGTGTGACGTGTTCTCAGGAAAACGTTCTGTGCCAAGTGCCGCCTCGCTGTATCCGGCATGGGACTGCACTGGAGGGACCGGCATGGAAGGCAGACCTCCTGTACCTCTATCATTCCCATTTGCAGCATCCAAAGGCGGAAGGCTCATGGCTTCCCTGCTAGAGGTGGCATCTCGGGCCTTCCTGTTGGATTTTGAAAGGCATTAAGACTGTTTGGAGATGTTGGGTGTATTTCGTGTCACATCCATTTGTATGATGATGAATAAAAGGTGCTGTGACCCGTGTTTTCAATGGCTGGCCTTCTGCTCCCACTGCCTGTTAGGAAAGGTGGCGTAGTTGGTATGCTTTGAGAATGCTCGCAATTTCTGCTGTCAGCCACATCTTGATTCCTCTCAGATCCAGAACTCATAAAATGTTTGGATAACGTGAAATGTTTCCGTAGATATTAAGGTATCAGAAGCTTTCACAGGGATTGCCCAAAAAAAAAAAAAGCAACAAAGAGAGTACATGTAGCATTTTTTTGTAAAGCTTAGATCAAGAGAGAACAGGCACCAAGAAGATCAATAGCTAGAGAGAGGCGAATACTTCAGCAGGCGTTTCTTTGGGCAGATGGTCTGGAATGACCGCTTATCTTATTGATCTTTTGATCAAATATTAAACGATGTATTCTAATTTGCTTTTTTTTTTTTTGAGACGGAGTCTCGCTCTGTCGCCCAAGCTGGAGTGCAGTGGCCTGATCCTGGCTCACTGCAAGCTCCGCCTCCTGGGTTCACGCCATTCTCATGCCCCAGCCTCCCGAGTAGCTGGGACTACAGGCATCCGCCACCGCGCCCGACTCATTTTTTGTATTTTTAGTAGAGACGGGGTTTCACCGTGGTCTCGATCTCCTGACCTTGTGATCCGCCCACCTCGGCCTCCCAAAGTGCTGGCATTACAGGCTTTTGAGACAGTGTCTCGCTCTGTCACCCAGGCTGGAATACAGTGTGAGATCTCAGCTCACTGCAGCCTCCGCGCCTCCCAGGTTCCTGTGATTCTCCTGCCTCAGTCTCCCAAGTAGCTGAGATTACAGGTGCCTACCTACCACCCCACGCCTGGCTAATGTTTGCATTTTAGTAGAGATGAGGTTACACCACGTTGGCCAGGCTGGTTTTAAACTCCTGGCCTCAAATGATCCACCCACCTCAGCCTCCCAAAGTGCTGGGATTATAGGTGTGAGCCACTGTGCTCGGCCTGCTAGGTCATTTTAAAGTTAGGAAGCACCTTACATATCCAGTTTTCTGAAGATTTGATCTATGAGAACCACACCTTGGATACTTTTGTTGTATTTTAGATAGCATCTGGCAGCAATGAATTCTCCTGCCAGAAAGTAGGATTCATTCATTTCACGTTTGGCCAATTGTGAGCATGTCCTTGTGTGCCAGACCTGTGTGGTTCTCATTGCACACAAAGGCAGACTGAGCCTTTCAAAACACTCTGCAGGGAGAAACGGTGGTGATGTTAGCATGCACGTTCAATTCATCAGTGCCCCCATGTTTCTTTCTGGAGTGCAAATTGCTGCCTAGTGATTTGCTCCGCTAAGAGTCATGCAATATGGTGAAAACTAACAAGGACACAGTCTGAATACGGCCTTTTCACAAGTGTTAGACACAAGCTCCCGTAGAGAGAGGAAGAGAGCAGGCCGGCCACTGGCTTCTTCCCCATCAGGTTGTACAACTGGTGTTGAGTGTATCCTCACAGGGGTCCTTGTTCTGGCATGACAAGGATGAGTGACCTTGCCTATATGGCGGTACAATCATCAAAATCATCTGGAAGTCGCCCTGGGTTGCCCGAACAAAGCTGGCTGGGGCCTCCCCTCCCATCCGGGCCTTGCTTCTAGTAGAACTGACAGCTTCCCTTCCCTTAGCCAGGGAATGTGACTCCCCTGAGCCCAGGGTTCCCAAGTACAGGCAGCTGGCATTCTGTGTCCTGGAAGCATAGCAGCCACACCCAGACTGCCTTGGAGCCAAGTAGCCTGTTTTTTCCCCACTGACAGGCTTGCCTTCTATGTTTTATAAAGAGGGAGACCGTGGGGAAGGCACCCTTCGTTGGAATGTAGAACCACCTGTCTAGAGACACACCACTGCCCAAGCACACCTCTGGGTAGAGGGAGGACCAGACCCAAGACTTCACTCCTGCCAACATAGCCTGTTCCCCGAGCGAGACGTTCAGTTCCTCCTGAACACTGGTGCATCTGTGAGAAACAAACTCACCCGTCCAAACCCAAAGAACGGACTCAGGGACCCGGAGAATAGCAGAAGTGAGACTTCTAATGACGGTCTTGCAAGATTGGTTGTCTGATGGGTAGGCACACCCAGTGCAGTTTCAACAAGCAATTTATCCCCTAGTGTGCAGGTCCCTCCCCAAGTTCCTCACAGGTTGAGCTCTATGGGCTCACAATCTTCCCAGACATCACCTATTGGTTGTTGGGCAGGGGTTTTAGGTGTCTTTTTAGGGTTGTCCTGCTGCATTTTGTTGCAGCCCACAATGCACTGCAATCCTAGTAAGCTCAGGGGCTCTTCAAGCATTTGACTTATGAGCTAAGTAGCTGGGCAGGCTGATAAGAATAGACAAAATGAGTTATTTTACAGGCAAGTAAACTTTCATCTTAGACTAAATTTGATTTGGTGAGGGCAATGAAGGGGGAGTGGAGAAAGGGGGAAGGGGGAAGCTGACAAGCAGGCATTGACAATCCAAGCAGGGGCCTAGTGTATCCTGTTTCTTCTGTAGTTTGCTGACCTAAGCCGATTCAAGGCAATTTGTCTTGGAAATAGATCACTGCATACATTACTTCCTTCACGTCACCGCACTTGCATCACAATTTGGGGCTTGACCTGACCACCAGCTGTTTCCTTCTCTTGAGTTTTAGTCACAAAATCTTGTAAGCAAGGTAATGAAGGAAAGAGGCGCCTGCCTCCATGTTGTAGGAAACAGCCTCTAGAAACCCAGAGACTGCCCTTGCTGCTTACCTAAAACCGCCTGGAAGAGGCATGCCGGTCGCAGGAGAGTCCTATGTGTCCTTTGTGTTTTGCCATTTTTTCCGTGAATTAAAGCGTATGATTCTTCTCTACCTGTGAGTCTCACAGGATTCAAGCTCAACACATCCAGCTCAGAGTTCACATGCCCTTTCCCCGGCCTGGCCTCAAACCTGGCCCTTCCCCACTGACCCTATGCTCAGCCAACAGCCCTGTCATCACTAAACACACAAGCTCAGAGCCCAGCTTCATCCTGGAATTGCCCTGCTTCCCACCCTGACATCCAAGTGTTCGCAAAAATGTCCAGGTTTTAAGACCAGGTGTGGTGCCTCACACCTGTTAATTCTAACATTTTGGATGCCAAAGCAGGAGAATCGCTTGAGGTCAGGAGTTCAAAACCAGCCTTGAACAACATAGTGAGACCCTCTCAAAGGAAAAAAAAAAACCGTCCATGTTTCACCATGTCCTCCACTATTTCCCCAACTCCAGGTTTCCAGCTGACACCTCCTAAGTGCCTGTCAGCTTCCACTCTTGTCCCAGGAAGTCTATTCTCCATGCTGTGGCCTCAGGAACTTGAAGGTGTACATTCTACAGTGTGGCCCACACACCAAGCCTAGCGTCCTCCCTCGGATCCTGAGAGCTCTCTGAATACCCACAGATCCTTTCTGCAGGCTCCAGGTCTGTAGGGCCTGGCCCTGCTTCCTGCCAGCCAGTCTTCTCACCCCCACCCACCCCTCACCAGGGTCTTGCATCTGCCATTCATACTGTATGGAGGGGCTCACACAGGCAATTCAGTTCTCTGATCTGAACATTCCTGCTTCTGACCTGCATGGGGTAGGAACTAGACTTAACTCTTCTGCTTGAACCAGCTAAAAAGCCCAGACATGGCCACGCGTGGTGGCTCATGCCTGTAATCCCAGCACTTTGGGAGGCCGAGGTGGGCAGATCACTTGAGGTCAGCAGTTCCACACCAGCCTAGCCAACATGGGGAAACCCCATCTCTATTAAAAATACAAAAATTAGCCGGGTATGGTGGTGCACACCAGTAATCTCAGCTACTCGGGAGGCTGAGAGAGGAGAATCACTTGAACCTGGGAGATGGAGGTTGCAGTGACCCGAGATCACCCCACTGCACTCCAGCCTGGGTGAAAAGAGTGAGACTTCATCTCAAATAAACAAACAAAATCATAAAATAAAATGTATAATAATACTAGCACTGAGGCCAGGAGGAGGCAGTGGAAGTATTCTGTGTAAGATTCTTATGTTCTATGTGAAGTGGTAGACTCATTTGAAGGTGGATTACAGTAAGTTAACGTTGGGTGCTAGAAACTCTAACGCAATAGCTCTCACAGAGCAAAGTTACAACTAATGAGCCAACAGAGGTGATACATGAGGAATGCTCAATTAATGCAAAAGAAAGCAGCAAAAGAGGAAACAGCAAGATGGGGGATTTAAATCCACTGTATCAATAGCTTTCAACAAAATGATCCGAACACCCTAATTGAACGGCAGGGATTGTCAGATTGGAATTAAAAACTAGGAACAGCAGCAAGACCACAATCTATGGCTTCTATGAGAAACTCACTTTAAAATAGAATTATCTGCTCTGGAATTGACACTCCTCCCAGCTGCTCCCAACTCACAGGGGAGGCCCAGTCACCTACAGGGGCCAGGACCTATAGGTCCTACCATGTCTGTGGGCTGCACATCACTGCTCAACAGCACTAAAGACCACCCCAGACTCTACAAGGTGGGTCATATTATCCTCCTCACTTTACACACGAGAAAAGTCATGAAGTCTGATAACTTGCTCCAGGCAACACTGTTGGAAAGTTGCAAAGTTAGAATCTTACACCCATACCTGCCTGATTCCAAACCTGCACTCTTGTTCCTCCTGTGACACGGCCTGTGAGTCTTCAAAAGGAATATAGTTGAACCATACACAATCATTGCTTCTGTAGGTCAAAAACTGCCAAACATTAGTTATTGCATGTGGTTCAATCTGATGCGATTGAGCCATATGACTTTATTATTTTTGCCAATTTAGTTTTCTGAATGTTTGAATTCTCAGAGTCCAGTATTTAAGTGCTGTTGAATTTTGTAAAGTGATGAGTGACTTAGTGATGAGTCATGAATCGTCTGCCCTGAGTAAAAGTCCCTAGGGTAAATTAGAAAAGGTGAACATATTCATATCATATGCTTATATATCATAAACATTATGTGTTTATGACTATTTAAATTTTTTATTTTAGGGTTTCTTGGACTGGAATCAAGTGTAAAGTTGACCTTATGTTTCAGAGCTATTAGACATGGTAGGCAAAGTAATTAAAATTTTTTTGAAATAATAGACTCACAGCAAATTGCCCAGTACAGGGGAAATCCCATTAACTCTTTTCCCAGCTTCCTCTAATGGAAGCAATTTACATACTCTTAGTACAATTAGCAAAGCCAGGATATTGACACTGGTTCACTACTATGACTACTACAATCACTGAACTGGCCTGCAGACTTCATTCAGATTTCCCCAGATTTTACACACACTCATTTGTGTGTGTGTAGTTTTATGTAATTTTTTTTTTTTTTTTTTTGTTGAGACAGTCTTGCTCTGTCGCCCAGGGTAGAGTGCAATGGTGCAATCTTAACTCTCTGCAATTTCCACTTCCCAGGCTCAAATGATCCTCCAGTCAGTCTCCCAAGTAGCTGGGACTACATGCACACACCACCACACCTGCCTAATTTTCTGTAGATGGACAGGGTTTCGCCATGTTGCCCAACCTGGTCTTTAACTCCTAAGTTCAAGTGATCTGTCCATTTTGGCCTCCCAAGTGCTGGGGTTACAGGAGTGAGCCCCTGTGCCCAACCACATGTAATTTTATCCCATGTATAAATCAGTGGAACCACCACAATTAAGTTACAGAACTGATCTATTTCCTTGAAAGAATGCCTTCAAGTTACCCCTATGCAGTTGTACCCATTGCTCCCTCATTCCCTAGCCTCCCTGATCCCTCTCGTTCCTTACCCTCCCCCATCACTCCTCATTCCTTAGCCTCTCCCATCCCTACCCCATTCCCTAGCCTCAGGCAATCACCATCTGCTCTCTGCCTCTATAATTGTCATTTCAAGAATGTTATATAAAATGAAGTAATACATTCTATAACTTTAAGAAATATGGTATACTTGTCTATCAAGGTATTATTCTTTACATGTTAACCATGCCTTTTTTTTTTTTTTTTTTGAGACAGAGTCTCACTCTGTTGCCCAAGCTGGAGTGCAGTGGCACAATCCTGGCTCACTGCAACCTCCACCTTCTGGGTTCAAGCAATTCTCCTGCCTCAGCCTCCCGAGTAGCTGGGATTACAAGCGCATGCCACCACACCGGCTGATTTGTGTATTTTCAGTAGAGACTGGGTCTCACCATGTTGGCTAGCCTGGTCTCAAACTTCTGACCTGAGGTGATCTGCCCACCTTCACCTCCCAAAACCATGATTTTTAAATGGAAACTTTTATTGAGATAGCAGATCACATAAAATCAACTTTTACTGATAACAGATTCACATAGTTATCAAAAATCATTGAGAGATCTCTTATACTTTGCTTTCCCCCAGCGGTAAACACTTTGAAAAACCATTGTACTAGATCACGGTTAGAATTGACTTTGATACAATCCACTGGTCTTATTCAGGTTTCATTTATACCCTGTATGTTTATTAGATTCTATACAATGCTGGTGTATCATTGTGTTGGTCTGTGTATCTGCCCCACATCATGATACCAAGTATGTCACTTTTTGAGATTGGTTTTTCCTTTTTGCTTTTGAGACAGTCTCCTTCTGTCACCCAGGCTAGAGTGCAGTGGCTCAATCTCAGCTCACTGCAACTTCCGCCTCCTGGGTTCAAGCGATTCTCCTGCCTCAGCCTCCTGAGTAGCTGGGATTACAGGGGTGCGCCACCATGCCCAGGTAATTTTTGTATTTTTTTAGTAGAGATGGGGTTTCACCGTGTTGGCCAGGGTGGTCTTGATCTTCTGACCTTGTGATTTTCCACTCGGCATGATACCCTAGAGATGCTCCCAAGTTGTTGGCTGTATCAATAGTTCATTCCTTTTCATTGCTGAGGCCATTATGTGGATACACTATGGTTTCTTTAGGCATTCACCCATTGAAGGACAATTTTGGTTGTTTTCAGTTTGCAGCTATTCTGAATCAAAGTTGCTATGAATATTTATGTGAGTATTTTTGTGTACATAAGTTTTCATTTCTCTGGAATAAATGCCCAGGAGTAAGATTACTGAAGATCAGTGTATAGGTTTCTGGGGAATAATAATTGTGGAACTGCCTTATAACTAATGTTAAATCATTTCAAATGTGGTTTGTATTTTCCATGTAACTAGTATTGTGCAGTACAGAGGTTGTACAAATTATTCATGCTGTATTCTAAGAGAAAAATTTAACAATTCAGATCATAGTTTGGGGAGATAAGAAAAAGAATTTGCCCAGTTCAGATGAACCATGGGGAGAAAAGGCTCCCAACATCTTTTAACCATGTTTTTTCTGGGTCTAGGTGTTGTTGGAAGACATACTTCCTTAGCCACCAAAGCTTTGAAGCTTCAAACCAATAGCTGAATGTGTTCCATCCAGTTGGAATTATCACTTGAAATTTTCAAGTCTTCATGAGACTCGAAAACCCTCATCTCCAATGATTCACTTATTAATAAGATCACTAATGAATTCTTCAACTTTGTTCATTAAGTTATATTTGTTGTCCCTTTTCAGCAAATGGTAAAACATGATCATTCAAGCCTTTGAATTCTCCATGCTACCTTAATGATTAATGGAATGTTACTGTCCAGTAGAAAATGGTTCTTTATGACAAATGATCTTTATTATGCTCGATGATTACATAATGGAAATAGCAAATAAAAAAGGCATTTATCTGACATAATTATTTAAGTCTTATGTCTAAAATTGTAGTACATTCTGATGCCCCCTGGGTACATGTTGGCATTTAAATATAGAAGCTAGGGGTGTATTATTGTGCCTTATTTAGTTTTAAACTATCATATTCCCTGGACTGTCCCCACACATCCCAACCATTCCTATATAACCTTCTAGTGCCCAACTTGGGATGGTCTATTAGAGAGCCTTGATGGATAAAATAAAAAACAGTGGAAACTCCCAGTAAATACCGCAGTGAAAAAAATACCCATGTCACATGCTCTAAGTATCTTAGTATCCCAAGCTCTTTTCTTACTGCAGTTGGTTGTCTACTTGGTAGACTGGACACTGATTTGTTTAGGGCTTTAGAAACAGAGCTACAATGTGTTCCTAGATTTTCAGTTATTATGTAGGTCTTGAAAGCATCAGTAAAAATATAAAATTGAAAAGAATTCTATTTAAATATCCAGCTCATCAGTTTAGGATAAGACAAGGAATAGCCCGATGTGCGATCATCAGTCATTCTACTAACATCGGCTCAGTCGCTCCCTGAAATAATTGTTCTCTCATTATTAGATGATTTAGGTTTCCCAATAAAAGGATAGAATTCATTGTCAGTAAAACTGAATCATTCATTACTATTACTTGAGGGAGAGTCTCACTTACGTCACTCAGACTGGAGTGCAGTGGTGCGATCACAGCTCACTGCAGCCTCAACTTCCTGGATTCAGGTGATTCTCTTACCTCAGCTTCCCGAGTAGCTTGGACTATAGGTGTGTGCCACCATGCCCAGATAATTTTTTTTTGTTTTTTTTTTTTTTTTGTAGAGACAGGGTTTCACCATGTAGCCCAGACTAGTCACTAATCCCAGGACTCAAGCAATCTGCCTGCTTCAGCCTCCCCAAACGCTGAGATGACAGGCATGAACCTCCACACCTGGCCTCCGTAAAACATCATTACAAAATATTGTCTGAATGAATCTGTAATTTGATGTTTATGGAACTGGGTTTCTTTTGTTTTTGCATCACTGTCAGTACTTTGGGAGAAATTGGGAATTTTGAGAGGCTGCCAGGCCCTTACTCAGGCCGAATAATTCCTTTAAGGAGAACGAGAGCGTGGATGGTGCACACAAGGCTAAAATGCATGGGCCCTAATGAAGAACATCCCTCCAAAATTCAGTGGAAAGTTCCTGAAACAACCAGCAAGCAGGCATATGTACCACCAGTTTTTTTTTTTTTTTGAGACGGAGTTTTGCTCTGTTGCCCAGGCTGGAGTGCATGGCGCGATCTTAGCTCACTGCAAGTTCCGCCTCCCGGGTTCAAGCAATTCTCTTGCCTCAGCCTCCCGAATAGTTGGGATTACAGGCACCCAACACCACGCCTGTCTAATTTTGTATTTTTAGTAGAGATGGGGTTTCTCCATGTTGGTTAGGCTGGTCTCAAACTCCTGACATCAGGTTATCCGCCCACCTTGGCATCCCAAAGTGCTGGAATTGTAAGTGTGAGCCACTGCCCCCAGCTTGTATTTGTTAAAAGCTAATAGCCACATTTTCTTAATCCAGTCTGTCACTGATGGACATTTGCGTTGATTCCAAGTCTTTGCTATTGTGAATAGTGCTGCAATAAACATGTGTGTGCATGTGTCTTTATAGCAACATGATTTATAATCCTTTGGGTATACACCCAGTAATGAGATGGTTGGGTCATATGATATTTCTAGTTCTAGATCCTTGAGGAATCGCCATACTGTTTTCTACAATGGTTGAACCAGTTTACAATCCCACCAACAGTATAAGTGTTCATATTTGTCCACATCCTCTCCAGCACCTGTTGTTTCCTGACTTTTTAATGATTGCCATTCTAACTGGTGTGAGATGGTATCTCATTGTGGTTTTGATTTGC
>NC_037670.1:21227828-21269755 GCF_003255815.1 Theropithecus gelada
TTTTATTTTCTAAGTGTATGACTCCATAAACTTTGAGCTTTGATGATCAGTTTTTCAGTTTCCCAGGGGAATTTATAATTTTAATCTCATCACTGTGGTTACATCAAATCTGAACTTATTTTAGAAACTGTTAGTATGAACTCGACTAGACCATATTGAAAGCCTGGATACTTCTATGCTGACATTTTTATTTTTTAGAAAATTATGTTTGGTTCATTAAAATCCCATCCTGGCCAGGCATGGTGGCTTATACCTGCAATCCCAACATTTGGGGAGGCCAAGGAGAGCGAGAATAGCCTGAGCTGAGGAGTCTGAGACCAACGTGGTCAACATCGTGAGACTTCCTCCACCCCCCACCTAAAAACTAACAATAATAGTAAAAATGTCATGGCAGCTGCTCCCAGAAGTTTTTGTTTCACTGTATTTTGGAAATTAGAGTTAAAATATTGGCATGAAAATTATACTGTTTTAGACTTCTGACTGGTTTCTTTTTAGTTAGCTATACCCTCTGTCCATTGTGCAACAAGGTTTGTGCAAACAATCTCATCTCTGAGATAGGTGGGCCTTCAATTTTGATTTCTGTGATAACAGGTAACAGTCAAGGACAGATCAGAAAATAGGTAGACAAAAGTAATTGAGGCTGGTTGTAAATTAGGAAACATTTATCCTTAAAGCTGGGTAGTAAGCCTTAAAATATATACGTGGTCGGTGTTGCACACTGAGCTATAATATGGGTCTTTTTACTGTCTTGAAAAATAAATGTGTAATTTTTAATGTAATAGATTCAAAAGAACCTCCAAGCAGAGCTTATAGACTCTTTTGGCATAAAAAGCAGGGCATCTCTTCTTGAACTGGAAACCCAGGGTGCATCATGTCCCTTAGGGAATGACATCCACGCCACTGCTGCCCTCACCAAGAGCCAGCCCTGTCAGTATCTACCCAGTCCAGGTGATGGTGTGCTCCCTCCTCCTCATGCAGACACCTCTGCCCTGCTCTGCATGCTGGGGAATTGGACGTGCATACTAGCCAGTCACAGACAAAAATTATTTCCACAGAAAATGCATTATAAAAATGTATCTGAAAATGTGGGCAAATATGAGTTCTTGGTTTTAATCATTCACATATTTAAAATGTTTCGTCAGGCCAGACGCGGTGGCTCACGCCTGTAATCCCAGCACTTTGGGAGGTCGAGGCGGATCACCTGAGGTCAGGAGTTCAAGACCAGCCTGGCCAATATGGTGAAACCCCATCTCTACCAAAAATACAAAAATTAGCCCGGTGTGGTGGTGCAGGCCTGTAATCCCACCTCTGCCTCCTGGGTTCAAGCTATTCTCCTGCCTCAGCCTGAGTAACTGGGATGGCAGGTGCGCACCACTATGACCAGCTAATTTTTGTATTTTTAGTAGAGACAGAGTTTCACCACGTTGGCCAGGCTGGTCTCGAACTCCTGACCTCATGATACATCCACCTTGGCCTCCCAAAGTGCTGGGGATTACAGGTGTGAGCCACCGTGCCCAGCCCTAAATGTCAATTTTAAACAATTAGTTAATAATGGATCCATTTTGGTTCATCAGCTGTAATGAATGCACATTAACACAGATCTGGCAGGGATGCAGGAGCAGAGAGGGTGGGTGAGAACTCTGTGCTTTCTGCCAAATGTTTCTGTGAATCTAAAGCCACTCTAAAAAAATTTAAGTTTGTTCATTTAATCAAGCATTAGCGGGAGATCAAAATGTTTCAACCCATAGGAGACTGTCCAGCATCTTCCTATGTTAGGCCTACATCTCCCCTACAATTAGATTGGTACATATATATATATATATATATATATATGTATATATATATATCCAGGAGCGCAACTGCTAAATTGTACGGGAGATATAAGCTTAACTCAGAAATTTGCAGCAAAAACTACAATTACTTTTGCACCAACCTAAGATAAATGAAAACATATCCACAAAAGACTTACAATGTTCATAACTAGCTTCAGTCAGCAGAGGCGTCCGGCTAGCGGGGATTCTAAGAGGGGAGAAGGGAGACAAAGACAGAGTGGGACAAAGTCCAGGAGGCAGGAGAGTCTTCCAGGACAGGAGGTTTTCAGTGCCTGCTGCATATGCACTGAATTTTTTTTTTTTTTTTTAATTGAGACCGAGTTTCCCTTTTGTTGCCCAGGCTGGAGTGCAATGGCGCCATCTCAGCTCACTGCAACCTTCACCTCCCAGGTTCAAGTGATTCTCTTGCCTCAGTCTCCCAAGTAGCTGGGATTACAGGCACCTGCCACCTCGTCTGGCTTTTTTTTTTTTTTTTTTTTTTTTTTAAAGTAGAGATGGGTTTTCACCGTGTTGGCCAGGCTGGTCTCAGACACCTGACCTCAAGTGATCCATCTACCTCAGCCTCTGAAAGTGCTGGGATTACAGGCAAGAGCCACCATGCCCTGCCCCTTCTGTGGTAATTTCTGGACAGTCTTGACTCTTGAATGTCTTGGCCTTCATGTTTTAATTTCTAAGCATTCTTTCTGATTATCTGGTCCTTCTTGTTCCCTCCTCTGTTCTAGTTTCATGGGTGACACATCTTTCTCTGAAGATCTGAAGCTTCCTCTGCTGCCCATCTCTGGACTGTTTCTTGTTTCCTGCCTCTATGTACTGGAGGTTTCCTCAAATCTCTGCAAGCCTGAAGGTTCTTGGGGTATGGGTAGGGATTGTGGACCTGTCAGCCTCACTGGTCACTTTCCTAAGGGGCCCCCAAATGCCAATATGTAGAACCTGCAGGTCCTCTGCATGGGGGATGGTGTTACATAAGATCCATCTGGCTGGCAGTGTTCTGGAAGCTAGGGGGCAGGACAGGGAGACATGAGTCATGCTGGAATATTCTGCAGGTCTTGGGCTGCCCCTGATGTAGCTGAGTGTGGAGCTTCTCCGGTTCAGTCTCATGTGCATACACACACACACACACTTGTGCACGCACACCTATGACAGTTACTACGGGACTGAACGAAGGCGGATGAATGCAAAAATGAAGACAAAGACAAAAAGATCTGTTTTAAAGAAGGGGTTAGGGGGCTCCTTTCTTCTAGTGAGCAAGGGCCCTAGCCTCTAAAGTCCTTCATATTTACGAGGTAGAATCAACAGGGAGCCAGAGATAACGACTGGTCAGCTGCTTGATTTATCACAGGTTTGCATAATTGCTTTCTTTATACAACAGGCTTCAGATGTGGCTGTAGATAATCACAAGAAACACTGCACCTGCGGCAAGACTGCCCTCAGCAATCCTTCTGGCGGCAGACACAGTTTATCAGTCTGCCAACAACCTGCCTTCGTGAGTTGGCTGTTTGCTCATATACCCTCCCCAGTGGTATGCTGAGTTGGTCACGACCCTCATTCTTTCGACCTTCAACACACCCATGACCACAGTGCATCCTCACACATCCACACATGTGCATGTACATACACAGTGTAAATAAAAGTAAACAGGAGGAAAGGCAATCCAAGGATAACATTTTAAAAAATTAAAATTTTGGCCAGGTGCGGTGGCTTATACCTATAATCCCAGCACTTTGGAAGGCAAAGGTGGGTGGATCACCTGAGGTCAGGAGTTCGAGACCAGCCGGGCCAACATGTTGAAACCCCATCTCTACTAAAAAATTAGCTGGGTGTGGTAGCACATGCCTGTAATCCCAGTTACCAAGGAGGCTGAGGCAGAATTGCTTGAATCCAGGGGGTGGAGGTTGCAATGAGCCAAGATCACATCACAGCACTGCACTCCACACTGAGCAACAGAGACTGTCTCAAAAAATAAAAATAAAAATTTTCGTGTGCTTCACGGTCAGACCTTTGATCTAATCCTGCTTCCCACTAGATAGGTCTTAGACTTGAGCCACAGTCTTAATATTGACTTTTCTTTTAACAAATTAAAAACGAGCATTTAAATGCCATACTTTGCTTAAGCTTTAAATTACAATTCAGATAAGTAGTCATAAAGACATGTTTGACTCTAACGTAAAGGTTACGTTAAGGTACCTTTCATCCGAGTTTCCTGCAGCGCACGGGTACGTCCAGTGACCCCTCTGCTGGGGTAGGTGGGTGTGATTTCACCACACACGTCTCTCAGACCTTGAGATCACAAGTCAGAACACGTGCAGGTTGCTGAAAGCACAGAAACCCTGATTTTTAAAGAACGTATTTCACACAGTTGCATATATAACTTGGACCTGTTATTTCGTAACTTTCACTTTTCCCAAATATAGTATGCATAATTATTTGCATGATCATCTCAATTCTCTTCTTGGGTCGTGTATTTTATAGTTTTAAAAATAAAAATGGTGGCCAAGCATGGTGGCTCACACCCGTAATCCCAGCACTTTGTGAGGCCGAGGTGGGTGGGTCATCACGTCAGGAGTTTGACACCAGCCTGGCCAACATGGTAAAACCCAGTCTCTACTAAAAATCCAAAAATTAGCTGGTCTTGGTGGTTGGCACCTGTAATCCCAGCTATGTGGCAGTCTGAGGCAGGAGACTTGCTTGAACCTGGGAGGTGGAAGTTGCAGTGAGCCAAGATCATGCCACTGCACTGCAGCCTGGGTGACAAGAGCAAGACTCCGTTTCAAAAAAAAAAAAAAAAAAAAAAAAAAAAAAAAAAAAAACATTTTTTTTTTTTTAAANATACTCATAGCAAGGTTACTATGGTCAAGCAAATGAACATGTCCACCACCCCACAGCTGCCTTTTATGTTTTGTGGTGACAGCCCTTGAAATCTCTCTTGGTAAATTTCCGGGGTACAGCACAGAATTCTTAATTACAGCCCTCAGGCTCTGCACTGGATCTCTAGACTCAGTGGTCCTATGTAACTGCAACTCTGTACCCTTCTAAAATTATATATTGTTATAGAAAAATAAATGTTTTGCTGACCTTTAAGATTGATAGCAAAAATAATTAAGTCATGAAAAAATTAAGCATGTCCATTGCTAACTAATAAGCTTGGAGAGTGGGAAAAAACAGGGAGGAAACAGGCATTTTTTAAAACTGTAGGTAAACTTTGACTAATGCATCTCCCCTTTCATTTTCAGAATGGTGCTCTCTCTAAAGGTTCACCCCAATGAACACAGTGCAGCTTGCTTTGGCAGAAGTTTCCCATTTACGTAAAATTATCCGGCATAAAGTGTAGAGGAGAGCATTACTGTTTGGAGGAACAAGTCCCCCAAATATGCATTTACATTATGATAAAGAGTCCAATAGAACGCTTGCATTATCCATGTTTATTTTACTTTGTACTAATATTTTCCTTGCCTTATGATTTATTTCTGAGACAAGGTTTCACTTTGTTGCACAGGCTGGAGTGCAGTGTTGTGATCATGGTTGACTGCAGCCTCAAACTCCTGGACGCCAACAGTCCTCCCACCTCAGCCTCCAAAATATCCAGAATCACAAGTACATGCCACTGTGTTTCCTAATTTTGTTATATGGGGAGATGGGGTCTGTTACCCAGGCCAGTCTTGACTTCCTGGGCTTGAGGTACCCTCCCACTTCTCAAAAGGTTGGGATTACAGACACGAGCCACTGTGCCTAGGCATTTTTTTTTTTTTTTAAATTACAGCTCCTTAACTTTTTTTTCATGCTGAAAATCTCCATCCTTTACCACACAGCTAATAAGATTCCACATCACATTTCCTCTACCCTTCAACACACACAAGGCAGTCTCAGTATAACACCAACACTCAGTCAACAAGGTGCTTGTAAGATAAAGGGGTTAAAAGGGGTTAAGACGTCTGTCTGTCTGCCTGCCTCCCTCCGCACGCACCCACCCGTCTCTCTGGCTCTTTTCTTTATTCTTTTTGCCTTTAGTATAATTTTCCACCAGTAGCGCCTCACCATGTGACGATATCCAATAGTCCTTTCATGGTTGGCAAAACATGTCCGGATTTAGGTTCCTGGTCTCACGGACTTCAAAAATGAAGCAATGGAGCCTCCCGCTGAGTGTTACAGTTCTGAAAGACAGTGTGTCGTTCAGATGTGTCCGGAATTTCTTCCTTCCGGTGGGTTTGGTAGTCTCACCATTAAAAAAGAAACTACAGACCTCCGTTGTGAGTGTTACAGCTCTTAAAGGCAATACGCCTGGAGTTACTCCTTCTTCCTGGTGGGTTCGCGGTATATTCTAGCTTCAGCAGCGTCACAGCTTATAAATGCAGCACCAACCCCCTAAAAACACCAGAGCTCCCACACACCGGAAACTAAATGAGCAAGGTGTTGTTTGCTAGCTGGGGCAGCCTGCTTTTATTCCCTTATCTGGCCCCACCCACATCCTGCTGATTGGTCCATTTTACAGAGAGCTGATTGGTCTATTTTACAGAGCGTTGATTGGTCCGTTTTGACAGAGTGCTGATTGGTGCGTTTACAATCCTTGAGCTAGACACACACTCACAGAGTGCTAGTCTTCCAAGTCTCCTCTAGGTTAGCTAGATACAGAGTACCAATTGGTGTATTCACAAACCCTGAGCTAGACACAGAGTGCTGATTGGTGTATTTACAAACCCTGAGCTAGATACAGAGTGCCGATTGGTGCATTTACAATCCTTGAGCTAGTCACAGAGTGCTAGACGGAAAAGTTCTCCAAGTCTCCACTAGCTAGATACAGAGTGCTGATTGGTGCACATAGGAGCCTCCGGCTAGATATAAAAGTTCTCCAAGTCCCCATCCAGTTCAGGAGCCCAACTGGCTTCACCCAGTGGATTCTGCACCGGGGCTGCAGGCGTAGCTGCCTGCCAGTCCCGAGCGGCGCCAGCGCTCCTCAGCTCTTGGGCTGTCGATGGGACTGGGAGCCACGGAGCAGGGGGCGGCGCCCGTTGGGGAGGCTGGCGCGGGAGCCCACCACAGGAGAGGAGCTCAGACATGGCGGGTTGCAGGTCCCGAGCCCTGCCCCGCAGGGAGGCAGCTAAGGCCCAGCGAGAATTTGAGTGCAGCGCCGGCGGGGCGGCACTGCTGGGGCACCCGGCCCAACCTCCGCAGCTGCTGGCCCGGGTGCTAAGCCCTTCACTGCCCTGGGCCGGCTGCACCAGTCTGCCGCTGTGTGTGCGGGACCCAGGCCCGTGCCCGCGCCCGGAACACGCACTGGCCCGTGAGCGCCGTGCGCAGCCCTGGTTCCCACCTGCGCCTCTCCCTCCACACCTCCCCACAAGCAGAGCGAGGCACCTTCGGCCTCAGCCAGCCCAGAGAGGGGCTCCAACGCGTGGCGGGCTGAAGGGCTCCTCAAGCGCTCCCAGAGTGGACACCGAGGCTGAGGAGGCACTGAGAGTGAGGGCTGCTAGCACATTGTCACCTCTCAGTACTTTTAAATTCCTATGTTTTAAAGTCAATTGGAATAGCTCCCCTCTGGCTGGTCAAGCTACCAAATGGATACACATTTGGTTCATTTGTCTTATTTTATTTTTGGTATTTAGAAATTGCTTTTTAAAGTTAATTGTGTTTTATAAGGACGTGAAATATTTCATGGTTTCATAGTCAAATCTAGAAAACAGGGTATGTGCAACAAGGACTTACGCCTTCCCCCAGAGCCTTCCAGCCCCCTCCCTGTAGGTATCCTTGGACACACACTGTGGACTCTGCTCACACTGTTTATTTTTGAAATGTAAGCAGATAGGGAGAGATAGGTTGGTTGATGGTAGATGATAGATAACAGGTAGGCAGGTAGATAGGTAGTACCATAGATGATGAATGGTGGAAACGTCGATAGATAATAGATGAATGGGAGTAAAGAGAGTAAACAGACAGACAGATGGGTCCCTGTTTCCTGCCTGTACTGGAAAAATGGAAGATTTCCTCCACCTTGCTCTGTTCTGAGTGGTCTGTGCAATCACTCCAGAGGCACGTGTAGACACTGTCCTGCTCCCATTTTCACACCTGCACTGTGGTCTTTTCTATGCATGAGTGGTAATAATTCAACCACCGTCCATCCGTAGGGACTTGGGGTGCTTCACATCTTTTGCTTTTACAGACTATATGTTAACAGAAGTGGGTCTCATGATGTAAATGCCTGCACCTTGCTCTTTTTATTGAATATAATTTGATTTTATTATATTTGTTTTCGTTTTTTAAATGGTTGTGTATATGATGTATAAGATCTCAATTGAAGTAACATTTGGATTTGTTATCACTGTGTTTTCCTTCCCCTGCTGTTTTAAAAAGGCAGCCCTTTTTATGCGTCCTTGTCTGAGAGACCACAAGCAGCACAGCCGCAGGTGCAGAGGCTCTCCCTCAAAGCCTAGGCTTATTGCAGCCAAGCTGTCAGGAGTGAGTGCTACCATCACCAGTCGAGGGTCATAACTGCAACTTGTCCAGGTTCTTGGCGTTTTGAATAAGGAATTGGACAAAACGCCAGCAAAGCAAAGAAAGAATGAAGCAACGAAAGAACCAAAGCGGGGATTTATTGAAAACCAAAGTACACTCCACAGTATGGAAGCGGACCCGAGCAGCGGCTCAAGGGCCTGGATATAGGATCTTCTTGGGTCCAAATATCCCCTAGAAATTTCCCATTGGCCGCTCCTGCTCACCTCTTGTAAATGAAGGTGCTTAAAGCAACCAGTCAGAGGCTAGGGTGAAGCTACAAAGTTAGACTTTTATGTAAGAGAGGACTCAGCCCCCAATCAGTCTGATTCGTTGTGGATAGCAAGCATTCAGAGGCTGGAGAGAAGTTACAAAGTTGCCGCTGAAGACTCCACCCACAATCAGTCTGATTGGTTGCGGCAGCCAATTTACCATTTGCCTCAAAGAAAAGGGGGTTTAGAAATGGAGTAGCCTCTGGTCCTATGGTTACTTAGGGGTGGAAAGTTAGGGTTTTCCTTTCAATTTAGTTCTAGGAAGTCGGGGTGACCAGGCTTAGGTTCCCTGCCTCCAGACCCTATTCTCCTGCCTCAGTACCTGGAGAAATGCATGTGGAGGGGGCTGTCCCTTTAACACTGGAAACCACTAATATGCAAGGGTGGTGGGGGGCGTGGATAAACCACGTGCCGTGTGTTTTACGTGAAGAGGTGTTACACAGCAGGTGTAGGAAATATCTCACAGCTATACTGTATCTTCATGGATACTTCCCCAAAGCAAAATTTAGTTAAAAATAAAAAGTAAACATTATGACACAATATTAATGGTTGTTAGTTGTGGATGACAGGAATGTGTTTCTTAATATTATACGACAGTCACACAACAATCAGAAGATTAAGGACTGCTGGCTTTTTTAAAATTCCTAAAATTAAAAAATCAAAAACCAAACCAAGCCAACCCTCCCACCAAAAAACCCCACACAAAACAACCAAAAAACCCCAAAACAAAACAAACAAACAAAATCCCTAAAATTTTCCTAGAAAAAAAACAAAGATAAAATTGATTGGAAAGAAGAGCCTACCTATGGGTGAAGGATAAGCTGATAAGCTGAGTCGTGTGCGCAGTGTATTTCTGAAGAAAATTGCAGAATTAATGGAACAGGAATGTTTCAGAATGTTCAACAACTCCTATTTCCCGAGTCCCTGGAGGGCAGGCCGGGTCCCTGCACCATGCTGCCTCTGTTTCCCTAAGGCTGGGTCCCTGGGCTTCTACTGAGCATGGGCTGAGAGGTGGGCAGGACAGAAGCCAGGCCAGGCCGCGAGTGCCTACAGCAGTGCCCGCAGCCAGGCGGGCGGCCCAGAGTGTGTGTTGAGGGCATCAGTGACCGCAGGCTGGGAGCTGGGACGTCCTGATTCCTAAGCAGTCTGGCCGCAGTTCCCAATGCCGCCCACAGATGGCAGGAGGCGCCCCGAGGAGCGTTCTTGTCCAGCCGGAGGGCTCCAGGAGGAAGGTCTTGGCTGGCGATGTCGGATCTGGAGCGAGATAACAGAGGCCCCGCTGGTCCGCAAGGAGCAAGCTGCACCCTCACCCTGGGCTGGGCGTGCCCCCCGGGGGTGGGCGCAGGCGGCCTGGCCACTGAGCTACACAGCAGGTAGTGGGGCAGGAAGAGCCAGGCCTCGAACCCTCAGGGCAGCCCCACCGCCAGCGCTGAGATTCTTGTCCCACAGCCCAGGGAGCGCCTGGGTCCTTGATTCTCTGCGTTTTTGTCTGGGGACCTGTCCAGACAGGCCGAGTCCCATCCTCGAATGCTCATTTCACTGACCGTGAACAGTAGCGTCAGGCTTCACTGCCCTGGTTTAGAAATGCTTTTTTAAAAATGAAAACAAAACAAAACAAACCAAAAAAACACGTCTGCAAAAAAAAAAAAAAAAAAAAAAAGGGTGCCTACCAGTTTTGCTGACAAAAGGACTAGCCTGGTGCTAGAAAACAGCATTACAATGAAATAGGTAACATTTAAGATCCTGAATTCATCAGGGTTAGCCAGAGAAACAGAACCAATTGTGTGTGTGTGTGTGTGTGCGCGCGCGCGCACGCATATGTGAGTGTGTGAATGAGTGTGTAAGAATGTGTGTAAGAGTCTGTGTGTCAGTGTGTGTGTGCATATGTGTGTGACTGTGACTGTGTGTGAGTGTGTGTGAGCATGAGAGTGTGACTGTGTGTGTGTGTCTGTGTAAAACTGGCTCACAGGACGATGGTGGCTGACGAGTCCCACAGTCTATCTGCAGGGTAGTCCATAAGCTGGAGCCCCAGGACAGCCAGTGTGTGCTTCTGAATCCCAAAGCCCAAGCCCAGGGAGAGCTGATTGTTCAGTTAAAGCCAGTGTTCCAGTTGGAAGGCGGTCGGGTAGGAGGGGTTCTCTTTTACATGAAGATCATCAGCTTTTCCTTCTTTTCAGGCCTCCAGCTGCATGGACGAGACCCACCTGCACTGGGGAGGACGATTTGCTTGACTCATCTATTGATTTACATGTTAAACTCATCCAAAAGCAGCCTCACAGAAACACCTGGAATAATGTTTGATCAGATACCCTGTGGCTCAGTCAAAAGGACACAAAAATTAACCACCATAGACCCCGACACGAGCTTATAGACCAGCTATAATCAGCAGGCCTGGAATGTACACAGAAGTTCGGTGTCTTTTGTTTTTGGATAAAATAAAGATTCCTGTAATTGTGACAAAGATACTTATCTAATTGGGTGTATTAGGTTCTGTGGCTGCCACAGCAAAGTGACACAAACCAGGTGGCTTAAAACCATAGGCATTTAGTCTCGCACAGACCAGAAGTCCAAAGTGGAGGAAGATGTCAGCAGGGACCCGCTCCCTGACAACTGCAGGGGAGGCTCCTTCCTGGCCTCTCTCACCCTCAAGATGACCCTTGCCCAAAATGTCCAGTGCCCCCCACCCACCCACCTGAGGAGTTGGTGAAATATTCTAGCCATTTTTGCACCCATTAGAGTTGCTCTGTCCCTCTGGGGCTCAAGAATGAGTTTATGGGCTGGGCTGCACACAGCACTGCCCATTAGCTGTAACTGGCCCTGGACCGGACTCCAGGATAGGTTTGAACCCCACAGTGTAGGCCTTTCCTACGCCTGGGTTGTCATTTGGAGCTTAGGGACCGTGCAGGAACCCTCTCCCCAGCTTCTGGTGCCCCAGGCATCACCTGGCATGCAGCTGTGTCTCTGCAGTCATGTGGCATCTTCCTAGTGTTTCCCATCTGCTTCCCTTAGTGCAAGTGTGTGTCTGTGTCCAGACTTCCCCTTTTTACTTTTACTTTTATTTTTGATTGAGACGGAGTCTTGCTCTGTCGCCCAGGCTGGAGTGCAGTGGCACGACCTCAGCTCACTACAATCTCCACCTCCCGGGTTCACGCCATTCTCCTGCCTCAGCCTCCCAAGTAGCTGGGACTACAGGTGCCTGCCACCACGCCCGGCTAATTTTTTGTATTTTTAGTAAAGACAGGGTTTCACTATGTTAGCCAGGATGGCAGACTTCCCCTTTTCATAAGGACACTAGTTCTGTTGCTTTAGGGTCTACCCTAATGACTCCCTCCCTCCCTCCCTCCCTCCCTCTCTCTCTCTCTCTCTCTCTCTCTTTTTCTTTCTTTCGAGACAGAGTCTCACTCTGTCTCCCAGGCTGGAGTGCAATGGCACCATCTCGGCTCACTGCAAGCTCTGCCTACAGGGCTCATGCCATTCTCCTGCCTCAGCCTCCTGAGTAGCTGGGACTACAGGTGCCTGCCACCATGCCTGGATAATTTTTTTTTTTTTTTTTTGTATTTTTAGTAGAGACAGGGTTTCACCATGTTAGCCAGAATGGTCTCCATCTCCTGACCCTGTGATTCACCTGCCTCGGCCTCCCAAAGTGCTGGGATTACAGGCGTTAGCCACCGTGCCCGGCCCCATGACTTCATCTTAAGTTGATCATCTTCAAAGTCCCTATTTCCAAATGAGGTCACATTCCAAAGTACTGGGAGTTAGGATTTTAATATGCGTTTCTGAGTGGACACAAGTCAGCCCGTGGCTGTGGGTGTCACCGGGTCCTGTGGGCAATCCAGCCCCTGAGTTCCTCCCCAGCCATTCCCTGGGACCTGGGGGCATCTTGGACTTTTTGGCTGTCCACTTGACGATGCCATTTTCCTTTGCCCTGACCTCTAATCCCTGCAGAATTTTTTGCTAGTTGGGCTGTCAAGACCCTCAAAATAGCTGTGATGAGCCCACAGTCAACTCTCAGCCTCAAGAAGACCCTTGCCCAAATGTCCAATGCCACCCTCGAGGAGTTGGTGCAACATTATGGCCATTTGTGCATCCATTAGTGCTGCTGTGTCCCTCTGAGGCTCAAGAATGAGCTAATGGGCTGGGCTGCACCCAACACTGCCCATTGGCTGTAACTGGCCTTTCTATGCAAGGGTTGTCATTTGGAGCTTAGAGGCACGCAGGAACCCTCTCCCCAGCATGAACCCTCTGAGAGAAGGCAGGCCAGCCATTCTTAAAGGGCATTTTTAGCAGGTCAGGCCTTCCGTGGCATACCGAGTAAAAATAAGCCAGGGGCTGTGTGGCACTTCCTGGCTCCTGGGACCACTCTGTGGCGCGTTCTGCTGCCCTATTCTTTGAAGTCAATTCTGCTTTCAGGCAACCTCCTGAAATTTGCATCCAGCTGCTGCAAGAGGCCTGTGGCTGTGTTTCTGAGCCCTTTGCTGGGCCTCCCCACCAGACAGAAGATGGGTCCAGCCTCTGCCTTTCTCCTAAAGCCACCGCTCATGAGCCAAGATCAGATCTCTATCCGATGACCCAGAGCAGACAACTTTCTCTGGCTCCACTCCAAGCTCAAGGCCTGTGCCCACCTTGGAAAGAAAAGCGGCTTTTCAGGATGCCTGCATGAGTGTGAGGAGTAAATGCCTCTCCTCATTCCACCTGCTCTGGATTATTTTCAGCCTCTCAGGCATACATCCTCCTCCTCAACTCCTTTCCCGTAAACAAACACGCAGGGGTAGATCCGGGTCAGTGACACTGGAGATGGCCAGCCCAGAAAATCCCAACACTTCTCCTCGCAGTCACTGTCTGTCTCTCAAAATAATTCAGGCTGGTTTTCCGGGTTGTAGAGTTTCATTTTTCCTCAATATGCTTTGTCACCATAAAATACACTTAAAGTCTGTAAAGTATTAAGAGGAGACGTTCAGGGTTTACTCTTCCCATCCAGCATTGTAACATTTCTTAAGGGTGGCACCTGGAGCTGGTCTTATGCCTCTTTCTTCTGTCTTCAGAGCAACAGGACCAGGCGCCTTTTGCTTGTGTTGTGGTTCAAAAACCTCTGGGCTCATTTTTTCCATGAGCTCTGACTGTCTGCTGATGCAAACAGCTGGCAGGTGTCCCACTCCCATCCACCTCTGTTGAGAGAGGGAGCCAGTAAGTGCAAAGAAATTCTCCAGGGTGTGTAATATTTCTTCCAGAAGTGGGTGTCTTGGGGAAGGAATTGGCCCATATTTACAAAATTATTTGAAAGGTAAGGTTGATTACAAAACAAAAAGAGAGAGAGAGAAGCAGCAATGGATAGACATCTTAAGGATGTATTTAAGAGTTAACCTTATAATTAATTTAATCCAGCATATACATATTACTGCAGTTCTCAGACTGGGTGCTGTGGCGCTGTGGGGCAGCACAGGGAACTCCTGCAGGTGCAGCAGGATATTTTAAATTTTGGGGGGAGCCCATAAAGTCTATGAGAAACTACGTGAACTGCTCACTCCAGGCAACTTACACTTTCAACATGAGATTGCACCCCATTTCTTCTGGCGATGCCATATCTTTGCAGAGTTGGGTTTTTGGAGGTTGCTGTGACAAAAAGCAGTAAGTGAAAATTAGCGTAGAACAGGAAATGTCCAGGCTTGAGAAGTTGTATAGTGCCGAACAGGGGAAACCATCCCACAAGTATGTAACTGTTATTAAGAATGAGATAAAACATTTTTTCTTTTAATTTATGCAGGTCATTTTTTAAAAAGCTACCAAGTTGTTAAGATGTAACTTTTTAAAAACAGTTGAGATAAAATTCACATCACATAAAACTAACCATCTAAAAATGTACAGTTCAACTGGGTAGGGCGGTGTGTACCTGTAGCTCCCTGGGAAGCTGAGGCAAAGAGGGTTGCTCGAGCCCAACAGTTCAAGGCCAGCCTAGGCAACATAACAAGATCCCCATCTCTAAAAATAAATAAAAAATAAAAATGTACAATTCATTTGTGCAGTGCGTTCACAATGATGTGCAACCATCATCACCACCGTCCAATTTTAAAACATTGTCATTACCGGAAAGGACACTCCAACCCCTTAACTCCCCATTCCCTATGGCCCTCAGCTCCTGGAACCACCCATCTTCTTTCTGCCTCTGTGGATTTGCCTGTTCTGAATATTTGATATGAATGGACCATATGAATGTATGTATACCTAACATCCATATACAATATTGGATAGAAATGTATCATACGACTGTATCATACATATGAACTTATTTAAGTTTCATCCACATTACAGCATGTATCAGAACTTCCCTTAGGGATCCGGTGAATTTTCGCAGCATGCCGAGACTGCGTTTTGTTTATCCATGCATCCGTGGATGGACATTTGGGTTGTTTCCACCTTTTGCTATTGTGAATACTGCTGCCATGAATGTACAAGATTATGTGTGAACGCCTGTTTGCAATTCCACAGGCTAATTCTATATTTAACTTTTTGAGAAACTGCTAGACTATTTTTCCATCAATATTTTTAAAATTATTGGATCCTAACCACTGAATAAATGAAACCGCTGGACGTTTCCTTGGTCTAGGGATGCCATAAAAAGATTACTGATGTACTAAAGGTGCCATGTGCAGAGAACCTCTGATTTTTAGCGGCATTTGCTTGTACTTCTCAGGAGGCACTGTAGGGGGTGCTCTGGAGGGACTCTAAGTGGGGCTCACCCTTGAGTAACCAAAATATTGACTCAAGTTAATAGTACCATGCATTTTAGGGTGAGTGTCAGTAGAGAGGTAACCCCTAAACTATTGAGTGGCTCCCAGAAGGGTGGCGGCCAGCAGGAGGGGACCAGTGCTGTCTTAGATGGGTCACCCAGGAGGGCAGCTGTAAGGAGGTGATATGAAACTGGAAGCAGTGAGGGCAGAGGGATGACACAGCCCCCCAGGAAGAGGCAGCAGCAGTGCAGAGGGCCTGGGGAGGAGGGCGCTGGGTTGAGGAAGAAAGCAAGGAGGGTCAGGGTGGCTGCAGCAGAGACAGTGAGGGTAGCAGAGGCTGGCCAGGAGAGGTGGGCAGGGGTGGGTCGTGGAGAGCCTCTGCATGGTGGGGGAAGGGGCAGAGACTGCTCCGCCCCACGAAGCCTAGAGTGGAGGAGGCAGGGCAACGTGTGCACGGACTGGTGAGCTTGTAACAGAGGAATGTGACCAAGCCTGGGACTGGGGGAGACACCCATGATGGGCTGAGTGGGGCAGACCAGGCAGGCATCAGGGAGTGGTGCAAGGAGAGAGATTTCCAGGCCCCAGGACAGCGTGTGCAACAGTCCTGCAGCACCAAGCTGGAGGAACTAGGAGGAGCCCAGTCAGGGCAGAGGCGGCTGGAGGGCCCGGAGCAGCAGAGGCTGCAGGCCGGAGCTGGAGGGGCCAGGCTCATTTCCACCCTGAAAGTGAGGCCAGGGCGTGTTTTCCAGACATCCCACTGCAAGTGAAGAATGGGTCCAAGAGGGCCAGGCTTGAGATAGGAATAGCACTCGGTGGTCGTGGGAGGATGGAAAAACCCAAACCACAGCTAAAACAAGTACCAGGCAAAGGAACCTCAGGATAATAGAAAACCCAAATAAGGGAGAGAAAACAGCCGAAACCCCTGTCAGGGTGACACATCCAGGACGCTTCCAAGCAAACACAAATGAGGGATAAAAAGGGTGGTAATCAGGAGGTCCCTGAAATCTCCTCTGTTTTCTAAAATACTTAATGATTATTCCACCCCCTAATTAAAGAGAAGCCCACAAAATCAGAAACGCAAACTTCACTGTGTGTGACTTGTTCTCCCACACAAGTCCAAGCTCTCTCTCCAGTGCCCACTTTCTCTTTGCAATAAAAGCAAATGGTGCCTTTCACACCATTACCACTTGTCCCTGAATTCTCCCTCTGGCTGGGGCTAGGGTCTCATGGGTGTCTGGAGACCCTCCTGAGCCCTCTGGAGACAGGGTGACTGCTGTCGTGACCAGATGGGAGCGACCTTGACTGGGGTCCAGGCACTGGCTCAGGGGACAGAATCACAGGCAGGGAGGCGCAGGATGGAAGAGCTGCCAGGCTTGGTGACCAGACCTGTGGTGATGCTTCTAGACTCAAGAGGAGGCTACAATAACCAGGCCTAGGGGCCACATGCCTGAATTGTTGAAAGTTCTCCACCAAGCGAACAATGAATTAAATGAAGTGTGTTCTGTCCTCTGACTCTCACGCCTAGAGCACAGCTGAGGATTCTTAGCTTCTGGCCCCCGAAGAGCCCCCGCTCTTGCTGCCTTCAGCTCTGTCCTAACCCACGAACGGCCTCACTGGCACATGCGCGAACATCCGGGGCTTCAGGCTGAGCTCCGCCCATGGCCCTTGCACACAGCTTTCTCTTGGCTGCACTTGGGGGCTCAGGTGCTCACACCTGTCGTGCAGTTGCCCTCAGGGGAATGAACACGTGCAGTGGCTGCAGGCAGCTGAGGAACATTTGAGCTGGGAATTCCAGCGTCCACAGAGCTTTCTTGATCTATGGGGGTGGGTGTCTCCTGGCCCCATGGACTCCAGGCACTGGGTACACAGGAAGGTCCAAGGAGCAGCAGACTGGAGCCCTTTAACATTCGGGGCCAGGGCAGGTTTGCCTCTTGTCCTGGTCAGGGTGGTGCTGGGACACAGGACTGGATTGAATGTGCAGTGGGGGCCATAAGCTACTCTGTCTTGGCCTTCAGAATGGAAAGAGCTTGTTCACAGAGACAGGAGTGCTGCAAAGACCCAGTTTGGGGGTGAAAAGCAAAGACTTATCTCAAATGGGTAGAGGTGCCTTAGGGACATCCTACCGTGCACACCATGTTAAGTTTTGGGGGTTTTCCTCAGAGGAAAGGTCTGGCCTGCAGAGAGAAGCTTAGGGATCTTCGTAGAATACATGGAAGCTTACGTGGGCTTGGATGAGCTGCCTGGGGAAAAAGGGGAGGATCAGGGAGGCTCCAGATTGGGGTTTTAAGAAGCCCCACATTTAAAGACTACAGAGTGGAGGATGAGGGTGCAAAGGAGATTACAACGTAGCATTATTACAATTATAATTCATCCCCTGTCTGCTTGACGGCTTCTGCCATCAGACACAAGCCCCTAGGTAGCTGAACGGTACCCCTCATTCTGTATTCCCAGGACACGGAGTGAATGATCCTGCAGGAAGACTTATGGAACCACTGGGTCAAAGGAGGAGCTGTCTCTGATAAGGAAGTGTTTGTGTAAACAGAAAATATTTGCTTGAGTAAAAGAGCGAGGAGTTGGGTGTCAGGTGGAGATGGGTCTCCCAGAGGTGGTCTGGGAGCCCTTGCGAATCAGGCCCTCAATGTCTCCCTTAAATCGCTTTGTCAGAATTAGTGAAAGCAGAATCTCTGCAGTGAACAAGTTATATTGTTTTAGAAAATAACAGAACACACAGGGAATTCTCAAAAACAACCATGCAAGTGGTGGCAGGAGCGGCTGTTGTAGGGGAGTGAGGAGCCTGCTAGACAGAGAGGAGGCTGGGTGCAGAGGCCTGGTGGGAGGGGACAGTGTTTCCAGGTGGCCAGCCCAGCTCAGCTTCGCTCCCCTGCCCCATGGTCATGCCGGCAGGTGGACCCCAGGGGCTCTGGCTTTATTCTGGGGCCTCTGAGAGCCAGGTCAGCCCATGTCGGCTCCACAATGTCACTGAGCCATATGCTTATGAGAGCTAAGTTACTCTAGGACCCTGAGAAGGACAAAGATGAAAATGACTCAGTTTAAAATCTCACTATTCATCCACAGCCTAGCATGTGCCACACACATATAATTATCATCTGCTTGGATCCCCACAGATATCTCGAAGCAGGTACCTCTATCCCACACATCAGGGACAGGCACATGCACCATGGTCGCAGCCTGGGACCCCATCTGAGGCAGGCTGGCTGCAAACCCAGAGACCTCTCTATCCTGTCTTCTCCCTGGCCGGCAACCTTCACTGTTCCCTGTGGTACGATGTTAATGGCAGCTTCCCGACACTTCCAGACCAGGGACCTTGGGCTGCCTGCTGGGTCAGTGCTAAATGGCCCCCTATGAAGAAGGGCACAGCTTGAGGACCTGGAGCTCAAGGGATCACCTATTTAGATTCGCAGTCAGGACATCCAGTATAGGAGGAAACCGGATTTGGAATTCTTCTGGGAAAGGGGCCAGGAGGCACACAGGGTAGTTGGGGAGTGGGGGCTTGCAAATATCAGCAGACAGCCCCCTTCCCTGACTCCTCCTTCCCACCTCCCATCCGCCATTGTCTCCCCTGGTCGTCCCTCCCCTCCTCACCCGCACTCCCAGGCGGGTGGACAGTCTCTCTGTGGAGCTTCATGCCCTCGGAGCTCACCTCCTGCAAACCTTCAAGTCTGCACCCCTACTGCGCCTCCGTGACTGCGCCCTGCTTTCCACCCAGGATCTGTGCTGATCGGTTTGTTTGTAACCACACCGGGCACATTGTCCATGTAGACACTTCATGAGGTTAATTAATATTGCCCCATTAATCCTCAGGACAGCCACCTCCCAAGTCTGAGATACACAACTTGCCCTATTATTAATTTCATCTTTTTCTTTAAATTGGTCCACTTTTCTTTGGCCCTAAAATGTATTTAAAGTGAAACTTTAAATTACTTTTATACTTGGAAATGCTAACCTTCCCAGCCTGGAACCAAGGACTGCTAACATAAATAGCAATTGCGCTCCCGGAATCCCAGCGGGTCTGGAACTCGAATTCACAATTCCTGTAAAGGTGTTTGTTTTTCTTTTACCAGTTGTCATGTGAATCAGTAAAGCACTTCAAAGTCTGCAGAGGAGCCGGATACCAAACCAGGTTCCTGCAGCCCAGCCAGTGATCTTTGGACTCGATCTGCTCACAGCTGGGAGCTGGCTATTTTGGTCTCCAGGGGCTCTGGTCTCCAGTCCCAGGCACCCGGTACTGAGCCAGCAGCAGACACTCCATAAATACTTGTCAAATGAAGGACACAGATGATTAAATATATGAAATTGGAGCGTTTTATTACTTGACGGTGTGGGCTGTTAGTCAGCCCCAGCAGCGGAGCTGTGTGCCTTGGAGACTGTAGAGGCAGAAAGGTACTTTGCTAGAGCTGAGCCCCGGAAACAGTGCAGATGATTCACTTTCCAGTCCATACATTTTTTTTTTCCCACCAAAATAATAACTATGTTTACTTCCAAGTTATCTTCACAGATTCAAAACTCCAATTATTTTTTAAAACATTAGTTCAAATGTAAGTTACATTTGTGACAAGCTTAAAACAACTATTTGCCACTCCAGCCTTAAGGAGACCAGTTTTGATTTCCAGAGTATGTGGGAAAGGAAGTGGCTCCCTGGTGCCCCCAGGAGGCCCCCGAGCAAGCATCGTCATTTTGGGATGTGTGAGTTCGCTCCAAAGAGCGGCCGGATGGGAGCGGGGAGGCAGTGGAGAGATGCGGCTCCCCGCTACAGGCTGTGAAAGAAGGTCCGTGCCCGATTGGAAGGGGGAGCCTGGAGACGCTAGGTCTGCAGCTTCCAATGCGCTGACTTGGGGCAGCCTCTCTCTTTCCGAGTGACTAACACAAAAACACAGTTAATGTCGTTAAAATACCCTCTCCTTTAGCTCCTCCCTCCTGTCTTCATTATTCATCTCCTGTGGCCAAAAATAAGCCTTCACTCACTGTTGCGTCTCAGGAATGTGTGAGTGTTTTCTGAGGTGTGGACGTGTGCGTGATCTGTGATGCACTTCGGCCTCTAACCCAAACATCCTTCCAAGGCTGGAAATTTTTTTTTTCCCATATGTGAAAAAAAAATCTTTCCTTTTCAAACCATCTGTAAAAAGAGGCTGTTATTTAGGAAAGGATGAGGGAACTCTTGCATTTGAAATGTACTTTAGATTTGCTGTTGGGTAATTTTTTTTAAAAAGTTACTTTCTAAGAGGAAACTCGTGTAAAAAAGCAAGACATGAACCTGCAGGGAATTAGGCTGACGAGTGAAGAAAGCCAATTTCAAAAAACTAGGCGCTGCATGATTCCTGTATCTAAACATAATATTTCTGAAATAAAACAATTTTAGAAATAGAGGAAAGATTAGTGATGCCAGGGCTCCGGGCTGCGGCTGTAAAATCGCCACAGGAGGGGCCAGGTGGGGGTGGGTACGAGAAGCTACACAGATGATTACATTGTGTAAACCTAATACATGCAAAGGAAGACGAGTAAAACAGGGCAAAACTAATAAGATCGGTGACTGTATCAAAGTCAATATCCTGGCTGTGAGACTGTACTTTTTTTTGATAAAGTTTTGCAAAGTGATAGCACTGGGGGAAACTGGGCAAAGTAATGATTTCTTCCAACGGCATGTGACTCCGCAATTAAGGGGAAAAAAAGCAAAGAAAAGCAGCGCAGCTGATGAGCACGTCGAGGCCCTTCTCACGCCCTGAACACCCAGGGGAGAGCGCAGTGACCCCGCGCGTCTATTCATCGGTCCGCAGTCACCCGGTGCTGGCAGGGAAGTGGGCGGGGCAGAGGGGCGGGGCGATCGACGGAAGTGACGTAACGGGGCGGGCCGCGCACCTGGGCACCTGGGCGGCCGCGGCGGCGCTGGCTAGACGCGCGCGATGGAGGGCGACGGCGGGACCCCGTGGGCCCTAGGGCTGCTGCGCACCTTCGACGCGGGCGAGTTCACAGGCTGGGAGAAGGTGGGCTCGGGTGGCTTTGGGCAGGTGTACAAGGTGCGCCATGTCCACTGGAAGACCTGGCTCGCCATCAAGTGCTCGCCCAGCCTGCACGTCGACGACAGGTGAGCGGCCCGGGCGGGGCGCTGGGGCGGGCGAGGCCGGAGCCGGGGTCGGGGTGTCGGGTCCCGGGGTCCTGTCTCTCTCTCCCGAACTCACCCCTGGAGCAGCTTAGGGGGGTAAACCAATTGCCGGCGAAGCCGCGGGACTCCGGCAGTGACCACTCGGCCTGTCCCGGCCGGAGGGGCGCGGGGACTTTGGCGAGCCCGGGCGCGATCGCGCACATCGGGGCCGGGTCAGGCGGCTCCTTTGGGGTTCCTCGGGGGCCGCGTCTGCCCGGACGTCCGAAGGCGCCCAGTCGTGCTTCCTGACACTCCCCGAATGGCCCCGGTTTTTTGGGGTCTCCAGCTCGCCTTGCGCCTCGGACCCGTGCCCTTGGGAGGCGCGTCCGGCCCGCCCGGGACCCACCGGGGAGTTGCGGTCTGCGCAGGGCTTAGAAAAATTGCTGTGTGGGCCTCTGGGCTTTGTGAGTGGAGTTAGCCTTCGTTCGACTTACTTAGTAATTTACGTTGGAACACAAATTGGTGTAAGACAGTAATTATTTCGGTCGGAAGCTTCGGCTTGGCTCGGGCGAGGTTTCCCGGGCGCCCGACGCTTGCGCGTTGGAACTCCAGGGCTCGGACCTGGCAGTGGGGTCCGGCATGGGGTCTGGGGTGTTGATCCGTCCACCCAGCCCCTTCTCGCCGCACACTCTTGTTTTAGCTGACTTAATTTCGAGACCGAACCGCTGGGGAAGGGCCTTGCGTTAATGCTCTGTGGCCGTGCGATGGGGCCCTCCTGCAACCCATTTTCTCTGTCCAAAAGTCAGAATGAAACCTGTCTGTACCTAGTACCTAGCAGGAGTGTTCAAGGTAACAAAGACGAATGGGAAGGACGCAGAGCCGCCCCTCTTAAATTCGGTGGGTCGATTGTCGTCTGTGCACAATTTGAGAGGTAGGGCGAATGTTCTTGAACAGCACCTCTTTGTTGTTGTAGATTTCACTGTTTACAGTTGATTTTGATGGTTTATATGTAAGGCTTAATTTAGCACATTTTAATTACTTATCCTTTAATGAAGCTTACATTCTACATGGAAGCTATGCTTGTATTTTACCTAGAGATTCCCTGGACACATACACTCAGAAGCGGCTACTTTTAAAAATACCATTTAGCCTTTGCTGCCTGGCAGACCTGGTTTTGAATGTTTGGCTGATTGAGTGATGGGGCCGCTAAGCCTCAGCTTTTCTGCAGAATCGTTGTGATGCTTGTGTCTGGGGTGGGAGCGCGTGCTGCAGCCCCATGTCGTGACTATGACGCCTCTGTGGATGAGAGACCCGTCCTCTCCCTTTGCATTTTCGTCCTTGGCTAGGAGACTACACAGCAGAGCTATTGGTGGCTTTTTGCCGTAACCTTCAAATGCATGTTTCTTGGAAACATCAATAGAGTGTCATCCAGTCACCACTAGTTCAAAGGTGAGATGCTGGCCCAGGCTGTGCACTTTTTCTCCCCTGCCCCAGATCCTGGGAACTTCTCAGGCCAGGAGGGGTGCTGTGGTTATTTTGATGAAATCCAAACCACTTTGAGTACCAGCCAGTGGTTAGGTTCTGAAAGGGAACCCTCTCCATAGGGGCATTCGTTTTCTCTCTTGGGGATGTGTGTCTGACAGTCTTGTAGTTGCAGCGAGCTTTAATCATCAGCGAAAATTTTAACACCACTTTCTTGTATTGGAAGAGCAAAGTAAACAAGCACCTCCCCAGACTGACTCACCAGCTCACATCCTTAGGATCTTCTGTTATTTCTAGCGACCAGTCCCCATATCTTGGGTGGCCTAGTTGGAGGGAGGCTTTCTACACTTGAGGCGGATCACTTAGGATATTGCATAGCTTGGTTGAAAAGTGTTTTGTACTTTAACTGGAAGCCTTTCCTGCCCTGCCCAAAGCAGACAGGTGGTGGCATGTCAGGTGGCTAGGTCGAGGTCAGCATCGCCTAGCAGGAAGCATTTCACCTGCTGTGCTCTCCTGGGCCTGGTAGAGCAGGTTGGGGCTTTGCCGTGTGCAGCAGTGGCTGATCTTTCTGAGAAGATGGTCAAACCCCGGCTGTTTGCGAAGTTGATTCCTTTAGGTTAATTATTAACTGTATTCGGCTTGAGGTTCTTGTTAGGAATGTACATCAGTCCTGCTGTGCCTTAAGGTAGTTGCTGTGTCATGTGCCCTGCCAAATTTCTCAGTGTTTTTCTGACGAGCTGCCTCCCACCCCAGCCCCTCATATTTGCAAGATGTTCCCTGAATTGGGAGATAGGATTTTCCTGGGGTCTTTGTGTGCAGCCCCCAGCCCTGTACCCCTTCTGCCTAAGTCTTGCTTCTCTTCTCGGAGAGACAGCCCCTCTAACCCCTGCCACATGGGTCTGAGCCTTTTCCAGGCTGCCTGGGGTCAGTTATGGTCCTCTCCACTTGTTGCGTAGGAGCCACCACAGGTACAGGTGCAGGTGAGGCTGATTTTCACTGGCCAAGGCTGCTTGCCTCTCAAGGTGGTCTGGGGTCTCCTGGCTCCCTGCAGCTCCCCTGGGCCCAGCCTTTAGTCACCCCTTGGCCATAGCACCTGCCCAAGACTTCTTTGATTAGCAGGCTGTGCCAGGCCATGTGAGCATGCTTTTCTATGCAAGAAAGGTCGGGGGGCTGCCTAGCCCCTAGACACTTGGCAGGGCTCCCAGGAGCTCCCAGGGCTCCTGGTAGTTCACAGGTGATACCCCATTGATCTGAGGTTCCCTTCGTCATGGGGCTTGGTGCCTCGGAGGGTCCTATGGGGTGGCTTTGGAGAGACAGCTGGCCTCCCTGGCTGACCCTCATTGTGGGGGGTCACAGGGCCTAGGGTGAGGTGTAGGGATGGGTGCTGTGACCAGTTTGGAGAGAATAAAGTGATCCCAAAGGCCCCGTTCTTCCCCTGCCAGCCACCCCGTGAAGGGGATGCTCAGAAGAAGCCAGTGCCTGCGGGGCGCCAGCTGGGAGCCACTCCTGCTCCTGCCGCATTCAGCCCTGGCTGGTCGGGGCGAGCCTGAGCAAACCCCAGGTTTGTAACAACAGAGCTGACAATTGGACAAGCCCATTTCTTGTCAGTTTTAAAAATAGCCGTGTGGGAACCCCTCCGAGGCTCCCTGGGAACATAATTGGATTCATGTGCAGAAGGCCTCACTGCGAGGCATCAGCTAACAGATGATGAAACACTTTTCCGGCTACATTTTCCCGAAGGTAGTTCCTAGGTTTCTCCTTAGGAGCTCTTTGTTACCTGAGCGGTCTCACCGCCTCCCCCACCTCCCTGCTTCTCACTTTTCCCTTCGTTTACTGCTTCTCCACTTGCACAAGACCACGTCCAGGGGTTGTTCTTTCCCCCTTTCCAGGTTGCGTGCTTCCAGGGGAAACCGCAGCTGGCCTGTTCCACAGGTCTTTGGGGTTTCTGAGCCTGGAGAAGAACCCTGGGACTTTAGGAAGTTCCTTTTAGAAATGGTTGGTGTGATGATATTTCTCGTATTTCTTGCTACTCCAATGCCCTCCCTAGGAGGGGGAAATACACTTTGGCTAGCCCTAAATGAGGAGAAACCCGAATTCATGTAAGTGCTACTCATCGTATCTTTAAAAAGTTGAACCACAAGTTGATCCTAATTAATGCCCAGAGATTTTTCATGTGGAACCCAAAACAGGGCCCAGGGGACTGTGGGGCGGGGGCTTTCCCCGTTCCTGCACGGAAGCAGAATTAGCAGCGCTTTCCTCAGCAGGCAAGGAGAGGGGAACAGGGCGCCACCCCCACTGAACTGTGCCTAAGCCTATCAGCGCTTGGAGCGAGGCACAGTTTTTAGGTTGTGTTTTAATTAACACCGGCGAGAGAGGGTTCTGGTCAACTCAGAAACGCTGACCTCACTGTCAACAGTAAGAAATGCGATTTGGAGACAGTGCGAACGTGACTATGTGATGTTCCATGCTCCCTGGCCGCCACCCCAGCACCTAGGCTGGATTCGGCATCTTTCCACGTCTTAAAATAATGATAATAATAAATCTACAGTTCCTTTTGTGTGGTCATCAAAATAAGCCAGAAACACTGCTTAGAAGAAAAAATGTATTTAAAAAAATAGTGCCATTGCTAAAAAGCAATTGGTGGGTTCTTTCTGTGCTCAGAGTACCTGAGCACTTCGTAACCTCCCTCCATCAGAGAAGCCTCTTCCTGCAGCTTGCCAGGAGGCCCTTTCAGGCTTATTGAATTGCAGATGCCGCTGGGCGACACCTGACCCCAGGAGGGCTGGAGCTTCCTAAAGCCACTGGAGTTTCCCAGATGTCACCTAGCGAGCACCTGAAGAGAGGCTGGAAGGAGGGGTCGTGTGGGTTTTGGCCAGTGGTTACTGGATGGTAAACAGTATGGAAAGTTTCTGAGGATATGCCGGTGCTTCTGAACGAAATCCATGCTGGTAGGCAAGAGAGCCGCTCCACCTCCACTCCTGGGCCTCAGATCTTCCACGGGGCGGTCCCGGGACCCCCTTCCTCAGCTGGAATCCTGTCTACCCCAAGCCAGTTTGGATCGTGCTGTCACAGAGAAGACACTTTTGTCCACGGAAACAATGACTTTTTTTTCCAGGACAGCTGATTTTCCTCGTGGAAAATGTGTGGCCCGTGGAAGGGGGAAGTCGTGCTCGGCTCCCTTCAGGCAGTTGTGCAAAGATGGGGTGGACTCCGTTAGGAGATTCTAGCAGGGATCCGCTTTCGGGACCCAACCGGCAGCAGTGGCCCTTTTTTGTTTGTTGTTTCTTTTAAAGTAAGGTAAATGGGGTCTCTGTTCTGCAGATAGGGCCCGGGGCAGGGAGAGTAAAGTACTTGCTGAACTCGGTGCGCTGGGGAGGGGTGTGCTCTGCCGCCAGCCCGTAGCTGTTAGAGTTGCTAATGAGCTCGCTCTGCAATCAGAAGTCACCTGAGTTTTATGTATTAAGCCCTTGGGCAAAAAGAAGAAAACACTATTTGCAGAGTGGCTCAGAGCTTCCACTTAATAAGCTACTCAGCCTTCCTTTGATTGACTTTGTTCTCAGAATACGTGTTTGTTATCAGTCAGCTTTGGCTTAGAGAGTTCACACTCAGAATGTCTACTAAATGTAGAAAAATGACCCTTGTGAATGGCCAGCCTCTAAACACCTGAATTGTCATTTCCTCAAAACCCTCCGGCGAGGAGGGCGTGCCTCACAGGGTTGCACAGTGGATGTGGGTCTGAGTCCTGTGTTAGGACTTTGGCCCGCTCCCCGGGGCAGAGTGTCTGGAGGAGGGAGGCCGCACTGGTAGGGGAGGGGCGGCAAGCTGGCCACATTTGAGCAATGGGAAACAGGCAAATCATAACTCTGATTCTTAACAAGACAGAAGACAGAAGCAGCAGCTGGTACCATGTCCCAGTCCGACAGTTTGGAGGTTAGCGGCTGTTGCTGGGGTGGAAGTTGTGCTTGTATTCCTTTAAATAACAAATGAGGGCCTCAGCCAACCGGTGTTCCCAGAGGAGGAGAAAGGCCGGGAGCTGAGAGGTGTCATTTTCCTTCTTTGGTGAACGGTTTCATTTTAGCTGATGCTTGACATTGGCATCAGGCCCTCTTCCTTTTTTCCCAATGCTCATTGAGACTGGGAACTGGGTTGAGAGTCCCCCCATCCCTTGATGGGTCCCAGAGCCTGGCCCACGCTGGTGGCTGCAGGGAGAGGGATTTCCCCTGGAGGGAGGGAGCAGCCGACGGTATGCTGGTGATGGGGCAGCTTTCAGCTCGGCCCAGGGACCCCCACAGGCCAGCACTGCACACTGGTGGGCATCTTGTTTTCCATTAATTGGTCATTTAACCAGAGTGCTAGGAAAAGCAGGCCATGCTACCCTCCGTTTTGTCTCATAATAATTTCACATTCATTCCTGATACCTGCTTCACTTGTTCCCAAGGCCAGTGGGATTCTTTGCTCCTTGAGTGTATTCAGACACACTCTTGACCTGCCCACCCCCCACACCCCCCCAGCTGCTTCTCCTGGGGTGCTCCTACGTCCACCATGGGGGGCTGCCTAGCGACCCCTCGTACAGCTCCAGAGAGGTCCTGTAAGCCTTTCTCCTCCACATGCAGTCAGTGGACCCGTCCGGCAGATTCTTCCTACGGAGTGTGTGTGCTCTGCTGGCTTCCCCTCTCCGCTCTGCCAAGCCCAAGGAGGTCCACAGTGACTGCTCTGCTTTGCTGGCCTCCCGGGTGCCCCTGGACTCTGTGCAGGTCTCAGCCTTCCCGACTCTCTCAGGGGCCCTTTCCGACGCTGACTTCTGACTTTGGGTCTCTCTTGATTCTCCATAGCTCCCTGGACCTTCCTTTCAAGAGGCTTAGATTTTTCAACCACACTTCTCTTTTGGGGGGTAATTCTCCATCTTCTCCCTTAGAGGGTACACGTAAACCCCGTGAAGACAGGAAAGGGACCTCCTGTCTTTAGTTCTGACATATAGTGAATTCCAGCGAGCGCTTGCCAGTACACAGAACTGCTTAAAATAAAGGTCAGGTGAGTGCTGGGGGTACTGAAGTGGTGATTCTGGACAGTAGTAGTTTGTTGGCTGAAAATGCACTCACTTGGTTTACATCAGGGTTATTAAACTTGGCACCACTGGCATTTGGGGCTGAGTAATTCTTAGCCTTGGGGCTGTCTTATGCATTGTAGCATGTTTGGTAGATCCTTCAGTTGTGACAACCAGAATCTTTCCAGACATTGCCCAGTGTTTCTTGGGGGGTGAAGTTGCCTCTAATTGAGAACCAGTGGGGCTATGCCCTGAGACGCAGAGCCCTAGCTGCAGGGCTCACATTGTGGGGGGCAGACAGACTGAGATCTCCAAGCCTTTGGTACCTGTCCCATGTATGGGAATTTCCACAGCAGGAGCTAAACAGTAGGATCCCTGGGTTCCTGCTGGCCTTTCCTGTGGGGAAAGTGTTTTCACTACCGCAAGGGAAGCCTGGGAGGGGCTGAATCTCACAGGGGAGGTCAGATCATTAAGAAATGGATGTGTTCTGTTGGCACTGTTTTGTTTTGGATTCTCCAGCAGGTGAGGAAATGGGAGCCACTGAGTGATTTCCCAGCACCTGCTCCAGGGTTTGTCACTGGGAGGGGCAGGCCTGTGTCCTGGCTGCAGAAGAGCCCCCTGCTGTGGCAGTGGAGACTGGGTTATAGGCAGGGACTTGCGCTGGACTCTGGATTCTGGGGGAATTACCTGAGGGCCACCCCAGCCAGCTGCCTTGCGTGGCCTGTGTGTGGACATGGAGCTGCTGGGTTTCCTGCTCTAGGAGGTCAGATCTCTCCAAGTGTGGTTCTGAACGTTTCCTTTAGGGAGCTTATTATTATATTATTAGAAAGCAGATTGGCCGGGGACAGTGACTCATTCCTGTAATCCCAGCACTTTGGGAGCTGAGGCAGGCGAATCACTTGAGTCCAGGAGTTCAAGACCAGCCTGGCCAAGATAGCAAAACCCCATTTCTACTAAAAATACAGAAAATTAGCTGAATGTGGCACACCTGTAATCCTAGCTACTCTGGAGGCTGAGGCATGAGAATCACTTGAACCCGGGAGGTGGAGGTTGCACTGAGCCAGGATGATGCCACTGCACTCCAGTGTGGGCAACAGAGCGAGACTCTGTTTCAAAAAAGAAGAAAAAAAAAAAGCAGATTTTCCAGCCCCAACCTGGAACACATTCTCAAGGAGCGAGGCCTGGGAACCAGCATTCCAGCCAGCTTCCTGGGTGCTTTCTACCATGTCTGTGTTTGGGACTGCTGACCTAGATCCTCCATGGCCAGCGTGCATCCTCGGATTCAGCCTCTTACCCTGAACGCATTCTGAGACTTTTGACCCATGACACTAATACAGACCGTTGCAGTGGGATTCCAGTCTGTGAAAACACAGGCTGCACCAGGGAAGTGGCCTTAGACCAGAGGTTGGCAGACTTTCTCCACAAAGGGCTAGAGAGGCAACGTTTTAGGCTTCGCAGGCCGCAGGGCCTCTGTTGCAAGGACTCCTCTCCCCTTTGAAGTGCAAAAGCAGCCACAGCCAGTATTTAAATGAATGGGTGAGACTTTCTTCCAGTAAAAGTTTATACAAACAAGGTGGCAGGCTGTGGGCAACCATTTGGCAGTTTCTCAAAATGTTACACATAGAATGTGACCAAGCAATTCTGCTCCTAGGTATATATCCAAAATAATTGAAAGCCAGGTCTCCAGGCGTTTGTCCCCCAATGTGTGCAGCTGTACAGCATTATCCACAAGAGCCAAAAGGTGGAAATGGCCTGCACCCACGAACAGATGAACAAAACGCAGTACATTTCATGCAGCGGAATATTATTCAGCCATGAAAAGGAAGTTTTCATATATGTTACAGCGTGAATAAACCCTGAAAACATGCTTAATGAAGCAAGCCAGGCACAGAAGGGCGAATTTTATATGCTTGCACATATATGAATTTGCCTAGAATGTAGAAAAGAGGTTACTGAGGATGGGGGTGAGGGAAGGAGTTACTGGTTAATGGGTGCAGACTTTTTGTTGAGGTTGATGGAAAAGTTTTGGGTATAGATAGTAGTGATGGTTGTACCATATTGTGAATGTGTGTAATGCCAGGGAATTGTACACCTGTGAATGGCTAAAATAATTAATACTATGTTATGTCTATTTTACTACATTTTATCTCTCTCTCTGTATATATATGTGTGTGTGTGTGTGTGTGTGTGTGTATAAAATTAGAATTTCCCTCCTTCTCACTTCTGATAACCTTGTGTTGCACAGGTACATTTCAGCAGCCTCAGGACAGAGATTCTGGAAAGCCCTGCGTTAGTGATGTGACAGTAAAGTGTGCCCCGTGTGTGTGCACTTGAGGCATTTGCTCAGCCCTCTGGAGCCAGTCGTCTTCTGGCCAGGTTGCTGTTCTGTGTTTGTGGCTGAGTGACCACTGCGTGTTCTTCATGCCTTTGAACTTTTTCAGGGAGCGCATGGAGCTTTTGGAAGAAGCCAAGAAGATGGAGATGGCCAAGTTTCGCTACATCCTGCCTGTGTACGGCATCTGCCGCGAACCTGTCGGCCTGGTCATGGAGTACATGGAGACGGGCTCCCTGGAAAAGCTGCTGGCCTCAGAGCCATTGCCGTGGGATCTCCGGTTCCGCATCATCCACGAGACAGCGGTGGGCATGAACTTCCTGCACTGCATGGCCCCGCCACTCCTGCACCTGGACCTCAAGCCCGCGAACATCCTGCTGGATGCCCACTACCACGTCAAGGTGGGGAGCCGCACGGTGCCCGAGGGAGCTGGGCAGGGGGGCCTGTGTCTTGGGGAGCAGGGCATCAAGCGGTGAAGCCCTGAGGTCAGGACACAGTCAGAAGAGGAGGTGGTTCTTCTTGGAGGAAAGAACTTGAAACCAAGGACTTTTGCAGCATGAGGACTCCAGGAGTCTAAGCTTGTCCTGGTCGGTATGAAAACCACACGCTGTGTAGCTGGAGGGTGGGCTTGGTGAACACGGGGGCTGTTCCCCCAAATCCTGGCATATGACTCATTCTGGAAAAAGATTGCAGGTTTGTGGGTTTTGGTCTTACGAAATCAGGTTAGAAATCAGCCCGTGGGCCAGGTGTGTCCTTGCGAGACCTCAGGCTGTGCAACGAAGGGACGCGTTTCCCTCAGTGTTTTCAGGAGCTCAGGGTGGTGGGAATGTGGGGGTTCTCTGCAGTGGGGTCCTCACAGTGCTGTGGGAACAGGCTGTGAGGAGGGTCTCGTTGCCTCTGTCTGCCCCTGCGTAGAGTGCGGAGGAGCAGCGTGCTGTATTAGTGCAAGGCGTGGGAGCTGGAGCTTGCTTTTGCTTTGCTGATTGGTTTTTCAAACAGAAAAGTAAGAGGGATAATATAACTGAGAACCAGCGTTGCTGCTGGGCCTTGGCAGGTGTTAGCATCATCACCTTTGCATCAGGGCTGTATTTCCTTGTATCTCCTGTGATGGCCTCATGGCTAGGGTTGTACTGTCGTTGACATGTGGTGGTTACACCTGGCACGCTGTAGTTTTTCCCACGTGGTGATGTTCACATGCTCTTGGGAGGCCCAGGGTGATATGCTGGTCTACACGACACTGGTGTCTGCCCTGGGAGTGAGGAGCCGAGAGCCATGTAATTCATGCAGGGGACAAGCAGAGGAGTCCCCGCCTGGCTTGGCTGTGCTACTATTCCTGGTGGCACAGCACTTCCAGGCCTCTCTGATGGCCTGACCATTAATTAGGATAGACCTGAATTCAGGGCCCAGCCCTGCCCCTGAGCTCTTGGTGGGGATGGGAGTGGTGGCCCGTGTGGCATGTGCACGGCCGCTCCCTGTGCCCAGACTCTGCGGCCGAGTGCATCTGGCGTGCCTTGCTCAGCCAGGGCGGCGGTGAGGAGGTCAATTTTTCACTTTGGGCAGTAATTATAAGTTGTCTCTTAGGTAGGTGTTGCCCAGTAATAAGATTTCAGCTAGAAGATGAAGCACTGTCCTGCTAAGTGAAGTAGGAAGTTGAGATAATGGAGACAAAAATCAAATGACTGGGCTTGAGTGGGCTCTAGGGTGGCTTCCCGCATCTGCTCATGTTCTGGGACCCCTGGGATTCCCGTTTCCTGTGACGGGCAGGGCTGGGCCTCACATGCGGACCCTCCATTCCCGCCAACATTTATGGGCTTGTTTCTAGGTAGCTCCGGCCCTGAGGCCCTAATGACTGGTAAGGTCTGCTATGCAACATGCACTAAATACCAGAAAGGGCATGCCAGAGGCTTCACCTGCGGGAGCTGCCCTCATCCTCAGAGCAGAGGTGCAGAGTGGACGGTGGCCTCTGGTTCTTGCTGAGTCTCGGCTCAGAGTGAGTAAATTAGCAGCCAGGATCGTCCAGCTGTAAGTCGTGGAGCGGAGACCTTGATTTCCACCTGGCCTGCCACTGTGCTTGACATGAAAGAAACCAAATGACCACTGCACGTAGCGGTCACTTGGGGGCAGAGTATGTGACTTGCAGGCAGGGCTTGGAGGCAGCCCTGTGGGAGGGGGTGGGAGTGCTACTGGGGCTGGGCCTTCACACAAGGTCCGGCTTTTCTGCACTCAGGAGTCGGGGGCAGGCAGCAGCAGAGCGTTTAGGTGAAGGAAACAGCCCAAGAGACGCAGGGAGAGCTCTGGGCTTTCTTGCGGGGGTAGCAGGCAGCAGGGCTTCCCTGTCTTTCAGGATGGCTGCAGCAGACAGATACTGCCTGGAACTGCTTTCTCAGGGAGGCTGCTGTCGAAGGCACACCAGGTGCTGGCCAGGAAGTGGCAGACATCTCTGCCTGGCGCCCCTGGGACATCTTAAGGCTCTGTGTACCCTGACAGGCCGCAGGAAAGATTGCTTTTGTGTGACATCCTTCTTAATCAGGCATGTTAGTCACCATCAAGAAGCCCAAAAACAAACAGAAAAATGTATTTACATGACATACTTATTTTTTCTTAGAAATAGCTACTGGTGTGTAGAGGGCAGCAGGGAGAGTGTTGGGGTTCTAAGAGTCAGCACCTTTGTTCCTGAAGACAAAGTGTGGAAGCTCTGCATGGACTGGCCACTGGGCTTCTGGGCAGTCCTCAGTAGACAGTTATTCAATGCAGGAAAACTTTAATCTAGAATTCTGAAATTAGATCTTAAGTCGCCATTCCAGTCCTGCCATTTGCCTCTGAGATGGGCTACCTCGGTGCCCAGGGCTTGATTCAAACTGAAAATATCACAGCAACTGTCTGCTTCACAAAGTATATAAATATAAATAGTATATAAAGTAATAGTATCAAATTACTACTTGATATTATTCAACATTAAATATACTAAATACCAATATTAAGATATTAGTTGGAATCAATTTCAAGTTAAAAATGAAATAACTTGGTTTAAAATCTCAGGCTGCATTTATATGTCCAGTTAGCCCAGAACAGACGCTTTTCAAAGGGTCACACGTGGGTCGCGTTCTGCTCTGTCTTTCTTTTAAAGGCAGCAAAGCCCCGGCAGGCCACTTTCTTAGTCTTGACAGCTGGACCTTGAAGTTGAAGGGCCGTGTGCTTGGGGGCAGCTGTGAGCCCTCAGCTCTTAGAGATGCAGAGTCGGGTGCTGATGATAGTGTTTGTAAGTGTGGAGGCATTTGCTGGTCAGAGTGGATGCCACAGTGGCTCGCTGTTAAGGACACGGGGCAAGGGGCAGCTTGGGTGGGAACATGAGGAAGGGCAGAGGGGAAATGCAGCTGGCCCGGGATCTGAGATGTGGAGGGAGGAGAACACAGAGAGTCAGCAACCCTCCCAGAATTCTCAATTCCGAGCTTGCATTTTGTTGCCAGAGGTTTTGCAGAGAATTGCTGCTTATTTTCTTTTCACCAAGTATAGTCTGAGTGGCTGGCTCTGTCCGACACAGAGAGGAGGAGAAAAGGCTGCAGGGCTGGGGAAGCACCAGGCTGGGATCTCTGCCCCAGTCCCTCTCATTTTTTCTTTTCTTTCTTTCTTTTTTTCTTTCCTAATGATCCCAGATGTCATTTAATTTTCACAACAAAGCTACAGGAAGGGTACTGTTATTGCCTCCTTTTATGAAAAAAGGAAACAGGCACAGAGAGGCTAATCGTCCAGGACCACAGAGCTACTAACTTGTACAGGCAAGATTAGAACAGTGAGTGATCCTTAACTAACTGTGAGAGGGTGATACTTTTTTCCTACATTCAGCCATACAGGGGGATGAAGTCCTATAAATTGTGTGATGCTTTCGTTATTATTGTATTTTATTTTACTTTTCGTTCCGGGATACATGTGCAGGACGTGCTGGTTTGTTACATAGGTATATATGCGCCATGGTGGTTTGCTGCACCCATTAGCCATCTAGGTTATCATCTAGGTTTTAAGCCCCGCATGTATTAGGTGTTTGTCCTAATGCTCTCCCTCCGCTCTTCCCCTATGCACCGACAGGGCCCCGCATGTGATGTTCCCCTCCCTCTGTCCATGTGTTCTCATTGTTCAACCCATTTCTGAATTTGAAGGCTTTCAAGCCGCCAATCACTGTTGAACTGAAACTTCCTGTACTCGAGCTTATTTGGAGAGTTAGGACACGTTGTGTCCCAGTGTCCAGCTGCCGCCGAGGTTTGCACAATCGGGTGATGGCGTTCCTCTGGGGAGCTGACGCTTTCCCTGGGGTGCAGAGTGTGGTCTCAAGGCGGTGCAGGCCTGAAGACCCTGGGAGAAATGGAAGTGGGAGGACATGAGAGCCGCTGGGGTCGGGGCCTTATCCTGGTGCTCCTAGCTGCAGACGAGGAGGGCTGGTCCCTGCTCACAGGCCTTCCCCCCACCTCCCTGCAGATGTGCTCAGGATCCCTGGAAGCCCGAGTCATGGGTCATAAATTCTCCCTGCTGTTTGGTGCTGATGACAGCAGCCCTATTGGTTCACCACATGGGCACGGCCAGCCCAGAATTAAGGCCTGACTCAGCCTCATTTCCTGTCACTCCATGGGTGTGTTCGAGAGGAGCTCAAGAGTTAATGAAAAGGATTTTTTAAAAAATCCATATGCCTTGAAGGAGAGTTGAGGGCGGCACTCCCCCTGGATCAAGAGTCCTACTAATGCTAATGACTTGTGGCTTCATCCCACACGGTTTTCAGCAGCTTCAGAGGGGACTGAGTTACACTGGAGAGGGGAGGACAGTGGCAGGAAAGGAGATGCCCCTGAGAGAGGTCAGGCCGGGGGTCTGTGAAGTCTCCCCAGTGAGCTCCAAGGTCACCTTTGCCCGAGGGAGACCTGAGACCTGCCTCCCCCGAATGTGGACGCTAAGGGCATTCCTGGAGGAGCTGGTGGCTGGTGCTCCTTGGGGCCTGGGCCCTGCCAGCAGAGGTGTTTATCAGACCTTTGCTTGAACACATGTGTTTGAAGCAGCCAGCCAGTGTCTGATCACAAAACACTCCAGATGGACGGGGCTGCGAGGCGTGTGTGTTGTTTGCTTTAAAGTTTAAGCTTCTGAAGGTATGTTCCCCTTTAAAGGACTTGCAGCCACTTGCCCGCCAGCCTCCCCAGCTGGAAGGTTGCATAACCAGCTCCCCGGCTTCCCGAGGAGCAGACCTGATCTTTACATGTGTCTCTCTTTACCTGAACCCTCTAAGGCTTGCTTTTTTCCCTTTATGCCAGCTCAGCTGGCTGTCAACCACAGTGGCAAACATGACGCCTTACAGAAGGTGGATTCTAATTCTTCTTGAGTTCTGTCTCAGAGAACTCCTTCCTTACAGTACAGTTCTTTAACCTGCCCGTCAAATGTGCTGCTCCTATGCCTCCGGGCTTGCTTCTGCCCCAGAATCTGTCTCCCTCCCTGCCTGGGGCAGGGCTACCTGGAGAGGCACAGACATGGCTCTCAGGGGCTCTTGGAAAGCTCTCACCCACCCTCAGATTGCAGAGGGCAGCTTTTGATAAAGCATCATAAAATGTCACTGTTGAAGGCTAATGAGCCCTGCTCTGATGGCTGTGTTGCAGATTTCTGATTTTGGGCTGGCCAAGTGCAATGGGCTATCCCACTCACATGACCTCAGCATGGATGGCCTGTTTGGCACGATTGCCTACCTCCCTCCGGAGCGCATCAGGGAGAAGAGCCGGCTCTTCGACACCAAGCACGATGTATACAGGTGTGTGACATGCCACCCCCATCCCCTCTGGGTGCCAGGGGCTCTGAACCTCAATGCTTCGTGCCCTGAGCTGCAGCTTTCAGAAGGGCCTCTTACTGCCACTCAGAAATGGGATTCAGGCCAGGTGCGGTGACTCACGCCTGTAATCCCAGCACTGTGGGAGGCCGAGGCGGGAGGATCGCTTGAGTCCAGGAGTTTGAGACCAGCCTGGCCAACATGGTGAAACCTCATCTCTACAAAAAATACAAAAATTAACCCAGCATGGTGGTGTGCACCTGTAGTCCCTGCTACTGGGGACTGAGGTGGGAGGATTGCTTGAGCCTGGGAGGTAGAGATTGCAGTGAGCATGATTGCACCACTGCATTCCAGCCTGGGCAACAGAGCGAGACCCTGTCTAAAAAAAAAACAAAAAAACAAAAAAACAGAAAGGGGGCTAAGTCCACATGAAACGGGTGGGTGCTTGTAGAGTTCAGGGATTTCTTTGCTGTGAGTGTTGCTGGCCAAGGAGGAAGAATGTTCCTGGGTCCATGTTCAAGCCAGGCTGACAGCTCTGCCCTGTCAGAGCCTTGGCGATTTTATGACCCATGGGCTTTATGGCTTGTCTGTTGGAAGAACCTGCTGCTTTCAGTGGTCTGGGTGTCTGTACGCATGTGTGTTTGTACTTCCCGAAATTCACTTTGATTTTGTGAGGTGAGCAGCTCATCTTCTTCATGGCACTTACCTTTGTTGGTCAGAGATCACTCCCCAAGTCACCTGGTCCCTTCCTTTTTCAAATTGTAAAGGTCTTAATCACACAGACTTCTTGGAGAAGAAAAGTGGGCGGGAGCATGTGAGCCAGCACTAAGCCTCCCGTTGTGTCTCTTATCCTGCAGCACTGTGACTCTGATCCAGCATTTGAGCTCTGCCTTTTGGTCACTGCCACCAGCAGCAGCCCAGGCTGACTGGTTTGACAGTAGCCATTGTGCATGTGCTTAGCTGGGGCTTTAAGCTGAGAGTTGCCTGGAAGTGTCACTTTGGAGACTAGTCACAGCTTGTAGAGTTAGGGGAGAGTTAAGATCCTCTCCATTTATTTTAGAGTTTGGAGTTTCAGCTTTTGAACCTGCCGTTTGAACTAATTTTTGATAGTAAATTCGGTGTCTATAGACAGCCACTCTCACCAACTCAGTGCTCCCTGGAGGCTCAGTTTTCAGACTTCTGTTTTTCTTTTCTTCTTCTTCTTTTTTTTAAATCAATTTGGGCACCTTTTTTGGTGTATCCAGAGTAATGTGCATGAACATATCCTTCATATATCTATATATTTCTAAGCAGCCCCCGAAAAAGGCTTTGGGGCGTTTGGCTGTATTGCCTCCTGTGTTTTCTGTGTGGTTTCTTTAACAACCCTCTGACAATGAAATGTCAGCAAGCCTAAGTTAGGAACCAGAATCCATGTTTTCAGAGAATGAAATCATTGTTGGGAGAGGGGGACATGGGATTTGCCCATCATTCATTCATCCATTTCTTCAGTAAATGCCTGCACAGGTGCTCTGTGCCTGGTGCTTGCGAGGAGATGACAGTGAGGCACACAGGTGCTGTTCCCCAGGAGCTCATGCCCCATGTAGGGTGGCACCCTCTCTGGGAGTCCCTCAAGCTGCCTGAAGATTTGTAGCCCAGTTGACGAAGTTACTGGGCTGTCAACATGCTGGGCTTCACTATAGAGAGTTTTCTCTTTTTAAAAACAGGAGAAATATCTCAGTGTCATGGCTCTGTCTTTGGAAGGCTTCAGAACAGGTTTCTTCATGCCTCTTGCTGTGCATGAGCGCTTTCAGCTTTGAGTCTCTGGCTGTCAGATGCTAACGTGCCTGGTTTCTCTTCCAGCTTTGCCATCGTCATCTGGGGCGTGCTCACACAGAAGAAGCCGTTTGCAGGTGAGTGGAGGTGTAATGTGCTTGTCTTTCCTGGAATAATGGGGGGACACCTTGTTGTCCTTTCTCTATCCTAAAGCAGAGCCCGTGATCCACGCCGCCATAGGTGCTGCTCTGTGGTGTAATTTGCACGCGGGAAAAGGCACAGGTCTGAAGGGGCCTGTTCAATGGAATTTTTGTAGGTGCCAGCTAGTTTTCTTTGGTTTTTTTTGGTAGTAAAATATATATATAACATAAAATTGGTCATGTTAGCCACTTAAAGTGTTTAATTGAGTGACATTAACTACATCGGCAGTGTTGAACAAGCGTCACCACTGTCTAATTCCAGAACATTTTCATCATGCCAGAAGGCAAAGCCCATGGCCATTCCGCAGTCCCTCTCCCTTCCTCCTGCTCAAGCCCCAGCAACCACTCATCTGCTTTCTGTCTCCATGAGTTTGCCTGTGCTGGTATTTCAAACTAATTCTTTTTTGTTTCCTTTAAAAAAAGTAATAAAATACACATAACAAAACTTAGCATGTTGACTGCGTGAAGCGTACAGTTCAGGAGTGTTATGTCTGCCCACATGCTTGCACAGCCAACGTCCACAGCCGTTCAGTGTCATGGATTCGCATGCGGAAGCAGCGCCCCTGCCCAGCCTGAGAGCTGTGCTGTTTCCTTCCCCAGCCAGGCAGCGACCGTTCCAAACACCATCCTCAAAGTTGTCACACCTTGACTTACTTATCATAAAAATCTAGGACTTTTTAGCTTTGTTGGACAGATTCCCTTTTCCTCTAAAGGCATTTCTGGGCTACTTATGATATTTTGTGGTGTGACCGAAAATGTCTCAAAATGAAGATGAGAGTCAAGGCCTACCCCCTTGTTAGTTGGGGCTCAGACTAGGAGCTGATGTATGGGAAAGGTGATGGGGCGAGAAGAGATCTTCTCAGCATCGTAAGGTCAAGTATCTTGGCAGCTTTGAAAGAATGCCAGTAGAAAGCACGGAACACGTTCTGCCAGGCCTCTGCTGGCAGACCTCTGTGTTGCCTGACCACCTGTTGCCTTTCTTGCCTTCTGTACGTTCTCCCGCACAGTGCCTACGGCCCGAATGCTTGTGAAATGTGACGGTGTCTGATAGATGAGGGGGTCTGATAGATGTGACACTCGAAGCTAGGCACAGGGGACAGATCAAGGCTCAAGTCCCTGTGCTTTATTGCTGAATATGCCTAGTGTTCCATTATTGGAACGCTAAGCATGTGGGAATTATTCATATCCTACTGCTCAAGGTCATCACCAAGGTCTGATTTTTCAAATTCAAAAAGTTGCAGCCTCAGGCATAAACGGGTTAATAGATAGGAGGGGGTTCCAGGTGCAGGAGAACAAGATCTCTCCCCAGCTTTTCCAGTCTGCGTTTGGCAGCAGGACATATTCCAGGTGTTTACGTCAGTTCACTTTCGTTTTATTTAGAAGAGCTGTTGGTTTTGGAAGTCTGAATAATCATGGAAATAGCCTGTTAAATACTTAAGGTATTTATTGCACAAGATTTAATGGGAAAGTGGAGCAAAACATCGTATGGAATCCTGGCAGCTGTGGGTGATTCTCGGCGGATTTTCCACACCTGCTGGGGCACACGGCCTCTCCAAAGAGCTGCCATTCCATGGGCTGATGTGTTTGTATCTGGAGCGCAGAGAGGGCTGTTGGGAACAAGAAGCTTGGAGTCCGCCTTGAGGGTTCCAGGCTATGCAGAAAAAAGAACTTGGCCCACTGGAGGTCACCCTGAACCCTTCCCAGTCAGGGTGGAAGTTGTGGCCATAATAATAATAGTATGCCAGAGCCCATGCATGCTAGTGAAGGCAGTCAGAAAGGACAGGTGCGGCCCCACATGGTGAATTGAAGGGAAAGAGCCTTCCCACACACCTCAGCCCTGGTGCAGCTGCAGGGGAGGCCAGCTGGGGGGACCTGAGCTTGGGATTGGAGTTGGAACTGAGGAAGACTTCTTCGCCATTGTAGAGAGAGTTGGGTCTCTGTGGATGCAGGACGCTGTGGCTCCTTCATGGTGTGTGAACCTCATTCCCTGTGCTGGCTTGAGCTGTTGATGGAATGAGCCTCATAAGATATTGTTCTCCTTTGAACCTCATCTTCCTTTGGGTGGGATGCCGAGAAAGATCTCTGTGACCAAACACACTGACTCCATCTGGTAGATCAGAACCCAAGGAAAGAGGTCGATTTCAAAACCAGGAAACTAGAGAGCACGGTGCCCCGTGAGGATGAGGGTTACAGGAAGCTCTGGCTATGAAACGGGAGGGGAAGCTGTCTCCCTGGGATAGTGTGGGGATGGTCCCACCGTGGTCCCCGGCAAGTGTGTCATTTCCTCCCAAGAGCGAGACGCTGCCACCCAGCCCTGCAGAGCCCCTGACTCGCATCCTTCCCTTGGCAGATGAGAAGAACATCCTGCACATCATGGTGAAGGTGGTAAAGGGCCACCGCCCCGAGCTGCCGCCCGTGTGCAGAGCCCGGCCGCGCGCCTGCAGCCACCTGATACGCCTCATGCAGCGGTGCTGGCAGGGGGATCCGCGAGTTCGGCCCACCTTCCAAGGTGATTTCCCCAGGGTCTCCCCAGCACGGTCTGTGGGTATCACAGGAGATAGTGGTGACGGACAGGACAGGGTCAGGGACCAGGCCTGGGTGAGAAACGAGGCATGTAACAGGTGGGCCGAAATGAGCCCTGCACAGATAGGTTGGCCCCAGCACCTGCCTGTGGCCTCTGGTACTCAAGGCTCGGCCACAGCAGCTGGAACTGAGTCGCCTCCAACCATCCATCCCCTGCTCCCCGCCAGGGCTGGGCTTGCTGCCCAGAGGAGTCTGCATGGGAGTCTGAAGTTCAGGTGCAGCCATGCTCTTCCCGGGGACTCACCTGGCTGGTGGCTGGAGGTGTTGCCCTTGGGGAGTTGACTTCCTGGGACTGATGTGTCTCTGGCATAGGAAAGTCACCCTGATGAGATGGAAACTGCTGCATTTAAAGCTTACGGCAGGAAACGGGATGAATGGGGAGCTCCTCCGCCAGGTGCTGGCAGCTCTGCTCCCTGCAACTGGCAGGTGGGGCTTTCCCGGGGAAGGCTTCTGCTTTGAGCCTGGTGAGGCCTGCAAATGATTACCAACGGGGGGCCTGGGTTTGGCCAGCAAATCGCCCATGTCGGGCCCCTGGGCTTGCCTGGCGAGCTCAGCCTGGGCCGAGGCATGTGAGAAATGCCCCAGCTTGTGGAGGCCCTGCCTGTGTTTAAATGGAAGGCTTGTGTACGCAGAAGTTACCATCCGAGTGACATGTCCCCTTTCTTCCCCACAAGAAATTACTTCTGAAACCGAGGACCTGTGTGAAAAGCCTGATGATGAAGTGAAAGAAACCACTCACGACCTGGACGTGAAAAGCCCCCCAGAGCCCAGGAGCGAGGTAACGGGCCCTTCCCACAGGGGTCTTTTGTCTCCTCGGCTTCCAGGCAGGCTTGCCAAACCCCTCCTCCTCTCTGCAGACTCCTCCGCGCCCGGACCACTCTCCCTCTCTTCTGAGCCCATCCCGCACCCAACTCCGTTAGAAGTGTAGGTCCCACGGGGGCTCAGGTCCACCTGCCCGACTGCATCCCCGCCCCACCTCCTGTCTGTGATTCTGCATGAGTAATGTAAGGGCTTCCCTGACACTAAATAGCCACTCATTGGATGTGCGTGGAACCACGGGGATCAGAAGGCCCAGCCCCAGACAGGGAGGGAGAGCTGGTGTCGGTGTCTTTGCACCTCTGGTTCGGGGATCCAGTCCCTTTATAGCTGCTCATAAATGGTCTGTACTCTGATGAGTGCCACGTAGGTGATTTCAGATGTGATAAGAAGTTCCAGGCCGGGCGCGGTGGCTCAAGCCTGTAATCCCAGCACTTTGGGAGGCCGAGGCGGGTGGATCACGAGGTCAGGAGATCGAGACCATCCTGGCTAACATGGTGAAACCCCGTCTCTACTAAAAA